>NC_137149.1:54170826-54776802 GCF_951394435.1 Stenella coeruleoalba
TTTTTCAAAAGGTTTCAAAGACTAGCGGTCATCATGTGCTCAAGGCTAGGAGCTGGTCCTTATGACCAACTGGCTGCTCAGTATCCATTTCTTTTCCTTTGGGGAACAGCCATCCTTCCATGTGCCAAAGTGAAAGTCACTGCCATGGATGAGAGATGTTCACATCACCAAAGCATGACCAGTCAGTCTCTCTCCCATGGGAACTGTGGAGAAATAGGATTGGAAGCAGTGAGTCACCCACAGCAAAACTGAATTTGGCTAAGCCATTAACTGCTGCCATGGTGGACAACATCAGAATCCCCAGCCTATTCATTTCTGTTAGGGCCCCTAAATCAAGACAAGGCAACTCACCCTATCCCTGGGATTTTCCTCCCACACAAAGAAGAAGCTTCTCACAATCAGTCTACACCCCACATTCTGAAATACGCTTTAGGCAGCTGCCCCAGACCCAGGCTCTTTCCCATTTTCCCTCTTCCTCTTGCTGCTGGTGGGACCCCTCACACGGGACTCCCTCTGCTTGCATATTCCTGAGTGATAACCCACTTAATTTCTTGTGACCCTGTCACTGGTGTGATGTTTTAGAAAACTGAAACCTTTAAAGTGGGGAGAGTGGCAGACACTGGCCGAAGACAGAAGTAGGACTAGCGGGAACCTTGAATCTGAAGGGGAAGCATGAGAAAACCAGTTGGAGTTTATTCATTCAGGCAGAGGCACCCAAGTGATCCTCCTGAGTAATCACTGTTACCATGACTGCTGGGTTTCTCACCTCTCTGCAACTGGTTCTTTACCCTTCCATTTGATCATGTGCATCCCCCCAAATTTCAGATAAATTTTATTTATAAATAATTAGCCAAAGTTAGATTGACTGCTGCCAAAGAATTATAAATGATTTAATGGATTTAATGAGACTAGTCTTTCAGTTGGAAAAAAAAAAGAAACAAAAGAAATTTAGGACTTCCCTGGTGGCATAGTGGTTGGGAAGCCGCCTGCTAATGCAGGGGACATGGGTTCGATCCCTGGTCTGGGAAGATGCCACATGTCGTGGAACGGCTGGGCCCGTGTGCCACAGCTACTGAGCCTGTGCTCTGGAGCCTGCGAGCCACAGCTGCTGAGGCCCGTGCACCTGGAGCCCGTGCTTGGCGATAGGAAAGGCCACCGCAGTGGGAGGCCAGTGCACCGCAGCGAGGAGTGGCCCCCAGTCACCTCAACTACAGAAAAACCCACAGCGACGGAGACCCAATGCAGCCAAAAATAAATAAATTTATTTAAAAAAAAAAAAGGCAAATCAGAGCTATTTCTGAATACCTACCCACACATACTCTCTCTCTCTCTCTCTCTCTCTCTCTCTCTCTCTCTCTCTCTCTCTCACACACACACAAACACACACACACACACACATGTCTTAACAGCTGGGCCAAGCCAAAGGATGTTTCTACTAATCCATAAAGATTCATCCAGTTTACACATTGCCTCTGTGGTCACACATATTTTCTACTTTTATTCAAGAGAGAAGTTTTCTCCCTCCCCTAAGCCCCATGGCTCTGAACACAACCCTGTATTTAGACTCTGCTTTAAGGACAATAGTAAAAATAATTGATATTTCTTTAATGGTTACTGTGTACCAGACACTGTTCTAAGAAAATTATGGTTTTCCTCTTATTTCTTCCCCAGAGCAGGCATTATTATTATTATTCCACTATCCAAATGAGGAAACCAAGTTCAAAGTAAGGAACTTGCCCAGAGTTTCATAGTTAACATGGCAAAACAGAACTTGATTCAGAGGTCACTCATTTTATCATTACCATACATTGCATATAACTTGTATTTTTATACCTTTCTTTTGTGGTGCTCTTAGCCTATCTACAGTGGAACCAGAGAGTGTGCTTGGACATTATATTTGCCTAGTATCCAGCAGAGTATTTACCACATTTTAGGAAATCTGTAAATATTTGTTAAATAATTTTCTTGTAGAGTTCAAAAGAGATAACGTGAATTTTTCACTTTTCAGTGAGCTATTTTGACATAATTTCAACATAGACTAAGTTTCTTTCAATGCAGGTGAAAAATTTAGTTAGCAATTGCTGAAGAAAGATTCTGGAAAAAAAAATAGAAGCTACATCTCTGACAAGCATTCAGTGAATATATTACATAAACCTATAAATGAAGGAGCTAAAATTTCTGCCTGAAAGAGAAAAGGGCAAAGGGATTTGAAGATCATCAGCTGATAATCAGAGACAGGAAAGCTCTAGAGAGGGTATTATTGAAAAATATCAACCACCAACAAAATATGCCCCAAAGTGCATGTATAAGACAGAGCTAATTGTCCCATTTCTATCAGCAGCTAAGGAAACGTGATTTTGTATTTTCAACTCAAATCTTCAGACTTTATATGCTTCCAGGGAAGCTAAAGTTCTATTGCTTAATATAGCATGGCACTTTGGAGATTTTTCTTAAAAAATAAATTGTATCTCAATGGTAGCGAAAGAATGTTGATGATAAAATAGACCCGTTATCTTAGAAAAGCAAAATGCCCCTCTAGGTACAACACAGCACCATGGGCTGCAGGAGACAAGATGATATGAACAGGGAGAGACTGGAAAATGTGACAGGCAGAGCTGGCTTTAGGCACTTGGGGTTGCTGAGGAAGCCCACGTGTAAGGTAAGCTCCCCAAGGATCATTTTAAGTCACTCATTTAGTATAACCTGGGGTAGAAATGTGATGTGTATCAACAAAATCCCAGCAATGTACCCATGCAAAAGTGCTCATTTCTCTCTCACCCAAAGCAGCAGAGAGCCCCATGAGCTCACACAGGGTTCTCAAAGAGCCAAAAAGAAGTAATGCATTTAGTAATAGAGGCAATTAAGAAGTGATAATGTGACTTACATCTGTCACAGTCCAGATATCAGGAACTATTTATGTTTAAGTATCTAGACACAGATTTGGGTTACTTACCTATGGATAATGAGACTTCATGCTTTCGAGCCATTTTCACTCTCCAAATTATGTGCATTCCAGGCTTTGGGGGGTTGCAGTACATTTATAATGCTGAACATACTTTAGTGTATTGAGGCCAGCTCCTGACTGCAGAGTAAGAAAGCAAGGGTAAATGCTCAGAATAAGTAAGATTATTAAATCTACAAATAAATCAGTGAAAGTTGGCTTGAAAGGAAATATGTTTTATATTTGTAAATGTATAAGGTGCAAGAGTATGCTACATTAACCCTCACCTGTAACAAGTTGCTAATGTATATACAGATGGGTCTAAATGATGAATGCTAGTAAGGTTGTGACAGCACAACACTCCCATCCCCAAAAGAAATCCTTTTCTCTTTTGATACCCACTTTAAGACTCTGTTCAGATTTGTTTTTTTCTGTTATCAAACTCAAATGCTGACCTTCATCCTACTGGCATTTAACAGGACAGATTCTGCCTTGCTAATAAATATATTCATATTTGCAACTGGCATGTGGATACTGTGAGTTGTGAGGCAGAAACTAAAACCTATCCTGCTTAGTTGTGCATGTGCCTGTGTGTGTGTGTGTGTGTGTGTGTGTGTGTGTGTGTGTGTGTGTGTTGACTTGTTTAGTGGTGGTACTGCTGACCCAACCTGTAGGGATACACCCTATTGTTTCAGCTCAGTTTCACTAGAGGAGCAGCAAGGCTCCCTCCCCTTCCTCCCCCTCCATTCTTAAATCTTTGGGTAGTACTACAACATGAAGCTTAAGTAATGTTTATGAGACAAAGTCACTTGTGTATTTTCATTTACTTCAGCCACTGTAATTTCGAGTCTCTCTGTTGCAGCAACTTATTTTTCACCTTCGATAAAAACAGTGGTTAGTTGAAAGGGTGGTCAAGATAAATAAGTTACCACATTTTCAGAAATGGAAGTCAAGGTACTCTTCTTATCACTCACTTCCTCTCAGAGAATCTAGGTCTTCTACCATCTTCCCTTTTGTTGTTTTGTTTTGCTGTGTTCACTTGTTTGTGTGTGTGGTTGGGTTGGGGGTGGAGATGAGGGTTGTAGGCACACAGACTGTTGCCAAATGGCAGGGCAAATGAGGCAGGAGTCCTTGCTCTGAAGCAGCTCATCCCCTGAAAACGTCTGCTGTGCTCCTTGTTCTGCCATAGCGAGACCCAGCTCTCTCCTGATCCCAAATCATTCTCCCTCTTTATCTAATTTTAGTTACCAATTGACCTTCTCACTGCTCTTCTATCCAGACCCACTTTTGTCAGTCTCCCTAAGGGAAAGACCAGTACTGCAATCAATTAATATATTAAAAATACAACTCTCTAACAAGCTAGTTTGAAGTATTTCATGTCTTACCATATTTAGTTCACTAAACATAGTGAAATATGGTAAACTCTGTGTGTGTGTGTAACTGCTCATTGTTATACTGGCCAATACTATATAAATAAGGAGTGTAATTTGAATCTGCCTAATGCAAGAGCTACATGGTCTCCAGTTGGTGGCTTGGCCTACCAGAATCAACCTGAAAGTTATAGCATGCTTGGGGTCCAAGTTGAGTGTGACACTGAAAAAACAGTAAAGAGAACTGTGAAGCAAGAAGCAGCATACACAATCCAGAAATGTGGTAAGAATTCAAGGAGATTTTGTATGAGAGGTTTAACACAGCAAAATTTATTTGAAGTCTAGATTATCAACAATCTAAAGAGATTCAGAGAATTTCATCCTATGATAGATTTGTATGGGTATTTTTTTAATGCTATTGATACACATTCCATATTCAGTAAAAATCTAGACCACTAGTTCAGGCAGGCATGAAGTGTGACTTTAATACTGTAGGACAAAATCACTTCTATTTTAAACTCAGTTCTGATGAATGATGAACAAAATGTCAGCCACATTGAAATTTATCTCTACCAACTGTTTGGTTTTCCCTAAAGTATGAAGGACTAAGGGAGGTGATGCTTACATATGGCCCCGGAATTGTGGGTAGAAATATCTGGCCATTGTTGGCCATCTGTCCACTCTGATGTCCTCTGAAGTATACCTGGTCTTGCCCCATCCTTTGTTGCATGAAGCTTGCAGCTAGGTTTTTCCCTTCTTCCCAAATATGAGGTCTCTCTAAATGCAGGTCTAGCAAAGCTCACTTGTGATTCCCTTGGGGACCATTCTGCTAGCTCTAGAGACTCTCTGATGGAGCTTAGACTCTCTCTATCAAGAGACATAATCTTAATTTCTAACATTCCTTCTCACATGCCTTTCTGGGCACGGGATTTTAATCTCCAAGGAATAAACTTCTGAAGTAAAGAATTAGCACTATTTATTTCCAGATTCCACAAAACCTACCTGAAGTTTCTCTTCTCCTTCTGGTCCCTCGGATTTGGATGAGACCGAACATCACTTTTCAAGACCAGCACAAGGGCACTTTGCTTCTCTCTTCTCAGCCCTGGCTCCAAGTGGGAACTGTATTTCCTACTCCAGGGAGTGGGGAACACTAGCTCAGCTTCATCACATATTCTTCCAAAACTTTTTAGTTTTATATTGCGTCCTCAGCTTTTAAAACCAAAAGGATGTATGATACGGTAAGAGAAATATCAAGGAAAACCTATGCTATGTATTACTTGCATCCACACTGTACCTTGTTATTTTATGTTTATTCAATTTTATCTTTAGAGTTGCCATACTGTATGGTCATAGTAAAAATTATTAACTCAATTTTGGAAATAAGGTAATAATATTCAGATAGGTCGAGTTGTCACCCAAACCTTGGGATGAGAACTAGACTAGAACTCAAGTCTAGTTCAGGACTACAGCATGCATCCTAGAAAAAAAAAAATATTTCAAATTCTTTTCACATTTTCTTGCATATGACAACAGTAACCAAATAAAAATCAATTTATTTAATTTTTAATGAACTATCAAATATCCATATGTTGGCATAAGAAAACAAGTTGTATATTTAACCTGTAAGATAGTCATTGTGTCAGAGAATGTAAAGAATATTTAAATCTGGAGGAAACCTCATTATATTTATCTGAAGTGTCTTGAAGCCAGTGGGTTCTCTCACAGTTGTTTATTATATCCATTTCTGGTGTTTGAGGTATGGATGCTATTTATCTCCATAACATGTTTACAAATTCAAAATTTACAAATTCAAATAACGTGATGAATATTCATCTCTGTGAAAATACATCTCATCTTGTTCTTTATAGCCATACACCATAGTTTTCCAACCTTTGCTCCACAGTAGAATTATCTATGGAGATTTATGTTTCCAGAAATTCTGATTTAGTTGGTCTAGGTGGGGACCTAGGATTGGATTAGTATAAGTTAGCTCTTCTAGGTCATTCTAAACTGCAGTCAGGGTTGAAAAGACCTGCCTTAAAAATTGTCTGTGTATTATTCATAATTTACCTGTGTGTACTTAAACCTCCATGAGGATGGACAACACAAGTTTATTTGCATTGAAAGACACTACATTTTGTTCCTGATGAATCTCTCTCCCCTTCTCTCTCTGTCTCTGTCTCTCTCTGTCAGCTTGTCTATCTCTGTCTTTGTCTCTCTTTCTCTCCCCCTCCTCCTTCCCTCCATCAGTATCTCTAGTAGGGAAAACAACCTGGGAAGAGTGACGCCTGCCCCTCCAATTCAAATATTCCTAGTGCTGATTCTTAACTTCTCTGTCACATTGTGAGTGCCACTGTCACTCTGATACATTTTTCATATTCTAGTGGAGCACCTATAAGGAGTGAGTAAGGCGAAGGCTATTGTTAAAAGAAATAAACATTGTTCTAACTTGATTTTCCTTTCAGAATTCAGAACATCTTGTCCATGTGCCAAACCCGTGGACCAAAGCTCACTGATACTATTTTGAATCTCCCAAGTGATGATATTGCCATGTTTGTTGGGAAGGGGTCCAGATGAACATGTGGCAAAATTGACTTGAACGAGAGAATGTATTTCTAAGCCTATGGGTTGAGTCATTCTATAGACTCAGCTTTGCTCTTACTTCATTGTCAGCCCTCCAAGAGCCCAGTAACCTGTGACAGCTGAGTTATTGTGTTCTTGATAAAGGCTGCTTCTACCATAGGTCCTTATTGCTGTTTTTCTTTGAGCCAATTCTCCTCAAATCAATTTATCATCTTATCTACTGAAACTGCTACATCTCTCATATCATTTCATTTATATGTTCCCTATGCAGCAGCCTCTAATGACCATTTCATAATATGGAAGAACAGGCAGACATGTACTCTGAGCAAAACCTTATTCTAAATAATGAAATAGCTGGTGTAGAATTAGAAAAGAATTGAGCATTTCAGCTCTAGCAGTCAGAAAAAATCTCTTACTCAGCTTAACTGATCATCTGTCTCTTTGCACACACATTCCTCTATTGTGGATACTTGTGTCTAGGCTGGTCTACACAGTTAAATAATCTGCACTGTTACAGCAGGAGTTGTGTCATACATCTCTCTTTTCATTGTAGATCTTGGAAGCAATGCTACCTGGGCAGAAGTAAATCTGTTGTACAGATAATCTCTACTTTATATTTGAAACCACTGCATATTAGAATTACATGCAAGAATACTCTACTAACACTAGAACAGACTTGTAGTTACCAAGGGGGAGGGATGGATTGGGAGTTTGCGTTAGCAGATGAAAACTATTATATATAGAATGGATAAACAGCAAGGTCCTCCTTTACAGCACAGGGAACTATATTCAATATCCTGTGACAAACCATAATGGAAAAGAATATGAAAAAGAATGTATATGTATGTATAACTGAATCACTTTGCTGTACAGTAGAAATTAACACAACATTGTAAATCAACTACACTTCAATAAAATAAAAGAAACAAAAAAAGAATACCAACACTAATATGGCTTGCCTTTTAAAAAATATTCTTAGATATCAAATATGCAAAAAAGAAAGTGGTAAATCAAGTAACATGCTTGTTTTAGTCGTTTATGACTGATGTATTTTGACTTTTTGAGTAACAACTCAAAGCCACATCACTCAACAAATGCTTACTGATTGATTCATTCAAGCAAATATGCAATAACTTGTTTACTTTCTCTCAGTTCTTACTGTAATCAGGTTGTAAGTGTCATCTCCCCCATATCAAGTACACTTCAGAGAAACTTACCTGATGTGCTTAGGAGACTTTGTGTATGTTTTCTTTCACGCTCCTTAGGTTAAAAACTCAGAAATTTGCCTTTGTGAGAAAGTACCTGAGATTTAACATCAGAATGAAGGATGAAATCAAAAGACAAGTAGATCAGAAGGCTTTTGGGTAGTGTTTAAACTGGGAATGCTTTTAAATTAACAACATATCAACTTTCTATGAACTAGCTACACAAAGATGATGTTTACACTGTCTCTTTTCATAACCATCAATGAATATGGTCTGAATCATAAAAAAATAAACTCTCAAAGAAGAACTTTGATTTTGGAGAACTATTTCATATGGAGTGGATGGACATATAATTTCATTTTCTACTAATTAATTAGGTGTACTTCTAATTAACAATGTTTGTTGCACCTTTCTCCCTTCAAGAAAGTAAGTTCACTAAGGAACCACTTGTAACTTCTGGATACTATAAAGCTACATCAATATACTCTGGTTAACAACAACAGCAAGAAAAAAAAAAAAGCCAGATAAAAGGTGAAATAATTCTTCAACGACAACATATGATTATGTCTCATAATTCAGGTTAAATTTCATAATTATTCATAATTCAGGTAATTTCAGGTTAAATCGCTTTTGTTTATCCATCTTCTATAAAGAGAATCTCAGAATCCCCAGAATGTAACAAAACAAACCAGCATGCATAAACACAATAAATGTTGAGTGAATATACATAGAAAAAGCCTAATTAAGGCTGGATAAACAAATATATGAACTAATTAATTCATGGAAACAAAATATGGTAACATTGAGACATACCAATTATAAAGAAATAGACTTTAAAGTTCAACCATTCCTGATACTGGATCATATCATCCACATTAGTCTGTGTATGGTCACAGTTTCCATCTCAAGATCTTCTTTTAAGTAGGTTTCCAATCTTGATTACAATAAAAGTGTTATACATATTTTCTCAATTCCAATGTTCTTTCCTTAAAAGCCATAGCTTTACATCTTTGCATGAAATTTTCCTTTTGTTGGTAAAAACAGGTTTTACTTTTTTTTTTTAATGTCTTTTTTTGGAGTATAATTGCCTTACAACGTGTGTTAGTTTCTGCTTTATAACAAAGTGAATCAGTTATACATATACATATGTTCCCATATCTCTTCCCTTTTGCGTCTCCCTCCCTCCCACCCTCCCTATCCCACCCCTCCAGGCGGTCACAAAGCACCAAGCTGATCTCCCTGTGCTATGCGGCCGCTTCCCACTAGCTATCTATTTTACGTTTGCTAGTGTATATATGTCCATGCCTCTCTCTCGCTTTGTCACAGCTTACCCTTCCCCCTCCCCATATCCTCAAGTCCATTCTCTAGTAGGTCTGTGTCTTTATTCCTGTCTTACCCCTAGGTTCTTCATGACATTTTTATTTTCTTAAATTCCATATATATGTGTTAGCATATGGTATTTGTCTTTCTCTTTCTGACTTACTTCACTCTGTATGACAGACTCTAGGTCTATCCACCTCATTACAAATAGCTCAATTTCATTTCTTTTTATGGCTGAGTAATATTCCATTGTATATATGTGCTGCATCTTCTTTATCCATTCATCTGATGATGGACACTTAGGTTTTACTTTTTATTGCCTTTCTTATGTATAGTAACCCATACTTAACTCTACCAAGAAAAGTTTTAAGACTTCTTCAAACTCCAGTGAATTTTTACTGGGGTTGGCATTTTCTCGATGAAAGCATTCAGCCAATTTTAATAACATGTTGGTAATGATTTTAGATTTGTTCATCCACATTCTGTATGATCAGTGATGCTAAGGGATGTATTTAAGAAGACACGTGGGGTACATATCATGTGTATGATTCTGAAACCAGCCACTCTATAAATGATTCATTTGGTTTGCAGTTTGAATATTGCCTAGATGCCTCCAGATGGATTTAGTGGACATTTTAAATCAATTCTCTATTATGGTCTATCATTGGAGAGAAAACATGCAAAAGTTCATACAGTCAGAATCACTAACTTAAATCAGATCTGAGAGAACATGTAGGTGTCTTTTCCACTTGTGTTCTTAACGTTTCTTCTGTGCTTACCTACTAAATCACATATCACATAGTCCTGGACATTTCTGTCAACACGAATGTCTTCTCTGTTTATCTTAGAAGCAGAGACTAGGTATACCCAATTCTAAATGCATAAGAGATGTACATAAACACGTGTGCATTGCTGTTATTTTTGTTGAGTGAACTCTTTATTACTTACTTGATACATATGTGCCATAGCTGCTGGAATGCTAAGAAAGAAAAATGGAAATAGATATCAGGTGGCTTTTAGTATTGTACTTCCATGCAAAGTTAACACCGACCCTATGTTCTGTGTTCTGGTTTACTGGTGTGGAATATTGCTTCAGTTAAGCTTGCTTACCTATGAACTAGATTTGATTGACAGATTCATACTGATGAAATTCACAAAAGTTTGCATATGTAAGTCAAGAAGCAAATTCCTTAACTTGCTGTTGCCTCTATGACGACATCCTTCTTTCCAGCCAAAAACCTTCTTTGGATATCCAAAAAATGCTTCTCATCTGTGAAGACTTCCTTGCCCTCCTCATCTAGAGCTGAGCATCACAGTAGATATTTGCACGTGACATCTAAAGAGCACCAGTCATACTAATTGGCATCTGTTTGTTTCCTTATTTTTTCCACTACTTGAGCCCTTTGAGACCTTGACTCAACCTCCACTGTATATATCATGTGCAACAGAGTAACTGACCTATTATGGGCACTCCATAGATGACATTAGTGCTGAAATTTACGTATTTATTACATACAAGAAGTTGAGCAACTTCTTTCTCTGTGTCTTCTCCATAGGGTATTGTTGATGTACCTAAGAAGACTCCTCCAAGAACCCTAAGATGATAAGCTAGATGTTTCTTTATGTGGGGTTATATCCCTGTCCATAGGCATTGCATGTACAGGAAAGAGTAAACCCTTCCAGTTAAGATCAGAGAGATTTCTATTGACAGATTAAAGCAACTATTAGTCCAGCTTCCTAATTATAAATGGGTTCTGCAGGATCTATTATTATTGTGGCTATGACTACCAGGTTTTGTGAGGGAGCTCAATAATTTTAACAAATTAAAGCATGAAATAAAAAACAGATATAGAAAATTAGATCAGAATAAACCCAGGCTCCACCTGTCTCAGCAATGGCATATATGAATATACCACTTTATATATTTTGTCCCTGCAGAAGTATTTCAAATGGATCATTGGTATATTTTGTCTAAGTATTTTCACAGCTGCAGTGAAGGTGGAATTATGGAAATGATTAACCTTGGGTCTATTGTCACGCATCTTGAGCCCAGGATACCAGGAGTTTGCAGCTATTATTGTATCATATCCAGCAATTTGCTCCAATGAAATCTTGTGGAAATCTGATATAATGTTTGAAAGATGTGAATTTAAGCTGTATAACCATGAAGTGCACAGGATGAAAGGTAGTATAAGCTGTGATCTACCATAACTGGCATTATAACACATGAGTATTACTAGGTCTGTGTCAATGAAGAAACGCATTCATGACTAATGGCTTCAGTTCTGGTATACACAAGTCATCGTATTATCTACTGGTAGTTTAGTTGGTGAATAAATGATTCATCATAGATGCGGCTGCAATATATATTGAATTTGAAAGTACTGAACTATTCATAAATGTAATGTGGGCATCAAAGCAAAAAGGAAATAGTTGCTAAATAGAGGTTAGAGAAAATTCTTGAATGGTGTCCCCAGTTTGGAAATATTTAAACCACCCCATAACTGACAAATGATATATATGTCATGTATTTGATATGTTTGTCTAGCATATCATGTTCACAAAAATCCATATTTGCCAAATAAAATGGGAGGAATAGAAATGTTGGGTGCATGAACTTTATAATATTAATGCATTAAATATTAATATGAAGGCATAGTGCAAAGAGGTTTTTTCTGCAAACAGAAACTTTTTTTAAATTTACCTAATAACCTTATGTGCAAGTGTTTTCAATAAGGACGGTTAGCACTTCTGAGAGAATATTCAATCCGCCCGACGATACAAGTAATAGCAAGTTGAGGGTACAGATGTCCTGGATGGGAGCTAAGAAATAATTTAGTCTGCACAGATGAGGGATCTTAGGTCCAGAGCTGCTGAATGATTCACATAAGTTCATATAATTGCCTAGTGACAGAGCTGGGATTAGAACCCTTGTCAGCTGACATAGAATACAGGGCCCTGTGCTACCTCTCCTCGCGACAGCTAGAAAATGACTACTAATATATCAGCATGACCTTGGTGACTTAAAATTCACTCCTCAGAATATAACATGATTATGGAAATAGTAATACAGAGACTGCTGTAAAGTTATTTCTGTACAGTTAAAAATTTGGGGATATCTCAGTTTGTTCTTACGAAAGGGAAATGTGAAGAAGCATTTGTCACTTTTTCCAAGGCCTTTAGGTGCCTGGGAAAGGAATTCTTGGGAGAGACTGATGGCTTTTGTGGTATAACATCCTTTTCTATCACCAGTGGGAGGCATGAGAGTTCACATGAACACGGAGCTCAGTTGGGTTACATCTGCTTCATGAAACAGCATGAGATATTGAGGAAATACTGATGTATGATGCTCCACAGTCCCCAGACCTGCATTCTTAAGGTAATTCTAGGGAGTTTGGACCTTTAAAAGATCAGTTCTTTCAAGTGGTTTATAACATCAAGATTACCCTAGAAAGCTCAGTGAGACTACCTCATCAAGCTGCCTTCTCCAGATGTTGCTAAGAGAATAGTTGCACTGACCAGCTGGCTGAAGGACGCAGGAGATTGATAGACTGTTCAAAGGAGATACCCGGTTGCTTATGGAAACATCTGGGTTTGGCACACTGAAATCAGTGTCAACATACCAACAGAAATTTCAGATTTATTTGAGGGAATCTTGTTTTCTGAAGTTTTACTTTGTCAGTCATCCCAAATAGGGGTACAGTTCTCATTTTCTACTCTGTCTTGTGACTATCAAAAGGGAGGGAAGACTATAATTTAGATTATTTGCTACCTTTTTTGGTACTTCAGTTCACTTTATGCTAGGGGACTTACAGATGCAATCTCATTAAATCATCTCAGTGATCTTAAGAAGTTTCTATCAATACCTTTGTTTTGAACATGGGGAAACAGAGACTCAGATATGGAAGTGACTAGCCTGAATTCTTTCCAGTAAGATATGCAGGGTTGAGATTAGAAACAAGTCTGTCCCACTCTAAAGTTCATGGTCTTTCTACTATACTATGTATTCTCTCTTATGCTTGTTTTTTTATTCTACATCTATCTGAGAAGGCTGAATTAAAGTTTTATAAAATTTTGGAGATTTATCTCTGGTCTTTCAGATGATATTCTTACTCAGTTACAATAACACAGACACAATATTCCATATGGGGATATTTAAACCAAAGTGTAGCTCATAATGCTTTGTCTTCCTAGCTCTCATTGTAGTTTCAAGTGCAGCAAGAATAATTAAAGAATGTGAAAATTATAGCATGGCATACTTCATTTACTGTAGCTATAAATCATGGAATCTCAAATAATAGACAGGACATTTGGACAAGAGAGAATCAGGGGCATCTTTTCTTGTTCCTTTATACATATAGGCGGCTATGGTTACAAGAGGTACTGAATTGAGAGGGAACTGAAAAAGCTACTCTAATATTTTAGTTAGTGAGATGGTAGTGAATGTTTCTCTTTCTGAGAGCAGGTGAAAGAACAACACTTTCCTATGACACAGTAAGCACGATTTGACTAATAAAATACCATGATTAATTTTTTGGTGAAATGGTGTTTCCTTTACATTACCCTATAGTACAAAAGAGCCAAAGTTGTGAAAGAGGAGGAAGTATCCTGGTATCTGTGACAATGTTACTCTCAAGATCACAGAGAATAGAGTTGAGCCCAGTGGCCTAATTATGTCCACAAAGCACTTTCTCTACAATTTGCTGCCTCTTCTTTCCCTAAATAGAACCCATAATTAACACTACACTGGATTCACTAAGGTTCACTAAAGCTGGACTTTATAAATAAGCTTTTGTTATTAAAGAATATATATATATATATATATATATATATATATATATATATATATATATGTTATATTTCTATACCCCATTTGGGGATAGAAGTCAGATAGCTGTTTTTTTTTTCTTCTTCCCCATATTGAAATCAAACTTCCAAATTTCATATACAGTCAGAAAAATAACAGCTATATTGGAATAATTTTTATTTTCTTTTAATTTTTAAAAATTATTCTAACCACTAGCATATGATTACAGCAGTTGGAAAAAACAATAACATTTGACTTACCATTATTAGTGGCCCATCCAATTAAGAGGATTGATGCATTTCTTGTAAACAGAAAGCACGTGCCTATGGGAAGCACAGTTCATTGTTTTGAAAACTAAAGGACTATAAGACACTCTGTCACAAGATAAAGTCCTTGCATGAACAGTAGAAATAGATTCATTTAATTTAAACATTATCCTGATTTGCATTTCAAAATAAACAAGAAGTACTTTTTGAAGAAAGCATCAAAACAGTTGTAGGGAAAAATAACATTTGGGGAAAAATCTAAATTAAGCCATTTCTGAAAAGTAAATGGGTCATTTGATGCAATCTGAAACAACCATTTCACTTATCTGTATACATTGTTTCATACAATATATGGCTACTAGTTTTCATAAAATGAAATTTTTAAAAAGGATGATAATTGAAGGAAAATTGGATCCCTCTAACCCCAGCTGATTTGACAGCCCATTTAAAACTGATGTCTCTAATGAACATTCTGGATAGACAAAATCAGAGCAGGTTGGCTGTAAAATATTCCTGCCAGCGTGTAACACATGTGCTTCACTCCTCCAGTTTCAGCTCCCAGGGGAGGGACTTTTGTTTTATCTGCCCAACACCCTCTCCTCCTTACTTTTCTTTTAAAAAATGTTTCTTGGCTACACAGAATGGGAAAATTAATCTAATTCATCTCTCCTTGGTCCAAATGATGGACATATGACTCAAACCAGACCAACTAGACTCCTTCCCTATGATTTTAAAATCTGCAACAGGGAGACTAGATTTTCTTTGTAGTGAAAGGCTTTTAAAATAAAAGAACAAGCCACCTACTGCCTTTTTTTTTTTTTTTTTTTTTGCGGTACGCGGGCCTCTCACCGTTGTGGCCTCTCCCGTTGCAGAGCACAGGCTCTGGATGCACAGGCTCAGCAGCCATGGCTCACGGGCCCAGCCGCTCCGCGGCATGTGGGATCTTCCCGGACCGGGGCACGAACCCGTGTCGCCTGCATCGGCAGGCGGACTCTCAACCACTGCGCCACCAGGGAAGCCCTACTGCCATATTTTTGATGTTCAGAAGTCCACACGCATAAAGAGAACATGAAGCTAATCTGTGAAGTAAGGCAGAGAGAAGAGACAGCCCTAACTCGGTTTGAGTCTTGACTCCCAGGTAAACCTCAGTGCTGCTCAACTGCCATTCATGTCATGGTTGGCTTATATGACCTAATTAATTTCCATTTTACCTTAAGCTGACTCAATTTGGTTTTTTTTAAATTATTAAGATAGAAATATTTATTGACTAATTCCCTTAGCACAGTTGCCTACTTCTTCAGATGAGGGGGTGGGAGATCAAAGAAAAATCTCCTCAACTCATCTTCTCATCTGTAAAATGAGTGTATGGCTCTAAATAATTTGTAGTGTCCATCTAATTCTCACAGTTTGATTCCCTCTCTAGCCATGGGTCTGTGGAACTTGTCACACCTGAGGTTGCCGCAAGTGTGATGGATGCTGGGTAAGGTGTAAAAAAGAAATTTGTCCTTGTGTTATCCCATTCTTTTTGCAGTCATTTTTTATTCTAATATCTCTGCTTCTCAACTGTTTCTCTTATCATTGAAGAAGTAGATACCAAAATTTACTCAAAATGTAGAATTCAAAGCTAACCTCTGCTTTCTCCATTCTAGGCCTAAGGTTGATACAAGTGGATAATGGGGGTCTCTGAACAATTGTCCAACAAAGCTAAATCCAAGTCTTTTTAGGCAGTTACTCTCAAACTTTTCTACAGAAATATCCATAATAGCAGAAGAGTTAAATATGTTTTCTGTAGTTCTAGAGCTCTGTGAACCTGAAATAAACTATCATAAGGACAAAATATATTTAGAGACTTGGCTCCAGCATAAAACATCCAACATAAATTGTATATTCTATTCAAAAATATAAAAACATGACCTAAATGGGAAGGACATCCAAGGAAGAGGGGATATATGTATATGTGTGGCTGACTCACTTTGCTGCACAGCAGAAACGAACACAACATTGTAAAGCAACTATATTCCAATAAAAAAAAATTTATATTATGTACTGTTAAGAATTTGAAGAGAATGAAAAGAATGTTGCAAGAGAATGGAAATTCTATCCTTGAATAAAAATTTTGCCAAAAGTAATACGAATTTTGCCCTGTATCTCTTGCTTTCCAATACACATATTTTTGACTGGGAAGAAAAGAGATGGCTTTTGTATAAAATGATTCTACTTCCTTGAATGCCAGACTTTAAAAAAATATGATTTTGTAAAATTAAATTGATATAATTTCAAAAAAATAATAATACAAAAACAGTACTTAAATTTCCTTAAAATGAAGTAAAATGCATTCTTCAGACAGATACATCATATTTAACTTTTGATATCATGAATATACTAATCAACAGTTGTTTGAGAGCTTTTTATTATTGATGGCTCCTATTAGACATGTTTTCTGAAAGTGGAATCATATAAAGCCAGTAGTATGTATTAATACAAGCTCAAACGATCTCATCAGGATTTCTTCATTCCATGGTTGAGAGAATGGAAAACACAACAGATACATTTGAAGAAACAGAAGAGCTCACGAGAAGTTCAGAGCATGAAGCAAATTCAAAAAGATACATAAATATCTAGGGAGCAGCTTCAAAGCAGGGAGTACCTGAAGAGAAAACAGCAGAAGTGGAAGGAATTGCTCATGTGATGTGTGTTTGCAGTTGTAACCGAAGCATCTCTGCTACTTCCCCAGGAGAAGGAGGGTGGACAGTAGCTATGGTAAAAATGTGTGATAACATCAGGGAAGACAGAAGCTTCGAGAAACAGACAGAGTGAGCCTGAGAAAAAGGGGGGTTCCTGGGGCTTGACTTCAGAAAAACCTGCTTATGGAGAATGAGAGCTACAGCTTTCTTTCAGAAACTTGCTAGTTTTTACTGGTCACGTGGCATTAACATATTGTTGCCTAACTTTGGACATTTTAAAAGTAGAGGAACTTTTCTGTCAGTTCTGATATGATAATTACAGAAAACACATCCTTTAACTGAACGTCCTTTAATTGAATCACTTGGCCAGGAATCCAAATAACAAAATGTCTATTATGCTACTCTGTGTGCAATAGAAGTTATGCAACATGTTTCTTCTCAGAAAAGAGAATAAAAAGTAAAGAAAAAACCACTCCCAGATGACCACTTTTAGCACTTTTATTTTATTTTATCAGGAGAGGTGAGGAACATGCACAAAATACATGTTCTTGAATTAATCTCCATTGGGTACAGAGAGAAAAGAGCTCATTTTTCTTCTAACGGGCAAAATTTGATTTTATTGACACTCTTGCAGTATGTCAATTGCTTAGTGTATCTTCCTAGTTTGTAGTCTTACAGACTTCATTGTTTTTAACTTAGCAATTCTATGTTATATTCCTATGGATGTGTCTTTACACTATCTTACAATCCATTTCTGAAATAATAACTATAATTTCAATGAAAGTAATACATTACATGCTCTGGCGACTACATGAGCATGTCTAATTATTTGTAAGTGGGCCAAACCTTGCACATATTAGGTAATAAATACATGAATTCAGTAAGAAAAAACTATATAGAACAATACAGTTTGATGAAGGTAGGCATTTCTTTTTTTGTTTTCGCTACGCGGGCCTCTCACTGTTGTGGCCTCTCTCGTTGTGGAGCACAGGCTCCAGACACACAGGCCCAATGGCCATGGCTCACGGGCCCAGCCACTCCACTCCGCGGCATGTGGGATCTTCCCAGACCGGGGCACGAACCCGTGTCCCCTGCATCAGCAGACGGACTCTCAACCACTGCGCCACCAGGGAAGCCCGGAATTTCTTTTTTAATTCATTTTTTTGTCTCCATGGGCTGGCTCTGTGTCTCATATCCAGCAGGTATGAAACAAATGCTTGTTGAATAATGAAAGCATGAATAAATTAATGATTAGATGGTTGAATTAATAGGTAAATAGTTGTACATACTAACAAAAATGTTGGTGAATACATAGAATTATAGAATTTAATTGCTGAGTGAGATTATCTAGTTCTACCAAGACTTGACCTGATAAAGAGAATAATGGCCCCAAAGATGTTGAAGTCTTAATCCCGTGAATCTTAAATATATTACCTTACATAGAAAATATATACCTTACATAGCAAAAAGGACTTGGCACATGTGAGTAAGTTAAGGATTTGAGACAGGAAGATTTTCATAAATTATCCAGGTGGGCCTAATATAATCACAAGGATCCTTGAAAGAGGGCAGCTGGAGGTTAGAATCAAACAAGGGCATGTGACTATAGAAGCAGAAAGAGAGAGATTTGAAGATGCTGCCCTACTAGCTTTGAAGATGGAGTAAGAGGCTAAGATCCAGGGAATGCTGGGAGCCTTTAGAAGCTGGAGAAGACAAGAAAACAGATTGTTCCTAGAGCTTCCAGAACAAAAACAGCCTTGCTGACACCTTGACGTCAGCCCAGTGAGGCCTATTTTTGTACTCTGACCTACAGAACTATAAAGATAGTAAATTTGTCTTGTTTTAACTAAGTTTGTGGCAATTTGCCACAGCAGCAAAAGGCATTGAGTAGTCCTACTCAGTAGATCTGGAATAAAGTCTGGAATCTGAAATTTACCAAGTACCCTCAGTATTTCTGAGGCAGTAATTATCTAGGAAACGGTGACATATTGTAACATACCCATTTTGTACTTGAAAAAACACAATGTTAAGATCTCAATAAAACTAGTATAGACACAAGTTCAGTTTATCATGTTGAAAAAACATGTTTGGAAAAACAAAGTAGAAAAAAACCCTAAACTATTAAAAATATGTTCTGTAACTCTATATTGATTTTCTCCTCTTGCTTTTACAAAAAGAACAATGGCTAGCATATGCTTCCACAGAGGGTGATTTGGATAATCCCTTCTATGCATTGTTTCAAGCAGAAATTCTCTTCCATCTATCATTTCTGCTTGTATTATTTCATATCTTTCAAAGAAGTTCACATTTCATTGCAGGGAGCCAAAGCTGGCCTGTGCTACAACTCTAACTGTAAACCACACACAGTGCTTAATTTCCTTTCTCTTGAATATGTTGTAGGTGGTTTTCTCTATCTCCTTCTTGAAGAGTATGATAAATATGTGCTGTGCACACATGTTTTTCTGTTTATTAAAATTATATTACTAAATTATACTAACGGTGGCTTTATTAAATACATATAACACATTCAGAGTTTTAACAATTTTAGAGTCATTCAATAGGTATGATAGTACTTCTTATTTTCTAAAAATATCAAAATTGGGGATAGCATCTAATACTGCATTAGTAACTTAGTTCAAATTTAGACTACTAATAGAAGAGGGAAAAACTATAATGCACCAAAGGAATTCTCAGAAATGACTCTTCCAAAACAATAAAATCTTAAAGCAGGTATTGGGAAGCAATGCTCTATTACAGATCAACAATTGCAATTGACATCCTATGTTTCCATATTCACTTTTTAGTATGATTTAACAATCAGTTTAATCCTTACTGTTCAGTTATTTAAAATTTGACATTATTCCTACTTGTCCTCTCACACTAACATTTTCTTTGGCACATCATCTGACGCTATATATCTCTCTTTCTTTAAAAAGCAGGTTTTTCTAGGGGGACAAATTTCAGTATGGATGCCTGATTTCCTCCTTTCAGAGTGATTATTCCACAGGCAAACCTGAGATTCTGTGTTTGTTATTTTCATTTTGTATTCAGCAAAATAATGGACTGCGAGATACACTGTTGTTAGGGTCTGTGACTGTCATCTCTGCTGCTTCCCATTGAAGGCTTGAAGCCTTTATTTTAGTGACTATATTGAAAATTGCAATGCCATTCATAGGATTTCAAAGACCTCACTATTATATCGAGATCCTGGGTTTTGTTGCTAGCATATGTTATTGTCTGAGACATTAAGCAAGCAACTAGACGTCTGCTGGGGACCAACTGTGCCTGCTTCCCAACCTGATACAATGGAATAATAATAAGGAAAGAAAATTTTCCTTGTGTTTGCCAGTGAGGCTCTTGAGTACTCTCTATCTTTTCCTCATGCTTGCTTTAGTGACTGCAGAGGTTTTTCTCGCCAGATGTACATGTGGTAGCAAAAGCTGAAGCATCTCTCTTAGCTAATGAGCTGCAAAATATAAAAGTTTAGGACAGTCTCTAGGGAAACTTTTGAATATGGTGACCTGCCAGTGCTGAATGGGTATGAGGTGACAATTTCTCCTAGAAGGCAGATTTTCACAAATGCGAGATGGTAAGATTGTATGAGAGCCACTGAAGTTATCTCTACCTCAGTTTCCACCACTGGATCTAATTCACAGTTATATCATCAGGATTAATGAGTAATCTTAATTACATTAAATCTCTCAGAGATAAGCATTATATAAATAGGAAGCACTCTATTAAATGGGCAAAAGCTCAAGAAAGAGAAGCTAAACTTGTTATATAAAATGTGATCTCAAATGTAAGTAATTGACCAGAAATCAGGACTTTGGGCCAATTACTAGACATCTATTCTGTGTCATTGAGAAAAATTGTACAGAACATCCTTTCTTCATTTCCAACATTTGCTTATTACATAAAGTAGATAATTTAGCACCAAATAAGGACATAGTTATATTCCCTCCATGTATCATTGCAGACTACTAAAAAAAGAATTATATTAAATTGGTAGTCAGAATCTTTCCTCAAATAATGATAATTGGATCTCAGATTCAAAGAACACCATTCAGTTGGAAAGAAATGGCCAGAGGAAATATAAAGGCTCTGTGCTCAGTATAAAGTATTTTATATTTTCTTAAATATTATATCAAGTTCACTCCACTAAGGGAGAAAATATTGATCCAAAACGTATATCTGACATTTAGCTTAAAAATGTCACTTGCTAATTGTTTATATTTCTATTATTATTCATGCTAACATGAATACATCTCCTTACTGCTGTTAAGAATACTCACTAATTTTTACGACTGTCCACTGAATATACGGTACTCTGATAAGATATTTTGATAGAGTTGGGGTAGAAAAACAATAAGGACAAAAGCTATCTGGATCCTTTAACATAATCAGCATCCATATTGTTAGCCTTATATAAGAATGCCTCCATAGTTAAGCTTTTGTGTTTTTAGCAAATAATATTGAGACTTTTAGAAGATACACACAAACTGTGATCTAAATAAAACTAGTATTTAAGATGGAAAAGAAGTTGACTCACATAAAACGTCTTCAAAATTTGTCACTGGTGATTTTGGTAGGAAAGCTATTAATGTATAGATTTATTTATAACATGGCAGGTTGTTTTATCAGGGGACTCTTCATTGAGTTGAGAGCCATAAGCTATGGGGAATGTTTTACTGGAAATATATCTACAAGAAGCTATATGAATTTTCCTACAAAGGGAAAGAAAGTAAATATCACTTACCTGGAAAACAAGTTGAAGATAAGTTATAGCATGATAAGATATACATAGAGCATTAAAAACAAATCAGGGTAACACATGATCCCCAAATAGAACTGAACACTTTTTGGATAGATATGATTCTGAAAACTGTTGTCTAACTGATTCATACTGGATTTGTGTGATTTCCCCTGTGACTCCTTCATGACCACTAAGAAGTTGTGTGGACCCCAGGGGAGTATAAATTAAGTGGGTTCACAAATTCCACTAAGTCCTATGTGTTACCGAGCATGGTTGTTACTTCAACCCAATAATTACTTGGTACAAATTATGAAAGGAGAGAGAAAGAATAAAATTAACATATTATTCAATAAAATTTCCCCATGTTTCATGGGGTAAATACAATCTCTGAGAAAATATTTATAAATAAACATTTAAAAAATTCTTTTATCCAGATAAATTTTTGTCCCTGAATTAAGTTTGTATACACCTCATACACACAAACACACCCCCACACACATACACCAAACAGTTTATATTATTAGAAATATATGCCAGGAATTGTGCTAGGTATTTTACACATGTACATTCACTGCTTTTTTACATCTGAAAAGGTGTCTTAGTCTGTTTAGCCTGCTTTGTACTATACTAAAATACCATAGACTGGATGGCTTATAAACAACAGAAATATATTTTTCACAGTTTTGGAGGCTGGAAGTCCAAGATCATTGTGCCAGCATGGTTACACTCTGGTGATGGCCCTCTCCTGAGCTGCAGACTGCCTACTTCAGTGTTCTTACATGGTGGAAGGGGTGGGGGAGCTTTGTGGGGACTCTTTGAGAACACTAATCCCATTCATGAAGACTCTACCCTCATGACTTAATTCCTAAATGCCCCACCTCCTATTACCATCACCTTTGGTGGTTAGGGTGCAACATACAAATTTTAAAGGAACACATTCAGACCATAGTAGAGGGTAAAATATTGATTAATGTTTCCAATTAATATCAACAAAATTTCTTAAGTGTGATGACTAAATAGTTGAATCTAAGGATGAAGAAACTAAGATAAAGAGTGGTTAGCAAATTTTTTACATGTAAAATGCTTTGAAACCCATTAAGAATGAAGCAAATATCATAACCAGAAGATTTTTTTTAACATCTTTATTGGAGTAATTGGAGTATAACTGCTTTACAATGGTGTGTTAGTTTCTGCCTTATAACAAAGTGAATCAGCTATACATATACATATATCCCCATATCTCTTCCCTCTTGCATCTCCCTCCCTCCCACCCTCCCTATCCCACCCCTCTAGGTGGTCACAAAGCACCAAGCTGATCTCCCTGTGCTATGTGGCTGCTTCCCACTAGCTATCTATTTTACATTTGGTAGTGTATGTATGTCCATGCCACTCTCTCACTCTATCCCATCTTACCCTTCCCCCTCCCCATATCCTCAAGTCCATTCTCTAGTAGGTCTGTGTCTTTATTCCTGTCTTGCCCCCAGGTTCTTCATGACAATTTTTTTGTTTGTTTTTTAGATTCCATATATATGTGTTAGCATACGGTATTTGTTTTCCTCTTTCTGACTTACTTCACTCTGTATGACAGACTCTAGGTCCATCCACCTCACTACAAATAACTCAATTTCATTTCTTTTTATGGCTGAGTAATATTCCATTGTATATATCCAGAAGATCTTAAGGAATTTCATCCCAGAATGGAAGGTACTAAGTGATAACACATATCAAACTGCTCATTCTATTTAAGTATCAAAACTCCATTTAAACCTTGGAAGTGTAACTCTGATCCTTAAATTAAAACATAGTATTGGTTTTATTTATTGCTTCTTAAGTGAAAACATGTTCATCATTAAACTGAATTTCTCAATTTTTTTGTTCCATAAATCACTCTCAGGATTTGTTTCCCTCCACAAAGCAGTGTCTTGGTATAGAAAGGGTCATATATCATTCAGGTGACCCTTTTGGCCATTGTATTTTGAAAGCTATAGTTTTTGAACTAATGACTATGTTGTAACTATACAGAAATAATGAAGTTAGTGTCCTCTATATTGCAGAATTTTGGTAGAATAAACAATAGCTAAAGCCAAAGGGTAATAGAGTTATAAAAATTATTTTGTACGTCTTAATTTATACATCAGCATTTCAAAAATGTCATATCCCAAAGTGGTAATGTCTACATTTATTTTGGCTTTGTATATGCATACATCTAAATGTGCTAAGCTTTGGTTAAAAGTCCCCTTCTGTTTGCTGCAGCTGCCTTTTTCCTCTCTCTAGGAAATAGTATTTTAAGAAGGACAAAAATTATTGCTTAATAACCATTTCTATTTGAAAGTTCATTTAAATATATAGTTAGATATATTTAGTGTATATGTGTATATTATATTTACTTATTTCCAAATACATTTTCTAACAACCACAAAAATGTGAAATATAACATATCAGATGATATAACTGAAAAGTAATTATTTCTCACCCCAGTGCTTGTGTCTTTTCTTCTGATATGAATAAGGTATAGAGAAGTTTGCTTTCTTAAACATGTTCCTTTTTGACTCACAATTATCAACTACTTGTACTAAGAAGTAAATGTAGATTTTTTAATTTAGAATATTGACCCTTGGGGGAGGTATATTTCAAAGGCAGAGATTTTGCAGGCTTGAGTAGCTCCAATTTTAAAAATATAATTCCAGAGATCATTTCTTCCAATTTTCTTTCTTCAGTTATGGAGAATTACAATGCAATATCAAATTCAATTCAAGTCTCTGACCTGATCTACTAGAACATAAATATATCCACATCAGTGACCAAAGAACACTTTCTATTTCCTTGGGGATGATTCTTTTCATTGTTTCCCAAGAATAAGAGAGACTTAGTGAGTGGAAGACCAGATATATGGAGAGTAATAGCTAACAGGACAGGTTTTCCCCCAACTGCTATAGGAAGACATCACACTTTGATGATGATGTGAAGCAAGCAAGTCCAGCTGTTTAATCCACTGCTCCTTTTAACACATTAACCTTTTAATGTAATGGGGAAGCTTAGAAATGAACAATATTTTATTATTACTCAAATAAATCAGTTTCACAGTAAATCAATTATCCGGACAGCAATATTCCACATATTTTCATTATCTACTAAGCACTGAAACCCAGAGAGTTATCTTGTGACAGAAAATAAAAAACACATCAAAGATAGTTTTAAAGGCTTCATGTCCAAACTACGGAACAGGTGAGTTAAAAAAAATACATCAGGAAGGAGAGCAACATGATTCATGGTTCTATTTTTTGTTTTGTTTTGTTTTCATATTTTCAAAATATTTATTATACGTGGAGATTGCTTTTAAATAACAGCATTTTTGTTTACATTTTAAAATGCACTTCCTTCAAATGGTAATTGCAATGGTAAATAAAGTTAATAGTACAATATGACCATTGAAATCCAAATGAGGGCTCCAGGAGAGTGAGCCTTTGAAGAGTCTCTTGTGACTAAACCAGGACAATCACAGGTATGACAAGTAATATGTTCTGAGAAAAGATGGCCCATGTGTCCAAATGTTTGGGCTCATTGGGTGATCTCTTTTCCAGGAATAATGAGAGTAGTGCATTCTTCTCTCATTTACTACCTATTTGACCTTTGTCCAATCACCAGGCCTCACTGTGCTATAATTTTCTTCACCAAAAAATAAAATACTAAAAAGAATATATATATATTCTTTATATATATATATAATATATATAAATATATATATGAACAACTTTGGTGTATACCTGAAGCTAACACAACATTTGTAAATAAATTATACTTCAATAAAAAAATAAAATTAAAAAAAAGAAAAAATATACTAACATTAGTAAGAGACCAATGAGAAGAACAACGAATGTTAGCAAATTAAAGTGTATTGCAGGAGCATTGTTAAATAATGAATTATCTATTTATATGTGAATATTAGGACCCTTGAACATCTACTCTAAACACATCCAGAATTTCTTTTATAAGACATAAGCCTACTGTTTCTCCCTTGAGATTCAAAAATCAAACACTCAGAAATCATACGAGAAAAAAATTTTCTTTTAGAACATACGTTTTTCCCCTTTTTATAGAGTTCTGAACAAGTTGGAAATTCCAGCTATAGTTGAGCAGATTACTTATCTGTGACCTACTATACCTATTGATTTGAAGGACAAAGTTAGTAGGCTCTTTAGGTCCAACCAGATCAGTGATGACTTTGCTTGTGCATGGTTTTAGTTAACCAAAATTGTTTTTAGGACAGTAAGCTCCACACTTAACTTTCAGTGGAATTTGACTTGTAAGAATAAATCAGTGTTTTGGAAATGTCATGTTCTTATTTTAATGAGTTTATAATTAAGCAGAACAGAGGTTGTTTTCTTTACAGAATCCCACCCACAAGGATTCTATTGATTTATTGTTTCCTTATATGAAATAGTACGTCAGGGTGAAGGTGAAGCAGAAAACAAATTATGATCTAATCTGAGATGTAGATCTATATTGGGGTGAGACTGCTGACCTGTGAAATACATGCAAGGAGTATTTACAAAACCATTCGTATTGTCAAAATGATGAAAGGAGATCTTCTTCGGTGTGCAGTCGGGACTTCAAAGTCAGGAAGTTTCTAAAGGTACTCCTGAACTTAAAGTGCTAAAATAATTTGCACATATTTGCATTGACAAGTGAGGTTTTTATTTAATTGAAGATGGAATAATTTAGTATCTCTTTATGTGTTTTTATGTACAGAAAAAAATAGGTTTGGGAAGAACAATGTTGCATGGAGAGGAACTAATAAAATTAAATATATGTATGTTGAAGACTATGGTTTAGCTTTGTATATATTTTCAAATATCATTATTGTCACTAAAATTACTTTGGGACTATTATGTTGCCATGGACCTTACTCACATGGCAAGCTTCCTCAGGCAAAGAATCTTCATCTTTATCAAATGAAATTAAGTCAACCTATAGACAGGCATTTATAACTGTAAAGCAAGAAATTAGTTATCATTATTCTTTTATTTCTTTAATTATTTAGCCAACACCATTGAGTACTACTTTATATCAAGGTATGTATAATTCCTGGTAGGAATTAGAATAAAGAAATTAACAAAATAGTCCCTGTCTTATAGAAGTTCATAAAAATTAACAATTTAAATGTAATTTGACATAAAGCAGAGTATTAGAAGACTACTGAGGAAGATCAAAAGAAAAAGTGTACAACTACTAGAAAAGCAACAAGCTTAGGAGTCAAGAAAACTAGATTCTATCATAAGTAATGTGATTAAACAATTCTAAGAACATAGATCAGTTTTCTCATAAAATTAGTTTGAAAGGACTATTTATAGGACCTTGAACCTTAAATATCCTGTAATTCTAGGATATTACACCTGCATCATAAAATTACATTTGGTAAAATAATGTTTGAAAGTAAACTTATATCTGTGATAGAATAATTGATATTTTATTAGATTGACAAATGCATTTTACCTGCCCAAATGAATTTCTGATGTTATTTCTACTTCATTTAAAAGTGTTTTAATTAGATATACATGAGTACATTGTCAAGGTAGTTCTTGTTTCTGAAACAAGATTTGGGATCCATCCACAAATATATACTATTCCAAGAAGGTGCACTCTTGTCTTTACTTGTTTGTATTTAAATTGGAACTCTGATCAATGTAGAACATACAAATTAAAGATGTATTCATGGAAAAAAGAAGAAAGAGGGGAGAAAGAGAGAAAGAAAGAAAGAAAGAAAGGAGAGAGAAATCATAAATTTTGTGTGATTCTCAACTCAATTTATACAATCTATAGATTGCAAAAGAGAAAAAATGCTATTTTGTAACATTATTGAAATTAGAGATTTAGTCTATACTCAATAATTTTCATGATAAATCAAATTACAAAATTTTATTTGCAATCTTCCAAGGAGATTGTAAGGAAATAAAGGAGCTATAGCATACTTAAGATTGAGGTGGTAGAGTCTCATTTGAGTTTTGGTGAAAAGCAACTGTATCAGGATATCTTTACCTTAAGTATAATTTTGAAAGGTTGCTTGCTGTAGATATTTTTGATAAGATATCATGAGAATTCCACTTAAGTTTTATATATGATAAATACAAAGAAATTCCAAAGAGAAACCAATTATTATTAATTTGCCCTCTTGTGGAATGCTGACTATAAATTTAATCACAGATAAAAACACACGGAGGGGCTTCCCTGGTGGCGCAGTGGTTGAGTGTCCGCCTGCCGATGCAGGGGACATGGGTTCGTGCCCCGGTCCGGGAAGATCCCACGTGCCGCGGAGCGGCTGGGCCCGTGAGCCATGGCCGCTGAGCCCGCGCGTCCGGAGCCTGTGCTCTGCAACGGGAGAGGCCACAACAGTGAGAGGCCTGTGTACTACAAACAAACAAATAAACAAAAACAACAAAAAAAAAAACACACGGAAAGAATACTATTAGTTTTGAGGAATCTGGTACCTTATATATTTGCCACAGATAGTTATCATCTGTGGGTTAAATCAGCTTCACCACAGAGAATGTTAAACATGTAAATTAGTATGTATTATAAAGATAATGTTTAATTAAAAACCCAGTTTGAAAATTAGTTTTCTTCAAAAAAATTTAAAAAGATATTCTATTTGACACATCTTTAAAACAGAAACTTATAATTTCCTTTAGTTTAAAAATGATTATTATAATAAAGTATATCATTTACTAAGAACCTTCTAAGTGCCCAAAACAGTCATTCATTCATTCATTCAAAAAATAATTATTTAGTACTTATTGTGTACTAGTTACTGTCTTAAGCAATAAATAAAACTGTATCCAAATTCAAGGAGATTACATTCTATTGGGAGAAAACAGATGATAAGTAAATAACAAATATATATTGAATATGTCAGTCTAAGTTTTATGTAGAAGAATAAAACAGGATATAGGGAGGGAGACTGAGGACATGAGGAGGGATATTTTAGATAAGGATAGCATCTTAGCTTGGGCTGCCACAACAAATTAACATATACAGGGTGGCTTAAAAAACAAATATTTATTTCTCACAATTCTGGAGTGGGAAGTCCAAGATCAAGGTGCCAGCAGATTTGGTTCTTGGTGAGAGCTCTCCTTCTGGTACGGAGAAGGCCATTTCTTATTATGTCCTCACATGGCAGGTAGAGAACAAGTTTGCTCTCTAATCCCATCATGGGGACTTCACCTTCATGATCTAATTACCTCCCAAAGGCCCAATTCCAAATATCATCACTTTAGGGCTTCAACATATGAGTTTTGGAGGGACACAAAATTTCAGTCCATAGCAGACAAGCAAAAAATATCTCTCTGATGAAGTGACATTTGTGCAGATATATGAAAGAAAGGAGGGAGTCCGGCCTGTAGATAACTGGGGAAGATTGTTCTGGAAAAGGTCCTGAAGTATGAGGTATATAACATGTTCAAGTTGTAGGAAGAAAGTCCATGACCAATGAATGGAGCCGGGGAGATTGACGGAGGGTAGTGTAGACAAGTAGTGAGTTTGCCAAAATACCTATGGTTTTGTAAGCCAGGGAAAAGGCCTTAGACAAATAGGAGTTGAATTCTGGTTACATATTTAACTTAGAAAGGACAACTTTAAAGACTATGAATTGTGAAATTTGAAATAGATTATCCAATGATGCCTCCAAGGTAATGGTTGTGAAGCAACTGGTCAAAGGCAGTTACCATATACTCAGGTTGGGAGGATTAGAAGGGGGGCTAACTGGAGAAGACCCTGAATTCAGCTTTTTAAATGTTGTTTTGAGATATCAATTAGATATCCAGGTGGAAATTTCAAGAAGGTAGTTGCACATGAGAAACTTCAGTTTTGAATAAGGTCAGGACTAAAAGGGTATATTAATAGATAAAGTCTCACAAAAATTATTAATGAAAATATTATTCTCCCCAATATGTAGATGAAAAAACTGAGGTCTACATAGGTTAATTTATTTTTTAAGTCCACCTAGCTTGTAAATAATGGATCTATAAGATGATGCAGCTCTATCTGATGGCATAAGCCATGGCCTTCCTTTTAGAATGGTTTAAGTTACAAAGATTAAATATTCAAAATGATAAAAACAACTTCAATATAATGCTGAGAAAAATAACACCTTAAATGTTCATTCTCCTTCTTTGTGGAAAATCTGATCCAAAGGAACTTGAATTCATTCAATTAGTCAATAACAGTATATATTGAGAACCACTGTATGCCAGACATTATTCTAGATAGTAACAATTTCTTGGTGAATAAGACATTGTATCTTCCTTCATGAAGCTTATGTTCTATAAATGCATAGCTAATAGTATTCACTTTTAGATTAAATTAAGTGCTTTCATATCATTGAGAAAACAAATGCAGATTAGTGGTCAGAGAAAGCTTCTACTTAAGCAGATTGCCAAGTATTGAGAAAAAACAAACATTTCTAGATTCAGGTGTGGACGTGAGAGAGTGGTTGAGGATGGGTATAAGCAAGATATTGCAATTACAAAGATTAGGGATAGGGAGAGGGGTTAGGGATGACGTGGGGGGGTGCAGAGGACTTATCAAACAGATGGAATAGCAAGTGAAAAGTTCCTGAAATAGAAGGTAGCTTTGTCAGCTGAAATTCACATTTATTTGCTGCTAAATATTTTTTTAAAACTTCAGCACCATTCACATCTTTCTGGTATATAGATTTTTTATTAAGGTTGCCTCCGATAGATTCACAGACAAATTGCCACACCAAAACACACATGTACATATCTAAGAAACATTATCACAACTTGTGATCTTCAACAACATGATATTAATCTTTATTCTAGCAGTGTGAGATGGTTGGAAATATTGAGAATTCAAGATCGGTATATTGTAAGTCATGGAAATCAGAAAGCTGATAAAGCTCAGCAGAAGAAGGAAAGCCAAATGTTGCCTCCTGCTGTGTTACATTAGGAGAGAAAATGTTTCTGTGACATATGTAATCTTGGGTCAAAATGAACTTCTTTGCAAAGATTGTGATAGGTCACATTGCTCTCTGTGGAGTCCCTCTGGTAAATGAGGGCAATGAAATTCTTCTAGTTCTCAGCAGCCAGAGAGAAGTTTGTCTTTTCTGGATTAACGTAGGTGCCAAAGAATGTCAAAAACTTCTGGAAGAAAGGGCACTGTACTGAAAATCCTTTGCATTAGATTTGGAACCCTATCTAAACTTTTCTACCACTCAGACATTTTGGATCTGGAATCTATGCCTCTGATTACAGTGCCAATTGAAAAGGAAACTCTGGAAAAGTTTTATAAAATAAATTGTTAGGGGCTTCCCTGGTGGCACAGTGGTTGAGAGTCCACCTGCTGATGCAGGGGACATGGGTTCGTGCCCCAGTCCGGGAAGATCCCACATGCGGCGGAGCGGCTGGGCCCGTGAGCCATGGCCACTGAGCCTGTGCGTCCGGAGCCTGTGCTCCGCAACGGGAGAGGCCACAACAGTGAGAGGCCCGCGTACCACAAAAAAAAAAAAAAAAAAAATTGTTAGTAATGGATAAACATATCAATATGTACAAGTAGGCGCCAGAGAAATACATGGAAAATATATATTGGGTTGGGACAAGGTTCGTTCTGGTTTTTCCTTAACGTCTTATGGAAAAACCCGAATGAACTCTCTGGCCAGCCCAATATATTCTGGGTCAGAAAGAAGACATCAAAGAAGACGTCCGTTATTTCATACATCAATGTAAATAAATACACCTAAATGTCAGTTTAATTACCTCAGGTGTGTTTACAGTGCACACTGCCAATAATTTTAAAATCAACTCTGCAATTTTTCCTTTGGTCAGAGTATAATTAAATATTTCAAGCCTTATATGGAAAAGAAACAGAAGAAAATGTCAAGAAACTCAAATACAATCTACAATTACAGAGAGCCTTCCAAATAACAATGCATTTGTTCATATTTTATCTCACTAAGATTTATAATAACACTGGTAAATTATTAGTCTCAATTTAAGATTCAGAGAGCATAAGCAAGCTTCCAGATTGAGAAAGTAGTAAATGATAGATCCAAGATGCTGAATTGGATCTTAACACAGAAGAATTCTGAATTTCACAATTCCTTCCATGGAAGAAAACCATTATTTGTTAATTGCACTCAGCATGCCACTTCACCGTGTTCTCTCTTCCTTTTCATGTTATATTGAGTAGGGGAAAGAGGAAAATAAACACTGTAATGTTTAATTACAGTTATCTGTTACTTCCATTATTTTGTACATAATTTATAGAAATTAAAATATTATAAGTTTGATAAACTGTATCTTTCATATTACACAACAGCATCCAATTTCTTCAGGATTTAGGTCATATCTAGATAAATACTTTTTATCAGTTAATCATAAGAAATAATTTATGATGCTGTTTTTTGTGTGTGTGTGGTATTCGGGCCTCTCACTGTTGTGGCCTCTTCCGTTGCGGAGCACAGACTCCAGACGCGCAGGCTCAGCGGCCATGGCTCACGGGCCCAGCCACTCCGCGGCATGTGGGATCCTCCCGCACCGGGGCACGAACCCGTGTCCCCTGCATCGGCAGGCGGACTCTCAACCACTGCGCCACCAGGGAAGCCCTATGATGCTTTTCTTGAAGGAACTATTCATATATCTAAATTAAGAATGCCAAGGTCTTGCTTAAACATAATAACATTTCAAAGTCAAATGAATCTTGGCATTTAAAAAAAAGGCTATTCTCTTAGAAAAATACCTGGAATTGTACAGAAAAGCCTACACAAACTAATAGAGAAACCAGTTATATCCTAAATTTAAATTAGACTTTCTTTATAAGCTCTACAGTGGAGAAAAACCAAAAGCCAAAATAAAAAATAACTGGAAAAAGAATAGGTCCTAGAAAATTTCTTTCTAATGAGAATGTATCTTCCATAAAGATTGTATTCTAGTCACATACAGGGGCAGTGTGTGCGTATGGGGGTTCTATTATACTCCATCCCCAATTTTTGCAAGAAAAACAAAACAGGTTCTCCTTTGTATAAAGAGGAAATAAAAGAAGAGAGCTAGAAGGGAGCTGACTGCACTGCAGGGAAAGGTGGTATATGAGGTTTTTTAATAGAACTGACAAAAACTAATTGCCTTTCTAGGTTAGAGTAGGCTGAGTAGAAATTCTGCATATCAAGAGCAATTCATATTCAAGCCTAACTTCCCTTAAAATTTGAGGGAAAAAAGTTTATTAGTAATTGGATACTGTGGTAATTTTTCTTAGGTATATAGATAGTATTAATCTTGTTTCTGTAAACTTATAAGTGTGATGTAAACCTTTTGAACTTTGTGCTACTTATGAACAAATATGGATGAATTAATTCTTTCCCTATGGCACTGATACAGTTTATAACTTTTTTTTAACATTGCATAGTCCTACTGCACCGGTTGCCATGTATTTTCTGAACGAGGTTTCCAAACCTTTTCAATCCCACCTGTAATTTTTTATTTTGATTTCTTTTCAATCAATCCACTTAAAATTCAAGAGACTAATAATGACATCGACCAGTTTTCTAAGACCCTGTCTACCCGGGTTTCAAACAGGGTATTCTCACAACCCAGACATTCTTTTCTTCAGGAGGCATGTGACTGATCGCCAGGGTGATGTTAGTGAATTCTTCTGGGCCAGGATTAGGCCCATGAATTCCTAACTTTTTCATCTTGGTAAAGTCAGAAAAGAATGACCTGGACATTACCTAAAGAAATTAAACTGAAAAATTTCTTCCTCAGCTCCCACTGTGCCCCAGCCTTCAAGACAGAGTCAATTCCTGACTGGTCCACCTCTCTGCCAAGCTGTAATATAGGAAGCAGAGGCTCCTGAGTAATCACTCTATGTCCTTGTAAAACTAAGCCAGAGGAGTGGGTGCCTAATTACTATCTAAGCTCAATTGCTTTATTTTACTGATTGAGACAAAAAATACCTAAGATGAGAAAGAAAACTTTGATCTCTATAAAGTTACCTTAGAATTCTTTTTTTTTCTTTTTTTACTTTAAAATAAAATATGCTCAATAGCTGATCCCAAATATAACATTACTTTTATTTCCTTTTGACCTAAGTGGAAGTAAACACAATAAAAATATGTGGTAAATTGTCAGTAAACAGCCTGCCAGTTTGAATTTCTTTTCCATCTTCCTTCTTCAAGCTGAGGTAAACACAGACATCACACAGAAGAGGACTTCCCAATCTATCTGTGATAAGGGACTATTTCTTGTATGTTTGTTTGCTTTTTTAATTCCCTGTTGATTACAGACAAGACCAATTCTTGTGTAAATACAAAAAACAAAAAAAAGCTTGAAGTTTGAATTTTGTCCTTATGCAAAATCACTCTAGACGTTTCTGAATGCTCCCTCTCACAATCTGTACTAATCCCATGGCAGACCAGTAAGAGTTTGCAAATTGGAGTGAGATCATGCACCATACTGTTAATTGCACTGCCAGAGAATATTGTAATGATTTGTCCTTGTGCTTCTCCCTACCATAGGACTATGGCACCTTGGAGCTGGTTAGGGAGGGATTATATCTTATTTGTTGCATCCATAATAATAGAGTAATGCCTGGAACATAGTATGTAACCAATATTAGTGCATTTAATGTATGAGTTAAATACTCAAAATTCTTTCAAAATACCCAAGAATTTCGGACTTCCCTAACTTGGGAAAGCCAGAAAAATAGAATCAAACACCACAGTATTTTAAAAACAAGAATAAAACTTACATATTTACTCCCTTACCCCAAGTTCCATGTACCTTAAGAGCACTTGATTAGTACTTGATTAGAGCAATTCAGCTCTGAAAGAGCATTTGTAGATACCAACCCAGGCTGTAAGATCAGAAACGCCTGGGATTGATAAAGCCTGGACTGGTTCTCATAACAGGCACTCATGGGGAATGCTAGACTGAGCTTTGACGGGCTAATTTCCTTTTCTTTCAAATAGTCACACTGACCCTTACCTTGTGTATTAGTCAGCTAGTGTTGCCATAATGAAATACCACAGATGGGGTGGTTTAAACAGCAGAAATTAATTTTCTCACAGTACTGTAGGCTGGAAGTCCAAGATCAAGGTGTTGGCTGTTTTTTATTTTTCCTGGGTCCTATTTTCTTGGCTCACAGATGGCCACCTACTCCCTGTGTCCTCATGTGGCCTTTTTCTCTGTGTGCACACTCCTAGTGTATCTCTTCCTCTTCTTATAAGGACTCTAGTTCTATCGGATTAAGGCCCTACATTTATAACCTCATTTAATCTTAACTATCTCCTTAAAAGCCCTATCTCTAAATATAGTCATATCAGAAGTTAGGGCTTCAACATATTAACATGTGGGGGGGAGAGCACAATTCAGTTCATGATATCTTGTCACATTATTGTGCAAAATTAGAGATAATCTATAAGAAGCAAGTTTGATAGCATTCGCCTCATATTGAGCTCTCATTACTATTATTAACAGCGAAATTTATTGTTACATTATGTGCTGGTTGTTCACCAATGGCAAAGTCATGTTCTATGTATTTTCAAACTCCCTTAAAACCAATGTCCAATTAAATGAGTGCTTTAACAAAGAGGAAACAAGGGTCACTTTTTATAAAGAAGAAATATCATAGTGACTGCAAGGATACGTAAGCACTGTGATACATTAGAAACGCACATGGATAATACTAATATTATAATCATAATAAAAGCACTGATTTAAATTGACAGACTTTAAAGGGGAAAGTGATGGTCTAGGTCATCTGATCTCATAGTTAATGACATTGACATCTTAACCTTCCCATAGCCTGACACATTAGCAAGCATCTGAACCCACCAGGGATTTAATTTTGACTAAAGTTTTTTTTTGGAGAAACCATGATGATTACTAATCAACAAACATATTTTAATAGTGTCTTCATAGTGGTTTTCTTTCTTTTTTTTTTTTTGCGGTATGCGGGCCTCTCACTGTTGTGGCCTCTCCCGTTGCGGAGCACAGGCCCCGGAAGCGCAGGCTCAGCGGCCATGTCTCATGGGCCCAGCCGCTCCACGGCATGTGGGATCTTCCCGGACCAGGGCACGAACCAGTGTCCCCTGCATCGTCAGGCGGACTCCTAACCACTGCGCCACCAGGGAAGCCCCATAGTGGTTTTCTGATGCAGCATGAATAATTGCCTACCATATGTATCACTCGACTTTCATAACAAACCTCAGCTACTGAATTGAAAACTAAACGTGCTTATCTATTCACTGCCCTGAGCTCATGCACGAAATACAAGAGAATGGCAGAGAAGTTATCCATTTCTTTACATAGCCTTTAATTTTTTTCTTCTGTCCTCTCTTAAAGTTTTTCAGGATGTCAATTCCATCACTAACTACCAACATGGTAGGTGACAGCCTAGGCTTCTAGATGATCCTATTTGTGGACACTTGATATCAATAGTTCTTGACTCATAAGCAGAAGTGAAAATTATTGGTTAGCCCCAAACTTTGCCCTGGAATAAATGTGTTTGCACCCCTCTGGATAATTTGTATTTCTTCACTCAAAACAGGACAGTAATTGTAAAGGTCGAGTAACTAAGGCCAAGTGTCCGAGCAAAATGGTGAATACTGAAAAATTACTTAATGATGTATCGGGTAGTTTCTTCAATTCACAGCTATCAGTTTTTCCATATTATGAGTACTAAATTGACATAACTTTCAGGTGATAGCTGTGATTTTCTCAAAAATTGTTCATTTTTACACTTTGAAATGATAAAACTCCCTCTTTCCTGAGTATATATTTCCAGTGCATCTGTAGAGTCCTCAGAAAGCAGGGAGATGATCTTCAGAGTAAACAGTGTTTATGGATCTAAAAAATACTTTGAGGGCTTCCCTGGTGGCGCAGTGGTTGTGAGTCCTCCTGCCGATGCAGGGGACGCGGGTTCGTGCCCCGGTCCGGGAAGATCCCACATGCCGCGGAGCGGCTGGGCCCGTGAGCCATGGCCGCTGAGCCTGCGCATCCGGAGCCTGTGCTCCGCAACGGAAGAGGCCACAACAGTGAGAGGCCCATGTACCAAAAAAAAAAAAGAAAGAAAGAAAGAAAGAAAGAAACTTTGAGCTGTAAGGTGTAAAAAATAGGTATTATGATCTAGTGATGAAAGTATCAAGTGCAGGGCTTCACCACAGGGATTTGGGGCACAGAATTTATCGAGGACTAAACTAAAGGGCAGAGCCAAGTAGAATATTTGGCAGGGTGGGTCAATAATAGCAAACTCCCTTATGGAGCATGTCTTCTGCAGATTTTTGTCCCCTCACTTTGCAGTTCCATCCTCTCTCTACTTACTCCTCCCTGAACCCCCCTCCACTTCAATAAAGAAGCTTTTCCCCATAGTAGTTTCATTCAGTGATTCAGTGTGTTTGGAGTCAATCAGGTTTAAATCATAGCTCTATCTATGACTACCTGGGTGACTTTGGTGAATTTTTATTGTTGTTATTGATCTTTCAAAGTTTGTTTCCTAACTTGGAAAACGTTGATAATTGTAACTCATTTGTATAATGATAAATAGGATGAAATGGGTTATTATATATGTAAAGTACTTACAAACTGCTTGGTATATAGTAGGTGCCCAGTAAGTAGTGTCAATAAATACTTGACCTTATCTTGTAGAGAGGAAAACAGAATTTTCTATTGAAGACCTCAGTACACCTAGGGTTACCTAGCTCTAGCCTTCCTTGGTTTAGTAGCTTTTTTTCTCATGAGCAAGAGTCATGGTATATTCTATTTCCTATGGGGTTAACAAGTAATATCAGCATTGGTTTATAATTTCCCTGGACCATCAGAATCAAGCTGTAAGATGTTTGTCTTTCTAACAGAAAACAAGGTCACTTTCATTAAAACTAATGACATAAGCTCAGACAAATGTCACCAGCACTTTTACAAAGTTCCTATAAAAATAGGAAAAAGGGTAGGATCTCTGTCCTGGTGAACATTCTAAAGTGAATCCAGCTGTGCCTGACCCCTGTGCATCTCTCCAAAGTTGATAGAATCCATCATTACCTGCAACTACAGACTGTGTCTGAGATTACAAATGTGTACCCTTAGCAGTTACATTGTTGGCCTAAGACGCTTGCTGACCTCATTGTGATCATCATTGTCATCACCACCATCAGCAGCTGCAAAAAAAAAAAAATCATCATTAGTATGGTGTTAAAAATATTAAGAATTGTGAAAAGGGCTTTCCTGGTGGCGCAGTGGTTAAGAATCTGCCTGCCGCCAATACAGGGGACACGGGTTCGAGCCCTGGTCTGGGAAGATCCCACATGCCGTGGAGCAACTAAGCCCCTGTGCCACAATTACTGGCGCACAGGCGCCCAGAGCCCGTGCTCCGCAACAAGAGAAGCCATGCCAATGAGAAATCTGCGCACCATGATGAAGAGTAACCCCCACTCTCTGCAACTAGAGAAAGCCCACATGCAGCAACGAAGACCCAACGCAGCCAAAAATAAATTTAAAATATAAATAAATTTAAATAAATAAATAAAAAATAAATAAAACTTACCTGTCCTCTGACACACACACACCATCACATCAGTCATCAGAATGTGTAATTATCTTTTTATGTATTTGTTTACTTATTATTGTAGGCGTCTTTACTAGATTGTGGACTCTACAGGAAGAGACAATTTGTCTGTCTTATTCAATGCTTTATTTCCACTCCCAACAAAGAAGTGTACAACAAGCAGGTGAGAGAAACAGAAACCAAATAATACTAATATAGGAGATCACTTTGTTGTCAATAAACACATGTTTAGGACTTACGTATCAAAATGGCTTATGTATTAGATAAAAACTCTTTATATAAATACCTTAAAATATGTAAATATCCATGGATGAGAGCATATTCCCTTTGACATCAGCATTTGTTTTGTATTCACAATACATGATCCACCTGAAATTTCAATCAAGAGTACTTCAGAAGCAGCAGAACCAGCCAATAGAAAAAACCCTGTAACAAAATTGAGATCCGGGCCTAATCCTGGTTTTACCCCTACTTTTTAACCGTGAGTAGATTGTTTAATTTGTAGAAAAAAAATGGTTTGCCTAAATTACTCTTTGTAAAATGTGCATATCACATTTGTATTGGAGGGTATTTTATTGTGATTTTTTTCCCTTGCTCTAATATATCAGATTCAAAAAAAATCTCATAGCAATTTTATCTTCCCACTTTCCTTTTCCTAGAAAAGCCATTCTTTAGAGCACCTTAAAGTGACTGGTTGCAGGGTGAGAAAGGAGGATTAAAAATTTCTTTATACTTTAAAAGCCTCATAAGACAACCCTCTAGTTAGATGATTAGAGGGGAAGAAGTGAGTGGTCCAATACCAAAGCTGGGAGAACTGAGCATTCAAGTCTTTCTTGGCTACTGTAATGAATGATATTTTTCACAAAATTGTGAGTTCCTCATTTCCACTTACATACAATATCCTAGGTGCAGGATGGTAGACTTTGTGTTCTAAGTTTCTTGACTTGCAGACAGAATCCATGGCCCATTGTAAAAGAGTCTACAGTCAGAGAGTAGGGTTCCTGGGGGGCCTTTCCAGTTGCTTGCCCTGGGAAACATCGTCTGACTATATGTGGAGGACCAGTTTGACAGCAATTTGCAACAAAAGTATATCAAGGATGGTAACCATCATGGACTAAGAACGATGCCCAGTTCTCATTCTTTTGAGATACATATAATTTCATGCAGTTGGAGGAAGAGTCCAATGATGACTAAATACTGGACTTCTCATCAAGTCTGGTGAATGGAAACTGAACCTGATATTTGAATAAAATTAAAAAAAAAATGAAGTAAAATAAAATTCTTTGATTAGTGAAGTCAATGAAAATAATTATCAGTTCTGAATTTATGCCAGGCAACCCACTAAACATAGAGGTATCAATGGGACGTAATAAATAAAAACATACATAGGTCCTGTCCTTATGAAATGTATAAGTTAACAACAATTTCTCAGTTTATTTTTATCCAGTGTGCCTGATCCCCCCAATCCCATATTTATTATTCTGTATTTATTTAATCAATAATTGACTTTTTTCTACCTAATATATATATATATATATATATATATATTTTTTTTTTTTTTTTTTTTTTTTTTTTTTTGGCGGTATGCGGGCCTCTCACTGTTTTGGTCTCTCCAGTTGCGGAGCACAGGCTCTGGACACGCAGGCTCAGCGACCAAGGCTCACGGGCCCAGCCGCTCCGCGGCATGTGGTATCTTCCCAGACCGGGGCACGAACCCGTGTCCCCTGCATTGGCAGGCAGACTCTCAACCACTGCGCCACCAGGGAAGCCCTACCTAATATTTTTAATAATTACTTCAGTAACCTTTCTCAATCAATTCAAATCTGTCACTTAGATTTCAAGATTCTCCATTAGCTATCTTTTGATTTCACTTTTTTGGTTTTATCCTAATCATCACTCTAATAAAGAGTTGGTTTCCATGCTCAGTGTTTTCATTCTAGTTGAAAGCAGTTTTGTGACATGCTTTGTTAATTTATGCCTTTCATAAAAAGTCTTTTCAATCTGCCAACATTTATCAATCATTTGCTAAGAACAGTCCTGTAGGTGAGATTATCCGTGGGACCCAATCTCAATTTTTTCAATGATTTTTGATTTATTGGTTTCTGGCATTGAATAAAAATGCTCAAGTGTCTATTGTAGGTTGTTGTAGCAATGGCCCCCAACTTATTCCAGCCACTTTCTAGCCACATCTTAAGGAATATCTCCCACACTGATTCTGGGCTTGACAAGTGACTTTGATCAATAGGACAGTAGAAAAATTGGTGAAAGCAGAGACTTGAAAAGAGATTTCTTATTGGTGTTGTAGACAAGGCCAAACTAGATTTCTGGAATAGGAGAGGCCACAGGGAGTAAAACGCAAGGCTCCCTGCTAACCGTCAGCTAACCCCCAGATAAACTGGAAACCACGTGCAGATATAAGATTGAGACCCAGCCAAGATTAGCTGAGCCTGGCCCAAATCAGCAGAACTGCCTTGCTGTGTCCAGGCTAACTTGCTAATTCTCTGAACTATGAACTAAAGAAATGTTATTTTCTTAAACCACTAAATTTTGAGGTGATTTATTATGCAACAAAAGCCAACGTACAGAAACCAAGAATTTAAGATAACACTATACAATGCCACCATCATGGAGTTCTTATGGAAATTAAATTACTACCAGGCTTACCACCTCTAGAGCCTTGAAGCTTCAAATATAAATAAAACAGACTGAATAATTTAATGCATGATTTTTTTCCTAAAATAAAACCTGTATAAAATTTAACCTTTTGTGGCTTTGAAGTATTTTTCAGGTCTGAATGACATTTTTAGAAAGAGTTGTTTTTTATTATTTGTCTTTGTACTCATAAAATAAGATGTAGACATTACAAGTAATGTTTAAATAGTTTATAGTTTAGCTTCCTTAATACTTAAGATAGATTTTTCCCCACAACTCTACATTAAGTTTTATGTGTGTGCTTTTTAATATAATTGGGAGGAGTTTGAAAAAGCTTAGAAATAAATCTTAGGATAACTTCAGCTCTTATATCTTCCAAATAAGTCCCAAATACCACTAATATCTTAGAACTTTTGTTTTACTTTTCTATTTTAGATACTAAGCAAAATTAAAATCCTTTAACAACTTCTCAAGTCTCTTGAAAATATACAGGAAACTAAAAATAACTCTAGTCAATAAATCAAGAGTGAAATTTTGCATCTTGGACTCTCCAGAATGGGTTTTACTCTTTCAAATATACACAAGGCATATTAAAAAATGCAAATGCACAATAAACTTCTGGCTATTTGGAACCAAATACTATATTTTAGGATATCTTTAAAATAAAATCTTGGTTTCTTTGATTTCCAAAATAAATCGTTATTTAGTATTGGTATGTAATAAATGTTGTGAGGTTTGTTTTTGTGAATTAATAAATTTCAAATAATAAGTAAAATATTTCACTTAAAGGATAAACACATTCCAAAACACTGCCAATCTAATGTTTTAATTATCTAGAACTCATTGTTATTGCAAACCTTTTGGCTATCTGCCACAATTTTTAAATTCTACACCAGTTTTCATGGCACTATATTATGAAATCCTAAGTGTGTTCAAACTATTGTTTTGCTTTTACTATCCTGCTTTTCAGAGAGTTTTTCTTAACCTTGAATTCAAGAAACAAATATGTACTTAAAATATTTTTATAAAAATAGTGTGAATTCATAACATTGAATGTGAGGTTTTAATAATGACACTGGGTAATGCACAGAGTAGAGTCCTATAGTAATTTTAGGCACCAAAGGGTTTTCTTTCACAGAAAGTCATATAGGCTGTGTTCTCTTGAATTATAATTTCTTGGAAAAAAATTAAGTGGGTTTTGTGTATCTGTTCACACCATAATCTATAAAAGCTATTGGTAAGAAATTAGTTATAGAGATTGTGTGATAGATAGCTTGTAGGAAGAGTTTAAGATTTATCTCTGCCTTGTAGTAGTTTTCTGTTTACGATATATGTATATATGAAATAGTCAAAATGAATGTACTAATGCGTCTATATGTAAAACATTCTATTTATTTGATAGACCTTTCTATTTTGGGCCGTAAAAGTAACAATTGACATTTAAGTATTACATGCCAACTAGTGTGCTAAGTGCTTTACACCTTATAAATGTATTAAGTTGTGCAATCATTACCATTTTACAGTTTGGCGCTCAAGGCAATGAAGCTAGTACAGATTGGATCAGGAGTCAAATCCTGGTTGTCTAACACAAGAGTCGTACTCTTTGGAATTTGTAGAGATACAGTAAAATACTTATTCAAAAGATTTCTATAGCATCAGGCCACTTGCTCTATATTTATACTACTACAGATGTTAAACTTCATTTGACTTTAGATCATACAGAGACAGAAAAAAAAAAGGCAATGAGCATATAACAAGGACATGATTTTGTCATATTAAAGCTAATCAATTATTTGCCACTCTGGTAGGCATTTTTTTTAATTGGCTTGGCATAAAACTGGGTATAATGTCTAAATGTTTAATTTCCCTAAGTTGTTCATCAAATCTGGTAGATTCAATCTGTCCTGTATCCAGATAAGCCATCTACAAGCAGAACAATTGTTATTTGTTGTTACTCATTTTATAAAATGATCAAGTATGCCAAGAATAGAAAAGTACATAATTTTAGTTAATTTTGTAAGAGGAAGAATCCACAGGCATTTCAGGACTACCTGAGACGAACAAGTCGCAGATTGGATTTCTTTACTGGTAAGGCTTTTTTGACGAAATAGGATTTTAGAAGCTTTTAGTAACATGATGGTGATGATGATTGTAAAGGCAAAGTTAGGGAAAAGGAGACATTTCACAGATGGGGCAAAAATTATCAAGTTTGGTAGATTTGGCTAGAGTATCATTCTGTGTGATGTTTTGAAATTCAGCCTGTTTTGAGTTTGTATTATAATTAAACAGAAAGTCATTGCTGACCTTTAATTGTGTCACAAGCAAGTTAACAAAATGATGTAGCTCAAGTAACTTTTATACTAATATTAACCACAATTATTAATATGGAGAAAACTGCCAAAATATGCTGAAATATAAAGGGAAACTGTTTTTTTTTGTCTTGTTTTTGTTTTCATGTAATGACCTTAACAAATTCTCTTTGTAATTTAAGTATAAATAAAAGCTATAAAACCCCTTGAGGATGTTTTGATAGAATCCTTCAAAATCCTCCAAAATCTGTTCTCTGTAGCCAGTTACTGTTCAAAGAATCAGTATTCTAGCTTGAAACATCTATGATAATACTGTGGATTATTTTTAGTCAATTCTAACTAGTTATTTTTGAGGACATAAAAAAGTTTATTGTGTGATAAAACTGGAAATCACAAGATGTGTATTATGTCAGAAAGTGATGGCAGATAAATGTCTGATAAGAATATCTATTATAAAGAGAGATGGAACTGAAATATAATAGACAAGAGTCATTTTAAGAAAATAAATTACATCTTATTCCACATTCTCATGTTCTTCTCCTTTGCGGCAGATATTATATGCTCTATTTCTGTTCATAAAATATTATTTAATGTAGTATAAAGGTTCACATTTACTACTCCATATTCTTTTGCATCATAGCACAATATTAACTGAAGAGTGCCTAGTGATAGGAGAGCATGTTCGTTGAATTTTTCAAGCAATTTCATTTTCTTTCAGAGATGTGCAAAAAGAAGGCAAAGATTTAGAGAGACTTATTTGTCATTAGTTCACCTGTCACTGTTAACGATGACACTCTCCAGGAGTTATTGCTGATTATGGATCATGACCTACTTTGTGATTCCAACATAACCCTTAGGGTGAACTGGTCAACTGATCAACTAGCACATACCTAAAAGTCAGTTTCAAACTGATGAGACTGGTATGTCATCATGATAATTCCGGAAATATATTCTAAATGAATTTATAACTAAGCATCTGGATTCAGTCCCCTATCACTAATTTTGATAATGAACTTTGCAGATTCAGCTTAAAAGATATGTATGTATTCTTTTCTCTTGTTACATCCTGATGTCTTAAGCCTGGCACAGGTTCCTTTTATAGATTCTCATAGTAGCTGTGCTTACTGAAGATTTGTCAGGTTGTACAGTTGTAGCCTGTTTACTTATCTGTCTCCCCTACTAGCCTAAAGTTCTTGGCCGGATTTTGTCAGTCACAATTGTTGTGAAATGAAGGAAGGAGGGAGTGGAAGAAAATGGAGTGGATGAAAAGGAGAAGCAATGAAAACGAGATGAATATGAAGAAGAGGAATGAATCAAAGTCTATTTCTTAAAAAAATAGAAAAGGAGTAGGCAACGTTTGATGAGGAAAACCAATATTAATCATTTGGACATGGGTGCTTCTGAAGGTAAGTGTTTGGAGAAAGACATATATAATGCTGGTAAATAAAAGCAGCTGTAATGAAAGATGGAGCTGGTGATGGTTGATTGTTGACACAAAAATGATGATGATGATGATGACTGTGGTGATGAAAAAGAAGAAATTTAAATAATAGCTTTGATTTTAGGGTAGTAAATTTTTCTGTCAGTAAATGTTTTATGAAAGTTCCAAAAACTCTGTAATCTTTTTAAAATATATTTTAAACTCCGTTAAGTATAATAAATTAATTCATACTCGGAAATCTTGGAGACTAAGACTCTTATATTTCTGACTGTTTTAAAGTGCTACAATATGCTTTATATACAGAGACAGATATAAAAGATTATTGAATCGCAAAATCAGAAAATAAAATATTTCAACAGCCTTTTAAAAATATTAAAACCTGGGGAAAGCACTTTTTCTACTTATGCACACATCTTATTAACATACTTTTATATATTATATACATATTATTTTAAGCAAATACATATCAATGATATCTTTCTTTCTCATTTAAATAAAGTAGTAATTCTGCAGAAAAATTGTCAAGGCCACCAACTAAATATAACTGTATAATAATATAAATATAATTTATATTTTATAAAAAATATAAATGTAATTGAAGGAAAAATGTACTATGATCTTACTAATGAGTGTGTCAAAACATATTCCTGTGAGATGTCACTGTGCTGTCAGGGAAGGACTGTGAATGACTCAACTAATTTTCTGACTAACTTATAGCAGATAGGGGCTTGCAATGATGGGCAATGACAATGAAAATCAAAGAAAGAAAAAGAAAAAGAAAAATCAAAGAAATTTTAAAATGCATGTAAATTCTCTTAAAATATGTTTTCTTTATTTCCTTTTTCATCACATCCCTGTAATCCATTTCTTAGAAGAATTTGCAAACTAGTATGCTTTTCATTTATATTTAAGGACAAAAATAAGTCTTCACTAGATCATCTCCACCTAACAAACACAAACTTGCTCACATCTTCATTAAATGACAAAATAGTTTTTGTAAATAAACTTTCATTGTTACTTTTTGTTAAAGTTATTGACATTTAATTAAAAGAGTTTTTTGAATTTTAGACTTATTTTTTAAAGAATCCGTTTCCAGTTGCATCACTTGCAACAGGAATCTCAAAGCACCATCTTCCTAGTAAGATGATGGCTACCCAAGGACTAGCAGCATCTTTTGTCCTTCTTGACTTTCAAAACAACTCAGGTCCACAGGTTTTTCGATGTCTTGGCTGAAATAATCTTTTATTTTTTTGAAGTAGATAAGAAAACATCTGAAATGACCTAAATGTGCTCTCATCTCTGAGGAAAAATTCTTTTACATAATGACAAAGTTTTTCTGGGGCTAGAGAAACTCAGTAAGGCAAAAATATAAATTGTTTTGCCTTCTGAACCTAGTATATATATACAAATATGAGTTAATATGAAGCAGGGCAATATAAGAGTTAATGGCATAGAGGGTGTGATCATACACCCTGGGTATGATTCCTGACTCTACCACTACTAGCTGTGTGATCTTAGGCAAGTTACTTGGCTTTTCTCTGCCTCATTTTTTCATCTAGTTCTTAGAGTTATTATGAGCATTAAGTAAACTAGTACACATTAGATGAGTTAATATTTGGAACAGTCACTGGCACATAATAGGCTCTCAGTAAGGGTTTGCTGTTATTTTAAATACAGATATGTTTATTAAACAATATTAGTGGCAGACCCTTTTTAAAACTTTTAGTGGTTAGCTGAATTTTGGTGCTGAATAACTATTAGTTCCTTTTCACTCTTTTACTCTTCTCACCTGCTTAATAACAAATACCAGTTAAAAGTTAATGGACATGAAATCTATTTTATAATGGTTTGTCTCTCTGAAATAACTGTATTCCAATGACCCATCAACAACTGATCAGATAGACTTAGGAATATTAACTATTATTTCTGTGCTAGATTTTAAAACATTAATATTTTCAATTTGTTTATGTGGACAGTTTGGGGGGGATATAATGTAAATAATTTGCTTATGGATTTCTATTCAGTTGGTATATAAATATTTAATTCTGGGGAATTAATAATAAAATAAATCCAAGTTTGTATATGCAGACATGCATGTATGTAAAGCACTCTTAAGACTGTCACAAGCACAGCTAAGTTGTAAAAAATCACTCCCAAAATGCTACATTCCACAGAGAGAGGAATTTGCCTCATTGTAAATTGCTCTTTGCTCCTGATTTGGAATTCCCAAAGAAGACTATTCTAGGATCCAGCTGGAGAAGGTCACATCCATAAATCATGGATTTCCAATTCAAACTCTCAGGAAACAAGATCATCTAACTTGGGAATAAAATTGCACCACAACTAGTAATTTTCAGTTAATATTTTCTTCAGCTTCTATAGCATACAAAGCCCAGACAAGACCTAAAGAGCAAAGCATTTTAGAATGAAAGGAGGAGGTCAAATACACCTTAATTTCCACATTCAACCTACTTTCCTTTTCTTCTTTTATAGCAGCTAACATCTGTAATCCTTAATCATACTGAAATTATTTTCTATTTTTGTTTTACTCTCTAACAATAACATTATAGGTACAGCAGACCTTCTGTATCCTTGGGTTCATATCTCTGGATGTGGATGTCCAACTCTACTACTGCATTTTGTATAAAGGACTTGAGTATCTGCTGATCTTAGTATGAGGGGTTCCTGGAACTGTAACAGAGAAGAATAAATCTGACCCATATTGGATCCACTTATTTTACTTTAATCTTTGTATTCTATTGCTTTTGCTACAAGTTAATCACTAGAGTGATGTTGCCTATAGTTTAAAGTATAAGTAATGGCCCATCTCTGGGAACCCTGCCTCCCACGCTTGAATGTTAAACTAAAATATCTTTGTTTAAGCTCACAGGGAACATCCTAACCAGGCCCTTCTGTGAATGGTTGCAGGGAAGAAGAAACTAACACATCCCCTCCAGACTTTGGCTGGAACCAGAAAATATTTGTAACAACTTAACTGCCTTTTTTACTTGACCTCCTCACCTTTCCCTCTTCATTCTATAGAAGAATCTAGCATCCAAACCTGGGCAAGATCTTTCTTTGAGACACTAATCCATCATCTTCTGAGTCTACTGGCTTTCCAAATAAAGTCACTATTTCTTGCCCCAACAGCCCATCTTTCAATTTGTTGGTCTACTGTGCAATGAGCAATATGACCTTGGACTTGGTAACAGAACCATTGCTCATCTAGTTTTACCTCTCTGGAACAATAAACACATGTATTTCTTTTTAGTTAATTCTATACCATATCAATCCCTTGACTTCTAAAATATCCTCAGAACAAATACTAAATAGCAGATTCCACATCATGTTATGTCCTCTTCAGGCTGACCAATCAAACTATTATATTGTATTTAGGAATAAGGCCATCAGTGAAGTCTTTGAATTTGGAATGTAGTAAGGGGTGCTCACTTCACTAAAAGCACATATTTGCAAATGTGCCTTGAAAGTCTAGTATTTTAAAGACTTCATAAATATTATTTAGTTAGTAAGTTCTTACAAAGTTCTTACTATATGGCCATCTAAGTAATAAGTATGTTATTAACATAACCTTTTTTCCTCATTCAATCTTATTAAATTATTAAGATCTTATTATCTTCAGCTAATAAATGAAGAAAACAAAGCACTTGAAGATTAAGTACTTTGCCTAAGTCCTTGGTAGAGTTAAGATTCAAAACTGGGCAACTTGACTCAGGTTTATACCCTTAAGTTACTAGCTATATCCTGTAATCAAGAAATGGGAGATACAGAAAGGTTTTTGTGCCCAGGAACCCCACAGGGTCCTTCTTGGTATCATTTCCAAACTTAAAATTCAGTCATTTTATAATAAGAAATGGTAGGCATGAGAAAGAAAATAAAATTCAATACTAGCAAAAAGTGACCAGGATTTTGACTGGCTGAGAAACTGTATGAAAACATTTTAAACTGAGAGTATAAAAGTAAAGCCTGTTAAAAGATAAACTGAAGCAGGTTAAAATTTTTAAGTTTATTTGAGCAAAATCCATTCCTTTTAGGCAGCACCAAAGTGGAAGTGGTTAGGAGGGCTCTGCAGGCAGGAGCTGGGTGGGGTTGGGGAGTGGGGAGAGACTTTTATAAAAAAAAGGCAAAAGCAAGGTAAGAAAACTATTGATTGGCTGTAGCTTAGAGTCTAGTTGGATATTTGTGATTGGTTGTACTTAAGTTTCATTTTGTAGCCTTGAGGCAATTTCAAGATCAGATTTTAATTTTCTTCTGCAGGTCACTATGACATTAGAGCAACCTCAGTCTAATGTCCTCCTTGTTTAATTGGTTTAACAAGCCTTCATAATATTAAGGAACAGTGAGAAGCTTACTTTTATAAAATAAATTATCACTTTAAAAGGAAGCATCTGCCCATGTCACCAGATTACCTAGAATTATGAATAAATTTTTTTTTTTTTTTTTGCGGTACGCGGGCCTCTCACTGCTGTGGCCTCACCCCTTGCAGAGCACACGCTCCGGACGCTCAGGCTCAGCGGCCATGGCTCACGGGCCCAGCCGCTCCGCGGCATGTGGGATCTTCCCAGACCGGGGCACAAACCCGTGTTCCGCGCATTGGCAGGTGGACTCTCAACCACTGCGCCACCAGGGAAGCCCTGAATAATTTTAATATTAAAATATAACTCATATTGGGTATTAATTGAGCACCTTAAAATTAAAGTTAGTCCCACATAATCTAGGCTCACAGGTTTTAGACTAGTTGCTCTTGTCATTAATTTTAGAAGAAATCCTGAAAGATACTTGGGGTCAATGACTTGCCACCATGATGTATAGGGTTATTATTTTTACTTGTCTCATCAGCAGTAAAATGGACACACCTTAATAAATCTGAATTAGTTGAATCACATTGAAATGAATTTGGAAGGCTGTCCCCTAAAATTTCCCTGCCTGATTTTTTTCTTCCGTGCTGGTTAATCCATAGACAGCTCTGAACATAATTATTCATGTGTAAAGGACAGAAGAGATGGGATTGCATGAGAGAGGACGTTGTGACTGCCTCTAAATGTCTACTTTGCATACCTAAAATCTGTTTTGACCCATATCTCTCAGAGTTATATATAAAAAAAATTGAAATATTTTAGAAACACCTACCCATTTCAAGTTACAAAGGCTTTATTACTTTGGCAAGTGCTCCTTTGGCGACAGCAAATCTAAAATGTGAATTGGAGAAATGTGTTAGTGTTTGCAAAATTTGTCCTGCTAAATTGTTTCTTTAAATAAAATTGAAGTCAGCAAAAATGTGCTTCTGCAGCTGCTATTTCATAGTGCGTTCCACTACTTACCAAATTTGAAGAATTCTAAGCTTTTAAAGGAGAATCTACCTCTGTTTCGTTAATAATTCCTTTCTTTCATATTCACAATGGAAAAAAAAAAGAAACCTAGTTTTTACAAATATTTGACTATTTTGGAATCTGATGGCACACAGAAAAAGAGTAGTGTTTCTCTCTGAGATATCTATAAAGTCAAGTTTTAATTTTTTGCATGGAATTTATGTGAAAATTATATCAAGCTTTTTAAAAATGTGGTCGGCACTAAGTCTTTGGTTTATTATAAATTGGTTTCCACATGAAATGCTTTATATAGTATAATAAATTGATTGCCACTGTATATTGGTTTGTGTTTATAATATATTGGATTGACTGAATAATAAATCTTTCTTTTCAGCAATTACTTTTATTGGTGTGAGTAAATTATACTGGTTTCACAGTGAGCCAAAATGTTTTGCATATAAATTATACTGTCTTTGGTCAGGTGATGTTGAGTTTAACATTTAATTTAAAGATTGGGGAAGTATATATAAATATACATATATATAGAATATTGCATTTCTTATGACTGTTACATCATTTTTTGCAGATAACAATAGTTCACTCCAAAGTCTCATGTTAAACTTGAAGAGATTTGATTAAGTTATATAAATCTTTTCATTCTCTATGTCAGTTTGTGTTTCAGTGTTTGATGTAAAAGCTGCACTGTGTGTAATTTATTGTTATTCTGAACTCCTATCAAGGTGTGTAGTATATGGAAAATCACATTTCAGTCTAATATAAGGAAGAATATTCTAAGAATTATAGCTTTGCAAAAATGATAGGAATTTCCTCAACTTTTGAGATAGTGAGTCTTTGATACAAAATGGCTATGTTTGATAACAATATGATATTGTATTACAGCTCAAATACTTGCACTTGTTAAAAGTTTGGTTTAAGTGGCATTTTAAGTCCTTTAAAATGTGAAAATTGTATCATTTTCTGCAGTTTATACAAGCCCATAATTCCTAAATATCACTATGTATTTAATTATTTCAACCAACAGTAATTAAACAAATTTTTTGTGCCTACTGTATTGGATATCACAGATAGAGAATATTTCCATTGTTGCAGAAACTTCCATGGAATATCATTCATTAAAAACAAAGAATTTTAAAAAAACAACAGATTTGTTTTATTATCTTATCCTAATCTAAGTCTGTATACTGCAAAGTATTTTTCCAGGGAAGAATTGTTCCATGGCATGTTACATAAGTGTTACATAAATGATTTTTTTTTGTAGTAGAATAATGGAATTTTTTTTTAAAAGACTATGCTAGACAAAGTTAAATAGTTTTACTAGAGCAGGACTCCATAGAACCTTAGTAAGTTTCATGTGTTTGAGCACTGTGGCTCTTCAAGAGGGGTTATATTATAGAATGTTCCCTAAATTTATATGACTATAGGAGTGTCACATCTCCTGTTTCTTTTTTGAAGGGTCTCTTTTAGAATAGTATCTGTGAAATATGTTATTGTAACAACTATCAAAGACAGAATTTTTTTATATTTTGGAAAATATTTGCATCAGGACATTTATATTATGCTCATTTTAGGTGATTATGATTCTATTTTATAAAATTCTTTATTGCATTAGTGAAGACCTTCCTAACTACTGTAACATTTAGCAGAAATCTTTTATCAGATTAGAAAATGAACGGCATCAAATAGAAACTAACTTATTACCATGTGCTACTATTCATTAAATAGACTATATTTCTTTTTTTATTGAAGTATGGCTGACTTACAATGTTATATTAGTTTCAGGTGTACAATGTAGTGATTCAATATTTTTATAGATTTATCCATTGGCTATATTTCTAATGAAATATGATAAGGATTTATTTCAATTTACAGAATTAATAATAAGAATACATTACTTACACATCTTCTAATCAATTAATTCTTCTTTCTTCCTAAATTTCCTCACAGATTACTTCCTCATGAAATCTAACTTTTTTTTCTCAATAACAGCTTAAATATTTTGTTGCCATCAGTAGCTAATATTTACAGACTTTTTTTTATGTTTTAGGCAATGTACTCATCTTTTTGTAATATCGTTGCTTTATCTTCACAATATTCATCATAAAATTGTGTCCTTACCCATTTTATGGATCATTAATCTGGTACTTGAAATGATAAGTGTGCCTCTCTTTATATATGTGTATATATATTATTATTATATGTGTTATATATTATGTATATATACACAGCTGGTCAGTGGCAGTTATGGATTTTGAAACTAGATCTTGTTGACTCCATGTATTTTCCACCCTTATATAGTGCATCAAGTCTTATGTAATTATTTCCTTTTTGCTGATACATTTTTATCTGGCTAGATAATATATTTCTGAATTATATCAAAGTTTACATAATATTTTCACCACTCCTGTGTATACTTCATGCTTTGAGGCTTTGTGACTCTATTCTTGATTGTTCTCCCAAAAAGTATGACCACCATCCTCCATCTTAACCTTTTTCACAGTATTCAGCCAGATGTGTGTAACTCCAAGACCTGGGCACTGCTTACCTCATGCTGTTCTCTCTCCATCTTCAAAGCCAGCAACAGCAGGTCGAGGTCTTTTCTCATTGCATGACTCCAACCTCCACGTCGGCCTCCCTCATCCACTATGCAAGAACTTTATGATTACGTTAGGCCTACCCAGATGACCCAGGATAATCTTTCCAAGGTAAAGTCAGTTAATTAGCAACCTTCATTCCATGTGCAATCTTAATTCAGGTTCCAGCAATTTGAACATATACATCTTTTAGGGAGCCATTATTCTGCCTAACACAGGGTGGAATGTGTGTGTGTTTGTTTTCTGTCTTTTTACTCTTGAATAAAATATCTAGAGTTTGGTGTATCTATTTAGTCTGCTTCCTTTCCTAATGTAGTAAACAAGTTTGGACAAACTCAGGAAAACCTGAATATATGCCATACATTTTTTTTATTAGGCTTAAACACTAGATTAGTGACAGGGAGTATACAATCCATAGCGACAGAGAGTATACAATCTATGAGTCATTTACTTTCCATCTGACTTTGTATGTGTCCATGATATGATTGCATAGGGAATACTTATTTTAAAACCTCATATTGCTATTCCTTATTTATGTCTCAGTATTAATGTATGGCAAAATGCAATATCTATTTTCTCATTGGAATGCTTCTATTTGATAAATTAGGTAATCTAAGTTGTGAGAGTATTTTCCTCAGGAAGCAAAATAAGTCATTTTTATTTTAAAAGAAAAATATATTATATGCGTATTTATTTACAACAAACTAGAATTTGGCAAAAATGTGTAATCTTTGCTCTTCGTTTTCAAGCCCCTTTGGGAAATGTCTTAAAAACGTGCTAATGTAACTGAGATAAACTGGATTCTATATTTACAGAATCCCTTTCAATGTATGCTCCTGGCTTAGAACTGGCCATTAGAATTTATGCAAGATTAAGGGATGGAAACAAAAGAGTGGCTCTTGATGTTAGGAATTTATTTCTAGTGATTCATGGAAATAGAGTGCTGCCAGGAGTTTTCAATGGAAGCCTTTGTTGTGGCTGCTGAGAAGCTTGCAATATGGGTACCTCTTATTCTCTTTAACCCAACTTCTTAGTTGCTTTAATCTGTGGGAAAAGACCTTGGTGATTGAAATCAGAGCACAGGCTGGGTAGCAAAGAGGAACGTAACCAGCCCTGTTCTGCCATGTGCTATTCTTCAACAAGCACAGTAAAGGTTATCATAGGTCCTTATACTGTTCTTGGTATTCATCATTTTTGAAACTGGAGCATCCTAATAGATAAATAATATCTAATAATAAATACCTGACTCTTCAACAGGTACTTGAGATTTGTTTTCTTAGTTGAATACATCTGCCTGCTTTGTATCTTTAAGGAATTTCCATTTTCTAGTATTTATTTAATTTTCTCTGAGAATATACTTTCTTGTTTTTTAAACTACTATGATTTAAAAAGAAGACTTCTTTCATTTCTAGGCACTTTCAGAGAAACAAGAACTACTTTTATGTGCCCTGTCTATCTTTCTAAAGTTCAATTTCAATATTTATTGATAAAACACTCTTTTCTCTTTAAAAGTGGTCATAAGAGGAAGTAGTTTTAGTATATGAGGTGCCCCACAGCCTGCTAAGAGTCCTTTAAGTTTATGATCATTTGGGGAAAGTGTTCAGCATGCTTCTTTAAGTTGACTGTATTTATCTACAAAGTAACGTATACAAATCAAAGTGAAAAAATGTTTTTAATAGTGACTTTGTGATTTAACTTCATTTTGAATACTTGAGATAATCATCTATTTATTATTTCCTCCTGATTTTCGTTGACTTGAAGAATTTAAAACTGATTAAATCTCATGTGGAATATTGTGTTTCAAACACCTACCTATATAAATTGTATCTCCGAAGATGGAAAATTGTATTGCAGTCATGGATTTTTTTTTTTTTTTTTTTTTTTTTTTTTTTTTTTTTTTAGGGATGCTACTTAATGCCACTGCAAGTTCACTTTATATTGATTTTTGGGATCTGTAGCTCCTTCATAGATTGATATCTCCACAAAAGATTAGCTGTAAAGTCTTATTTAGACATTTAAATAAATAAAATTACCATGTTCTACACCATGCTCAACTACAGGCATTTATTGTGACTATATAGATCACACATTGTAAAAATCAGTATCAGAATCATATATTTTAAAGACTATAGATACCAAAACAACTGCAGACTTACTAAATCTAGCTGTGGTCATTATCATTTGATCTATCACCTAATTTCTGATCATTTACTGTTAAAGGTAGTGGATCACTATAGACTTTAGATGGATTGTGTAGAAATATAAACGTTCCTCAGTATTTCCAAAATAGGGGTGTGACTGTGTATCACACATTGACTGAAAAGAAGTGATGACATCTCTCATCCTTTCCTTTCTTTCTTCCTTCTTTTCTTCTTTCCATCCTTCTTTCTTTGCTTCCTTTATTCTTTCATTTCTAGCTTTTTTTTAAATGAAAATGTTCTAGAATTTTCCCTACTGAATCCCCCTCAGGTTATATTAGCCAAAACTGGGCCAAATACTCATTTCCAGTACATAAAATGGAACCATGCTGGTTGGCTTAAACTTAGGTTAAGCATGGTTTACGCATAGACCAGGGACAGGGGTTACCTTTCCTGAGTTATACAGAGGAAACCTGGACTTACAAATGAGAAGCCCAGAAAAGAAAGCAGGTAAGTGGATGATGACAACAACCAACAGTGTTGGATGTACATTTTTTCATATTTGTATCACCAATATCTACAAACATGCATAGCATAAGTGAAAAGCTTATTAAATCCATCCTTCCTCAATCATAAAGACATGTTCAGGCTGCTCTGACTCATGATATGGCAATAGAATAGAATTCACCATCATTTTTTTTTTACATCTTTATTGGAATATAATTGCTTTACAATGGTGTGTTAGTTGCTGCTTTATAACAAAGTGAATCAGCTGTAAATATACATATATCACCATATCTCCTCCCTCTTGCATGTCCCTCCCACCGTCCCTATCCCTCCCCTCTAGGTGGTCACAAAACACCAAGTTGATCTCCCTGTGCTATGTGGCTGCTTCACACTAGCTATCTATTTTACATTTCGTAGTGTATATATGTCCATGCTACTCTCTTACCTCGTCCCATCTTACACTTCCCCCTCCCCATGTCCTCAAGTCCATTCTCTACATCGGCATCTATTTCTTTCTGGCCCTTAGGTTCTTCACAACCATTTTTTTTTTTTTTTAGATTCCATACATATGTGTTAGCATATGGTATTTGTTTTTCTCTTTCTGACTTACTTCACTCTGTATGACAGACTCTAGGTCCATCCACCTCACTACAAATAACTCAATTTTGTTCCTTTTTATGGCTGAGTAATATTCCATTGTATATATGTGTTACATCTCCTTTATCCCTTCATCTATCGATGGACACTAAGGTTGCTTCCATGTCCTGGCTATTGTAAATAGTGCTACAATGAACACTGTAGTACATGTATCTTTTTGAATTATGGTTTTCTCAAGGTATATGCCTAGTAGTGGGATTGCTGGGTCATATGGCAGTTCTATTTTTAGTTTTTTAAGGAACCTCCACACTGTTCTCCATAGTGGCTGTATCAATTTACATTCCCACCAACAGTGCAAGAGGGTTCCTTTTTCTCCACAGCCTCTCCATCATTTATTGTTTGTAGATTTTTTAATGATGGCCATTTTGACCTGTGTGAGGTGATATCTCATTGTAGTTTTGATTTGCATTTCTCTAATGATTAGTGATGTTGAGCATCCTTGCATGTGTTTGTTGACAATCTGTATATCTTCTTTGGAGAAATGTCTGTTTAGGTCTTCTGCCCATTTTTGGATCGGGTTGTTTGTTTTTGTGATACTGAGTTGCATGTGCTGCTTGTAAAGTTTGGAGGTTAATCCTTTGTAAGTTGCTTCATTTGTAAATATTTTCTCCCATTCTGAGGGTTGTCTTTTCATCTTGTTTATGGTTTCCTTTGCTGTGCAAAACATTTTAAGTTTCATTAGTTTCCATTTGTTTATTTTTCTTTTTATTTCCATTTCTCTAGAAGGTGGGTCAAAAAGGATCTTGCTCTGATTAAAGTCATAGAGTGTTCTGCCTATGTTTTCCCCTAAGGGTTTTATAGTGTCTGGCCTTACATTTAGGTCTTTAAGTAATTTTGAGTTTATTTTTGTGTATGGTGTTAGGGAGTGTTCTAATTCCATTCTTTTACATGTAGCTGTCCAGTTTTCCCAGCACCACTTATCAAAGAGACTGTCTTTTCTCCATTGCATATTCTTGCCTTCTTTATCAAAAATAAGGTGACCATATGTGCGTGGGTTTATCTCTGGGCTTTCTATCCTGTTCCATTGACCTATATTTGTGTTTTTGTGCCAGTACCATACTGTCTTGATTACTATAGCTTTGTAATATAGTCTAAAGTCTGGGAGCCTGATTCCTCCAGCTTAGTTTTTCTTTCTCAAGAGTGCTTTTGTTATTTGGGGTATTTTGTGTTTCCATACAAATTGTGAAACTTTTTGTTCTCGTTCTGTGAAAAATGTCATTGGTAGTTTGATGGGGATTGCATTGAATCTGTAGATTGCTTTGGGTAGTGTAGTCATTTTCACAATGTTGATTCTTCCAATCCAAGAAGATAGTATATCTCCCCATCTGTCTGTATTATCTTTAATTTCTTTCATCAATGTCTTATAGTTTTCTGCATACAGGTCTTCTGTCTCCTTAGGGAGGTTTATTCCTAGGTATTTTATTCGTTTTGTTTTGAGGGTAAATTGGAGTGTTTCCTTAATTTCTCTTTCAGATTTTTTATCATTAGTGTAGAGGAATGCAAGAGTTTTCTGTGCATTAATTTAGTGTCCTGCTACTTTACCAAATTCATTGATTAACTCTAGTAGTTTTCTGGTAACATCTTTACGATTCTCTATGCATAGTATCATGTCATCTGCAAAGAGTGACAGCTTAATTCTTCTTTTCTGATTTGGATTCCTTTTATTTCTTTTTCTTCTTTGATTTCTGTGGCTAAAATTTCCGAAGCCATGTTGAATAATAATAGTGAGAGTGGACAACCTTGTCTTTTTCCTGATATTAGAGGAAATGGATTCAGTTTTTCACCATTGAGAACAATGTTGGCTGTTGTCATTTATGGCCTTTATTATGTTGAGGTAAGGTCACTCTATGCTTAATTTCTGGAGGGTTTTTATCACAAATTGGTGTTGAATTTTGTTGAAAGCTTTTTCTGCATCTATTGGGATGATTATATGTTTTTTCTCCTTCAATTTGTTAATACGGTATATCACATTAATTGATTTGTTTTTGAAGAATTTGTATTTGAAGAATACAATTTCAAATTTGTATTTGAAGAATACAAATACAAATTCAATACAAAGAATTTGTATTGAATTCAAAATTCAAAACAAATTTGTATAATTTGTTTTTAAGATTTGTATTGAAGAATTCTTGCATTCCTGGGATAAACCCCACTTGATCATGGTGTATGATCCTTTCAATGTGCTGTTGGATTCTGTTTGCTACAATTTTGTTGAGGATTTTTGCATCTATGTTCATCAGTGATATTGGCCTGTAGTTTTCTTTCTTTGTGACATCTTTGTCTGGTTTGGTATCAGGGTGATGGTGGTCTTGTAGAATGAGTTTGGGAGTATTCCTGCCTCTGCTATATTTTGGAAGAGTCTAAGAAGGAATGCTGTTAGCTCTTCTCTAAACGTTTGATAGAATTTGTCTAGGAAGCTATCTGTCCTGAGCTTTTGTTTGTTGGAAGATTTTTAATCACAGTCTCAATTTCAGTGCTTGTAATTGGTCTGTTTATATTTTCTGTTTCCACCTGGATCAGTCTCAGAAGGTTGTGCTTTTTTAAGAATTTGTCCATTTCTTCCAGGTTGTCCATTTTATTGGCATAGAGTTGCTTGTAGTAATCTCTCATGATCCTTTGTATTTCTGCAGTGTCAGTTACTTCTCCTTTTCCATTTCTAATTCTATTGATTTGAGTCTTCTCCCTTTTTTTCTTGATGAGTCTGGCTAATGGTTTATCAATGTTGTTTAGAGCCAGCTTTTAGTTTTATTGATCTTTGCTATCATTTCCTTCATTTCTTTTTCATGTATTTCTGATCTGATCTTTATGGTTTCTATCCTTCTGCTAACTTTGGGGATTTTTTGTTCTTCTTTCTCTAATTGCTTTAGATGTAAGGTTAGGTTGTTGATTTGAGATGTTTCTTGTTTCTTGAGGTAGGATTGTATTGCTATAAACTTCCTTCTTATAACTGTTTTTCCTGCATCTCATAGGTTTAGGGTCATCGTACTTTCATTGTCATTTGTTTCTAGGTGTTTTTTGATTTCCTCTTTGATTTCTTCAGTGATCTCTTGGTTATGAAGTACTGTATTGTTTAGTCTCCATGTGTTTGTATTTTTACAGATTTTTTTCCTGTAATTGATATCTAGTCTTATAGCTTTGCGGTCAGGAAAGGTACCTGATACAATTTCAATTTTCTTAAATTTACCAAGGCTAGATTTGTGACGCAGGATATGATCTATCCTGGAGAGTGTTCCATGAGCACTTGAGAAGAAAGTGTATTCTATTGATTTTGGTTGGACTGTCCTATAGATATCAAGTAAGTCCGTCTTGTTTGATGTGTCATTTAAAGCTTGTTTTTCCTTATGTATATTCATTTTGTTTGATATGTCCATTAGTGAAAGTGGGTTGTTAAACTCTCCTACTATTATTGTGTTACTGTTGATTTCCCCTTTTATGGCTGTTAGCATTTGCCTTATGTTTTGAGGTGCTCCTATGTTGGGTACATAAATATTTACAATGGTTCTACCTTCTTCTTGGATTGATCCCTTGATCATTATGTAGTGTCCTTCTTTGTCTCTTCTAATAGTCTTTATTTTAAAGTCTGTTTTGTCTGATATGAGAATTGCTACTCCAGCTTTCTTTTGATTTCCATTTGCATGGAATATATTTTTCCATCCCCTCACTTTCAGTCTGTATGTGTCCCTAGGTCTGAAGTGGGTCTCTTGTAGACAGCATATATTCGGGTCTTGTTTTTGTATCCATTCAGCCAGTCTATGTCTTTTGTTTGGAGCATTTAATCCATTTACATTTAAGGTAGTTATCAATATGTATCTTCCTATTACCATTTTCTTAACTGTTTTTGGTTTGTTATTGTAGGTCTTTTCCTTCTTTTGTGTTTCCTGCCTAGAGGAGTTCCTTTAGCATTTGTTGTAAAGCTGTTTTGGTGGTGCTGAATTCTCTTAGCTTTTCCTTGTCTGTAAAGATTTTAATTTCTCCATCATATCTGAATGAGATCCTTGCTGGGTAGAGTAATCTTGGCTGTGGGTTTTTCCTTTTCATCACTTTAAATATGTCCTGCCACTCCCTTCCAGCTTGTAGAGCTTCTGCTGAAATATCAGCTGTTAACCTTATGGGTATTCCTTGTATGTTATTTGTTGTTTTTCTCTTACTGCTTTTAATATTTTTTCTTTGTATTTGATTTTTGATAGTTTGATTAATATGTGTCCTGGCATGTTTCTCCTTGGATTTATCCTGTATGGGACTCTCTGTGCTTTCTGGACTTGTTTGACTATTTCCTTTCCCATATTAGGTAAGTTTTCAAGTATAATCTCTTAAGATATTTTCTCAGTCCTTTTCTTTTCCTCTTCTTCTTCTGGGACCCCTATAATTTGAATGTTGGTATATTTAATGCTGTCCCAGAGATCTCTGAGACTGTCCTCAATTGTTTTCATTATTTTTTCTTTATTCTGCTCTGTGGTAGTTATTTCCACTATTTTATCTTCCAGGTAACTTATCTGTTCTTCTGCTCTTGATTCCTTCCAGATAATTTTTAATTTCATTTATTGTGTTTTTCATCATTGTTTGTTTGCTCTTTAGTTCTTCTAGATCTTGTTAAATGTTTCTTGTATTTTCTCCATTCTATTTCCAAGATTTTGGATCATTTTTACTATCATTACTCTGAATTCTTTTTCAGGTAGTCTGCCTATTTCCTTTTTATTTGTTTTGTCTGGTGGGTTTTTACCTTGCTTGTTCACCTGCTGTGTGTTTCTCTGTCTTCTCATTTTGCTTAACTTACTGCAGTTGGGATCTCCTTTTGCAGGCTGCAGGTTCTTAGTTCCCGCTGTTTTTGGTGTCTGTCCCCAGTGGCTAAGGTTGGTTCAGTGGGTTCTGTAGACTTCCTGATGGACAAGACTAGTGCCTGTGTTCTGGTGGATGAGGCTGGATCTTGTCTTCCTGGTGGCCAGTACCACGTCCAGTGGTGTGTTTTGGGGTGCCTGTGACCTTATTATGATTTTAGGCAGCCTCTCTGCTAACGAGTGGAGTTGTGTTCCTGTCTTGTTAGTTGTTTGGCATAGGATGTCGAGCACTGTAGCTTGCTGGTCATTGAGTGGAGCTGTTTCTTAGCCTTGAGATGGAGATCTCTGGGAGAGCTTTCACCGTTTGATATTACGTGGAGCCGGGAGCTCTCTGGTGGACCAGGGTCCTGAGCTTGGCCCTCCCCCTTCAGAGGCAGAGGGCTGACACCTGGCCAGAGCACCAAGACCCTGTCAGCCACATGGCTCAGATGAAAAGGGAGAGAAAAAGAAACAAAGAAAAAATAAAGGAAAGTTATTAAAATAAAAAATTTAAAAATAATTATTAAAATTTTAAAAAATTAAAAAAAATTATAAGAAGAAAAAAAAAAGAAAGAAGAGAGCAACCTAACCAAAAAACAAATTCACCAATGACAAGTGCTCAAATGTATACTAAAAAAGAAAAAAGAAAGCAGACAGACAGAACCCTAGGACAAATGGTAAAAGTAAAGCTATTCAGACAAAATCACACAAAGAAGCATACACATACACACTCACAAAAAGATTAAACATAAGACCAGAAAGAAATTAGATGCAGAAAGGAAACCCCAAGTCTACAGTTGCTCCCAAAGTCCACCTCCTCAATTTTGGGATGATTTGTTACTTATTCAGGTATTCCAGAGATGCAGGGCCATCAAGTTGATTGTGGAGATTTAATCCACTGATCCTGAAGCTGCTGGGAGAAATTTCCCTTTCTCTTCTTTGCTCGCACAGCTCCTGGGGTTCAGCTTTGGATTTGGCCCCGTCTCTGCGTGTAGGTCTCCTGAGGGCATCTGTTCTTTGCTCAGACAGGACGGGGTTAAAGGAGCAATTGACTAGGGGACTCTGGCTCATTCAGACCGGGGGGAGGGAGGGGTACAGAATGTGGGGTGAGCCTGAGGCAGCAGAGGCCAGCGTGACATTTCAACAGCCTGAGGCATGCCATGTGTTCTCCTGGGGAAGTTGTCCCTGGATCACGGGACCCTGGCAGTGGCAGCCTGCACAGGCTCCCAGGAGGGGAGTGTGGATAGTGCCCTGTGCTTGCACACAGGCCTTTTGGTGGCTGCAGCAGCAGGAGCCCTAGCACTTCATGCCCGTCTCTGGGGTCCACGCTGATAGCCACAGCTTGCGCCCATCTCTGGAGCTTGTTTAGGCGGTGCTCTGAATCCGCTCTCCTCATGCACCCCGATACAATGGTCTCTTGCCTCTTAGGCAGTTGCAGACATTTTCCTGGACTCCCTCCCGGCTAGCTGTGGTGCACTAGCCCCTTCAGGCTGTGTTCATGCAGCCAGCCCCAGTCCTCTCCCTGGGCTCTGACCTCCGAAACCCAATCTGAGCTTCAGCTCCCAGCCCCCGCCCGCCCCAGCGGGTGAGCAGACAAGCCTCTCGGGCTGGTGAGTGCTGGTCAGCACTGATCCTCTGTGCAGGAATCTCTCCGCTTTGCCCTCCTCACCCCTGTGGCTGCGCTCTCCTCCATGGATTGGAAGTTTCTTCCCCACCACGCCCCATCTCCACCAGTGAAGGGGCTTCCTAGTGTGTGGGAACATTTCCTCCTTCACAGCTCCCTCCCACTGGTGCAGGGCCCATCCCTAATTCTTTTGTCTCTGTTTTTCCTTTTTTCTTTTGCCCTACCCAGGTACGTGGGGACTTTCTTGCCTTTTGGGAAGTCTGAGGTCTTCTGCCAGCGTTCAATAGGTGTTCTGTAGGAGTTGTTCCATGTGTAGATGTATTTTTGGTGTATTTGTGGGGACGAAGGTGATCTCCACGTCTTACTCCTCTGCCGTCTTGAAGGTCTCTCCACCATCATTTTTAAGGTAAATATTTAGTAAAGAGTGTTCAATAAAATACTAAAGGTGAACTTAAAAATTAGGAAGTTATTTCACAAAGCTACCACGCTATTTGCCCAAAGTCGAAATACCTTCCTCAGTTCAGTCAGTTTGAGAGAAGCTCTATTTCACATAGTAAGGGAGTTCTAGGACGGAAGGAGGTGAAGATTTGTCAGATGTTTACAGTATGTACCAGACAGTGTGTTAAGCTCTTTGAAGAATGCTTAGGAATAAAAAGTCTATTTCTTTCCCAAACTCTTAACTAATTGAATTTGCTCATAGTTTGGCAATAAGATGCCATAGCAATTTCCAAGCCAAAAAAGAGAACCTTTAATAATTTCCAAATCTAGGACACAGAAGACAATTTATTCTCTATATCTTTTATTGATTTCAATAATTAACAGATTTTTTTTTCACTCAAATCCATGTGTTCTTCAGGAAGCCAAATTTAAAAGGAAATCTATTTTCATCCAGGAATTTCTTCTTAAGACTCTTGACTCTGCTTTTCTAACACCTAGTTTAATAATCTGAAGCAATATCACTGACAAAAAAAAAACTGTGAAAGAACTTAAAAGCAGTTACATTTTGCTGATTTTAGATAAACATATTGAAAGGCAGAAGCTAAAGTCTTATAGAAATAAACTTTCTGTAGTGTTTGCAGAGGCGCGTGTGTGTATATTATAATTTTTATTTGTTTTGCTTGATTTTGTTTTGTTATGTTCTATTTTGCTTTTGAAGGAGTAAGAAAGAGCATAAAAATCTCAGATCTTTTACATACATCTGGCTTTAAACCATAGTTCTATAAACATGGGCAATTCACTTCTCTGTTGTCCAATTTCTTCACTTATAAAATATTTTCAGTAATATCCAAAGAGTTTTACAAATTTCAAATAATATGCATTGCATTGCCTGGGGCATAGGATATGCTCAACAAATGATAGTTACTTGTGTTTTATTAATTATAACTTTCTCAACAAGAGACCAAACCATTAATTCAGTCTGATACATATTATTAAGGATGTATTTTGGCCCTTCCAAATATGCGCAATTTTGGACTAGTTTATTCATGTTGATTTCCCAGCAGATCACATCACAACCTCTTCCAGCTAAACTGATTTTTATTTCAAAAATATTTTGCTAAATTGTAAAACTTTTAACCTGAATCTCTAAGCCCATAGTACTTACTTAAAGATAAGCTTTGATGTAGGATTCCATTAACAGGAGAATGAACTGACACCTTCACTATATAGTAGTAAAGGAAAATGAAAGGGGCTTCCCTGGTGGTGTAGTGGTTAAGAATCCTCCTGCCAATGCAGAGAACACAGGTTCGATCCCTGGTCCAGGAAGATCCCACATGCTTTGGAGCAACAAAGGGTGTGCACCACAACTACTGAGCCTGCGCTCTAGAGCCCGCGAGCCACAACTACTGAAGCCCGCATGCCTAGAGCCAGTGCTCCACAACAAGAGAAGCCACTGCAATGAGAAGCCCATGCACTGCAATGAAGAGTAGCCCCCCACTCGCCAGAACTAGAGAAAGCCCGTGCGCAGCCACGAAGACCCAACGCAGCCAAAAATAAATAAACAAATAAATACATTTTAAAAAAAATGAAAGGACAAAATTACCTGTACGGTTTCAAAATATTTTTCTCTAATCAGTTATATTTAGGACGAATTAATAGGATAGTTCTAGCTTTCCAGTTTTTTAAGAAGAACTAATTTAAGACTGCCCGCCCTACTAGCTTTTGACTTGGAGGGCTGAATTCATCAATTAAATTCACAGCAGATTAATTAGCCAGTAATTTGGGAAGTTAATCATCATTCAATGGTACTTATTAAGTGTCTTTATGTTCATGAAACTTGTGTTGGAAGATTGGTTTGGGAGGATTGAAATCTTGCTTGAAGAAACATTTAAGTGGTATGGACACTGCAGCTTCAACCTAGTAATATCCTTGGTGCTACTCATCCCTTTCTTCCCTGATTTAATGGAAGATATTGAATACAATACAAAAATGTGTAAGAAACATATGATGTGTATTAGAGCCATCATAGCTTTCATGAGGGCCTGATTAAATTATATCCCATGTTAAATATCCTGAATAATTTTCAGCGTTATGTTCGTAACCGACAATCTTTCTTTCTTTCCTTTCTCTGGGGAATTTTTCACATCCTGTCTCAGTTAACAGATGAAAATCAGTTTTGTGATTTCTTTGTAGAAGTTAATAGAAATTTGTTCAAATCACAAAACTACCACAGAATTTGCCCAATTCAGCAGAAATACCTTCCTTGGTTCACTAAGTTACCGAGAAGCCCAATCTGGAATAGCAAGGGAGTTTGAGGTCATGATTGAGGTAAATCTTCAAAGTTTGTAAAATATTTACGTAAATTGTGGCCAACTCAAGCCAGGCTCTTAGTTCTTTATTTTTAACGTTGATGTTTTCTTAAAGATTTATGTAAGAGTTACTGCAAATCTAAGAATAAAATATACTTATAATCATATATATGTATATACCCATGCATGCAGAAGCACCTGAACGCGTCCTGGGTTACCTTTTGAAAACTGCATATTTACATTGTGACTACAGAGGTGGGAGACACTGCTGCCTAGCTGTGAGACCCCTTCTGGATTTCGCTGAGTTGCACTGTCTTCTTTTTCTTTACTTTTCTATATTTGTGAGAACTGATGAAAGAAATACACCTCTACATTTAGTTTGCCATTCTTGAGCTCTTTGAAATTAGAAACATCTTTCAGTGAGGGTGCTAACTGTAATATTTGTTCTTACATGTAGGGAATTCTAGCAAAAGGTTTTCCAGAACTGTTTTCGTTGGTAAAACTTTACCCACTTTCAAGAAATCTTTTATTTTCTCCAACCTCCTTTGCACATGGTGCAGTGCAAGCATGCTGTTTCTTATGCGGGCTTTAGTGTAACTACAGAACAGCAGGCTCAGCACCACCTTTAACCTCACGTATCCTCTTGTATAAAGTGAGTGATTACAATATATTTGCTCCTTGAGGTCATTCCATAGAAGAATCTCAGAACTGACAACTTCAGATACATAATCTCCTAGACCAGCTTGCTACAATGCTTTGAGCAGAATATTTTTTGAGATCTATAATTATCTGATTCCCTCCTAGGGAGCTGGAGGAGTGGGAAGAGAGAAGTGCAGGCAGGCAAGGTGACATGACATTCGGTACATTCTTACCAGCCATCAGAGCTAAGATTTCCAGCAACCCTGATTAGTGCCACTGGTCAGGACATTAAACAGTTCTAAATTTTATGCAAAGAAATCTACTGTGCCAATTTTACACGTGATTTAAACAGTTTCTTTGCACTTAATAAATCCTATTATTATTCTTCTAAAAGTATTAATAAACTAAGCAATAAGGCAACCTGAATCTTCTTCTGCTTCATACACAGAGCAGAAGTCTTCTTTACAGAATCCTATATTATTTTTTTTAAGTGAGTGTGCTTCTTGCACATTTTATTCTATGAGGAAAAATAAATTTTGTGACTATTTGGATAAATATTTTTTACTTCAGATACTTGTCAGATTCATACCAGAATAAACACTCAACATATGATTATCATTCAACAATCAAGGTTTAACAAAGTATGATATTTACAATTCATCTTTCTTTTTGAAGGGTAAGAAAGGATATTTAACATAGCAACATTTTAAAATAGCTATTTGTAAAGCCATTTTTAGGGAATTAAGGACAATGGATAATGCTTTGGGAATAAAGGGTAAGATGTGGGTAGAAAGGGCTGTCTGCCAGATGTACTAAGGAACTGAAGGTTGCACATGTGGGCCACTGACCAATAACCATTTTTTGCTATCGTTAAATACCCATCTACCTTAGGCTGCCCTTTTGTGAAAGTCCTTTCCTTTTGTGGTTGACCTTGTTGTTCACATTAACCTGATTTTGTCGGTTTATAAGTATCCATTAAGGGAAAGGTTTAATCCATGTTGTGATTTACCACTAGCCTAATTCAGAGGGATGCCCTTGGGAGATGCACTCTCTGTGTCCACACATTTGTTGGAGAATTAAACTAGACCATGAAATTACTTCAGTTTTATCTGCCATGGTTTATCTCTAACCATACTCCCCACTAAAGATACAGACACGGAGTTTTACTACTTACACTATTTTTGACAGCCTAAGGTAAATTGGACATTTTTGTAATCCACCTCTAAATCAATTCAGATTTAACTTAAAGAAAACAAACAAACAAAAAAAAAACTATTGTGCATGTAAAGAAAAAATAATGTTTTATTTTGCAACTTCTAAAGTTTTATGAATTTGATTTCATAACATTCTCGAATGCACATCAACTCTTCTTGTTTTTCCCAGTGAAAAAACTTATCCACATGAGGCCCAAGGTTTTCTTATACGTCTGGTTATAGGATTGCCACAAGGTTTCACAATAGCTGAAAATATAGCTGTTCTTTGCGTATACTTTCTAGGGGTATGTAAAGGGTTGTTACAGATCCACCCCACCCCTACACCATCTCGACCAAAAGTCAGGCAATATTTATCACTCTTACCAGGGAGTAAAAATTATGTACAAATTTCAAAGAATTTTGTAGAAGAAAAATAGTTTTAGCTTGGGGTATGACTGTTCGAAAATATTGTAAGAATTATTTTGTGTGTGGTAAATTACATCTGTACTATTTCCTGAAAGTAAAAAAACCAAAAAATTGCCTGATGACCCCTTTTCTTTTTTTTTTTTTCTTTCTTCTTTTTTTTTTTTTACTGTCAGAGGAAAAATCAGAAATTATTGTGGTAAGGAGTGCAAACTGGTATGCAAATGAACATACGTCTATTAAATTTTCTAGAGATTCATGAATTAGTTGAAAACAGAAATTTTAAATTATAGACAGGAAAAAAAAAACAAACAAGGAATTCCCTGGTGGTCCAGTGGTTAGGACTCTGCACTTTCACCGCCGAGGGCATGGGTTTGATACCAGGTCGGGAAACTAAGATCCCACAAGCCGTGTGGCTCAGCCAAAAAATAAAAATAAATAAATAAAATTATAGGTAATTCAGAGATAAGTCATGACGTTTGAAACATTTTCCTGTATTTACAAATTCAAAATATCCTAATTCTTTACAAAATAACCTTAATTAAATTAATTTCCTTCATCCCTCCCTCCCTCCCTTCCTTCCTTCTTTCTTTCCTTCTTTCCTTTCCAGAATACTATACTCTACCTAGTTTATTTACACTTATTCTTTCTTTCAAAGATCCTGGGTACGGCCCAAGTAGTAAACAGAAAACCTGAGTAAAAGCATGTGAAACCTTCTCTATTCCCACAAAGAAATCACTCCAAATTTATTTTATAAATTTATTTTTTTTCTTTCTCTTTTTCCCACATTTAGTTAGTTGATTTGTCTTCTTTATCTTTAAAGCCCTATAGTTTGGGACTATTTCCTGAAAGCTAATTTTGGACTGGAATTTATTTTTAGGATGACTTGGCCTGCGATAGCTTCTTAACTCCATGGACACATCTAAGATCTTGATGAGGTATACAGGACATTGACCTCACCTAGCCAGAAAATCACCAGACATTTTTTCTTTTGTGTCAAGCCAGGAAATTCAAAGCTGGTGAAACAAAATTAAAGTACATAAAATAAGAAAAAAAATAATGACCATGAGGAAGTTATATAACTCCTTTGGACCTCAGTTTACAAACTTATATATTGAGGAAGAAAGGGCAATAGACTGGAATTAACATTTGTTTACTGCTTTCCCTGTCACCTGTTTTGTTCTTCATAATACCTGTTTAAAAATTTATTTTATCCTCATTTCACTGAAATGGACTAAGAGAAATATTAAATAACTTGTTCTACATAAAGACACAATTAAACAACAAATTATCTTCATATCTCCAAAATTTATGTTTTTCTCCATTTTATGTCATTATACAAAATAAGATTGCCTGGAATTCTATATGTAAAGTAGAAGAAACAAAAACTCCTCCTTTTTATGACAGAAGTTAGGAAATTAAAAACCCATGCTTAAGAACTTCATTAGACAGGGCTTTATAAACATTAATTCTGCTGTGTCCTTAGACATACAGAGAGAGATCCAATGGTGAGATTTGATAAAGGATGGAAATGAATTTGAAGACATAAGAAAAAGATGAGTAGGCCTTAGGAGAGGGCAGAGTGAAGAAAAGATGGAGACAGTGAACCAAAGATGAACCTGATTTTGGAAATTATAGAGAAAATTTTTTTAATGACTGGAATAGCTAATATTTCAATTTTTAAATTGTTATAAGTCGGCTTTGTTTTTATATCTTCCTGAACATTGAATAAACTTTATTATATGGATGATTTTGCTTCATTTAGAAAGTAAGGTGATTTTCTGTTTTCAATTTCTTGGTTACTGGACTTCAATTTACATAATAAATATACTTGGTACCAAGTTTGATGACCTTGGGTACACTTAAGTGATCTGTGTTTTCCAGACCACTCATTTCTATGATTAAATATAAACAATAATAGTCACAAATAGTACTTCACTGGCTCTATTTCTATCTCCTGGAGGGATTCAATTCATCACCAAATTGGTGTAAAAAGTTTTGGAAATCTTCCAGAGAGTCTTATTTGTTCAGTGTAGATGGAAAACCTTTAGCTGTTATTGGTATTTTCCAAAGCTTTGCCCTATTTTAAAATCAAAGCTGTCACTTTGATGTTGCTGACCAATGAGGACACTGTTACTGCTGGTGCCTGTTGATGACAACCAAGCCAAATTAGTAGGCTTTGTAAGTCTGCTGATATTGGCTTTCTGACTGCCCGTCAGCAATATTGAACATGCAAGTGTCTAGATCCATCACTACTCTTACACAAATCTCTTCCATTCTTACAAGAACGTTCAGCACCAAAATGATTAACTCTTTACACATAGAGCTCCTATTATGCCAAAAGCCTTTATAGCAAAATAATTATTTCCAATAAAAACTTCCTATACAGTCATCTTAGGACTCAATCATGGGTTATGTGCCTGAGAACAATCAGAATAATACCCTCCATACTGTTCTCAAATTAGTTTGTAAACAGCCCTAAAAGTTTTGACAAATCAACTTGGCCTATTGTTTTCCAACAAAATGTATGCCTCTCAAAAGCAAGGCATCATTTCCCTAGAGAATCATTAATTATATATGTAAATAAGAATCATGGTGAATGTATCTACTAATAAATTCCCAGAAAGTACTGAATTCTGTGGATAACCTGAGGTCCCTGCAAAATGACAAAAAAAAAAAGTACAGCAGCAGTTCATGTCAAGGAAAAACCACAATGTCAAGAGCACCTAAAATAGCTTCATGACAGAGGTGAGGTGACGGTGTGAATAATTGGAGGTGGAAATTCTCTATCCTCAAACACTCTCCACTGCATTTTTCTGTTACTCACCCATAACTCACTTTACCATTTTGGTTAAAAATCAGTACGTTTATTTTGATTTAAATGAATTCATTCAGCTCCAATGAGTTACAATGATATAAAATGAAACAACATTAAATCGCACATTTAATAAATTGTTCCTTGGAACTAATAAATTATGTGACTTGAAAAGACTGGAATCTAAGATCATGCTACTTAGTTCATGTATGCTGTTGAAAATTTTGTTGCATGAGCTATTGCAATTTTATATGTATCTTAAATAAAATGATTAAGTACTCTTTAATGGGTTAGTTAAAAAAAATAAGATTATTTTGTAGGAACTTGGACACAGGAACTATGAGTACAGACTCAGGGAGAGAAGGAGGTTACATTTCTTGCATTCTCTTTCAGATTATAGTTTTTATTTTGGAAAATATACTGTTTTTGTGTTACCACTTATTATAAATTTTCATTCCAAATGTAGCAGCAGGGTACTCAAAAACAAGCTTAATGAGTAAGAACTAGCAAAATATTGAATGTATAATACATATTAGGCAATATATCATATTTGGTGAATTATTAACTGAGCACAGAAAATTACTAATTTTTGAACACCAGAATGTTTTGGGCCAGCATCTTTGCAGTTATGAGGTCCTTATCAAAACTCCATGTTAAAGAAGAGGAAGCAGAGGCTCAGAGGGTTATTAGCAGAGCTGGCAACTGGATGCAGCACAACTTTGTTAATATTGCCATGTTGCTACAGAGCTACACCAAGATCGTTTACAGTGTGACCTGAGACAAGTTATCTAAAATCTAGGCCTTAACTTTCCTTTCTGTAAAGTGCAAATAAAAACACTGATTATCTCATACAAATGTTTTGAAGATGAACTTAATATGTATAAAATACTTTAATGTATGGCACTTTGAAAGCACTCACTATCAGTTATTACTACTCTACAGTTATAATGCAAATTTAGCAAATATTTATAAAATAGGCTTAATTTCCCTCCCTCACTTCCTTTTTTTCTCCTTTCCCACTTTCCTTTTTTTTTCAAATGTACTAATTTCCAAAATATTTTATTAATAATAACTGAACTCCTTTCCACACACTGGATTGCTACTTTGTATATTTTGTATGCTTTTTCCCCCCACAAAGATCTCATGTGGTCTTATCTTTGGCAAATGTGCCTTGGAGCCCCTGCCTTCCAATATATTATTATTGTATGAAATAGCTATTGTTATTTTTGTTATTTCATAGAAAAGAAAGCCTCAATGACACTAACCACTATATCCAAAATTGTACCATTTATGAGTGATAGACCCAAGATCACTAAGAGAGAAAACTAAGTTAAATAAGCCAAGTAAATACATGCTTGTCTGTTTCAAAGATAGATCTTGCTTGCTTGCTTGATGGCTGGCTTAGGTTGTAAATGTCTTGAAATTCAGGACAATTTTCTATGTCTTCAGAGTTGATACATAATGTTCGTCCCAAAATGGAATAAGATATGTTTTATATATTTATATATATATATGACCATGTATATTTATACATGTTACATATTATATAGACTCACATATCTTTATATATTTTATATAAATCAGTAATATATGTGCCCTATGTATATCAGGTATATATATAGATAAATGTGTATGTGTGCATCCAGTATACATATATATATTAATTGTGTTAATAGTTAAGTAGTAGTTGCTTTAAAAAGTTACAAGTCAAATTCTGTCATTTCCCTGATCAAAACCCTCCAATCTCATTTAGAACTTCTTATCACTCTTAGAGCAAAACCCAAAGTCTTTACCCTGGACTAAAATTTGTACATCATCTGGCCCCTGAATAACACTCCAAATATAATCTCTACTCTCCTATCTCTAAATCTGTCTCAGCCATACTCTCCCTCATGTTGCTACTTTAAAATGCCAAGTGTCTGGCACCGGCCACCGAATTCTTCAGTCTTGACCAAGCATCTTAAAGGTACAGGTACGAGATTCGATCAAGGGAAGAGACCGAAGGCAGAGAATGGAGAGCGCAGGCGCATCACTTCCTTTTGGGCGCCAGATGGCGCCAAAGCAAAATGACGGCGGGGAGCTACGTGGAGAACCCCAGAAATAAAGGGTTTAAATGAGAAAGGGGAATTTATTAAAAGGATAAAGAATGTCTCCAGGATACAGCTGAGCCTGAGGAATGAACTAGAACTAGGGTAGCTGTTTCAAGCATTTTACAGATTTATTAGTTTTTTGGAGGACCTGCTAAATCTATAGTTTCTTTTTATTTATTGTTATTTTTATACAGCAGGTTCTTATTACTTACCTATTTTGTGCATATTAGTGTATATGTGTCAATCCCAATCAACCAGTTCATACCCTCCCCCACCGCCGTTTTCCACCCTTGGTGTTCTCTGCATCTGTGTCTCTATTTCTGCCTTGCAAACTGGTTCATCTGTACCATTTTTCTAGATTCCACATATATGCATTGACATGTGATATTTGTTTTTCTCTTTCTGACTTGCTTCACTCTGTATGACAGTCTCTAGGTCCATCCAGGTCTCTAAAGGTGACCCAATTTCGTTCCTTTTTTTGGCCAAGTAGTATTCCATTGTATATATGCGCCACATCTTCTTTATCCATTCTTCTGTCAATGAGCATTTAGGCTGCATAAGCATTTTACATATTTAATCCTCACAGCAACTCATTCAATCCTCAAGTCAACCCTCTGAGGTAGGTAACACTATAATAATCATCCCCATTTTACAGATACGGAAACTGAGAGATTGAGTAGTTTAACTCAACACCTAGTAAAGTGGTAGCCAGGTTTCAAATTCAGGCAGTTTGGCTTCACAGTCTATGTTAACCCCTATGTCATATTGTATCAAATGGTGATAAGTATGATGAAAAAAGAAGCTGGGACTGGTAGATAGCAAGATAGAAAGGACCAGGATCCTTGATAACATTGTTGAGCCACTTACTTTTACAAGTTACAGAGATGCCCTGATTTAGGACTCTGGTTATATAAGATAATAAATCCCTTTATTGGGGGACTTCCCTAATGGTCCAGTGGTTAAGACTCCATGCTCCCAATGCAGGGGGCCTGGCTTCAATCCCTGGTCAGGGAACTAGATCCCGCATGTTGCAACTGAAGATCCTGCATGCCACAACTAAGACCTGGCACAGCCAAATTAAAAAAAAAAAAAAAAAAAAAAAAAAAAAGCCAAGTGTCCTTCTGCCTTAGGGCTTTCATGCTTGCTGTTCTCTCTGCCTTGAACCCTGTACCCAATTTTTCATGTGGCCCACTCCCACAATTTAATTGTCTTCACATGTGTTCAATATGCACCAGCTACTCTTCTAAATACTTTAAGTGAATTATCTTATTTAAAACAAGTTATTATCTGTTTGGTGACCTGGGTTAAGGATAGTGAGAAAGACAAACACTGCATGGCATCACTTATATATGGAATCTAAAAAAAAAAAAAGAAAAAAGAAAAAAGTCAAACTTATAGAAGCAGAGAGTAGAAAGGTGGTGATGGGTTGGGGGTGGGGAAAATAGGGAGGTTGATGAAAGCAAAAATCTTTCATTTATAAGATGAATAAGTTCTGAGGAGCTAATGTAAAACATGATTATTAGTTAATAACACCACATCATATATTTGAAATTTGCTAAGAGAATGGAACTTAAATTTTCTCACCAAAAAAGAAAAAAAATAGTGGCAATGTTTAAGAATTCAAGTACAAAATGAAGATCTCACCCAGTGTTAACCCAGAATCAAAGCAACTAATGAATTGGGTTAAAAACAAAAATTTAGATGTTGTATTTAGTTAGCTTCCCATCCCTTTATACGCACACACACACACACACACACACACACACACACACACACACACACACATACACACCCCCCAAGCTGTGTTATTTGAAGAAATGTTTACTGACTCTTAGAGTAGAATGACGAAGACACCTCAAGGTCAGACACTCTCAATAGGAAAAGCAGTTCTAGGGAATAGAAATCAATTATATAAACTATCAATTGATTATGAATCCAAAGTAAATGTCAGTCCTGTTATGTACCTCTGAGAAAAGGATGCTGAGATACAGAATAACAGCACAGTGGCTGGCCAACTTCTCACAAACTCTGATAAAACAAATGCCCATAGATAGCTTGTTAATGTGCAACATAATGAGCCATAAAACAGTGAAATCAGGCATTTTGTTTTGAATAACCAAAGTCCTCATTAATTTGGAAGGATGTATGTGTATACAGGATGGGATCTTTAACTATAGTAAAACTTTCCATTTTTCAACATCACAGTCTATGCAATGTTCCCAACTTCTCTGGCCACATCAAGGAAATCTGGGGTAAGATAGAGTGCCTTGGAGGAATTCACTGGAATTAAAGGCTCGGCTTAAAGCCAGTCTTTTCTGTCCTGTGGATCTTTGTTTAGCTATTTATAATTGAGAGGACAAATCACTCTGAGCATTTAAATTTTATATGCTGGGGGTAGTAGTAATTTATTCCCATCTGCATAAGACTCAAGAGATTTTTAAAAGATGAGTTCTGCACAAGCTTTTTAACCAGAAAAACGTGGATTCGAATTCTGACCCTGCAGTGTTGTTATCAGAAAGTGGTCACATTTCTTGGTTTACTCCTCTCAAAAATGAAAATGATAACTACTTCATGGAGACAATTAAATGAGACAATTATGAGAAACTTTTATCACAGGTCATGACAGAGTAGATATTCAATGTATTAGTTCCCTGCTCCTTCCTCCCTTGTGGAAAAATATGAAGTGGCCACTTACCACCTTACAATCATATGGAATATACCAGCCTATTACATCATTCTATATATATTCCCTACATGGTGATTATGTCAGAATATTTATTATGGGGGCTTCCAAGTACTTTCTTGATTCTCAATGAGCAAAGTGCAAACTGCATCACCTTCTGTTTGTTGCTCAATTGATTCCATCTAGTTCCATGGCTTTCAACCCATCTCTGTTGAAGGCTCCTCTAGGCATCCCCAGCCCTGCTCTAACCCTTCAGCTACAAACTGAACTTTAATTGAGTTTTGGGACAGTATCTCCAACATTATCTGCCCCAAGAGGACTATTGATCGACCTGCACATCCCACACCTGCCATCCCTCTGTAAATCATCCCTGTAATTGATGCTATTTCCACACAGTTGCTCAGCCTAAAAGCTGAGGAGGCTGCATGATCTCGTTGGAGTCACTCCTTTGTGATGGTAGGTTCAGCCAGGTTTACCTTAAAAATTATATCCCCAAACAACAATTTCTTCCCATTTTCTCTGCTAAAGCTACTATTATCTCTCATCTAGACTAACATAATGGTCTCCTAATAAGTTTCTCTCCCTTTGCTCTTTAACCCCCTTAAAATACATTCTCTACCCAGAGATTTTGACAGAGACTCTCTTCTTGACCAAATTAAACAGTCTCCTCTGAGCCCTCTTTTAGACTAGGTCTCATCCTTCGGCCCTGTCCTTGGCCTACTGAAGCAAATTTTAGCAAAGAATCTTGCTAAGTCAACTTGGCAAGAATCCCTCACCCTTGGTATTTGGTATCTGATCAAGTTCATCATCCCTCACCTTGATGTATAAGACTTGGCCTGTCTTTGGTGAGAATCTCCTTAGATCAGTTCAGCAAGAATCTTCCTATTCTTGATGTCTCCTCTTAGTAATTTTCTATCCACTGATTTTCTCACTTGCCTTGTTGGCTATCAATCCCCAGTTGTCTTTGTTGTGTTTGGAGGTGAGCTCAATTTTCTTACTGCAGAAGTTTCTTTATTCAACTGCACCAGTTACTGAATGAAATCTGTCTTTACTGCTTTAACTAGTGTCCAGCTGTGTTTCTCTTAGAGATTAGTCACCTTTCTTTAGAAAGTAGTCACACTCTCTAAAATATGACTCACCTCTTTGTTAATCCTTTTATTATTTCCCAATGAAATCCCGTATTCTTTGCCAGTCTTCAAGGTTATTGCATAATGTGAACCTCTTTGATTTTTCTTCTACTTTTTTCCTTCTTTTCCTCTTAGATTCTTACATGGCTGCCTCTTTCTCATCAGTTAGGACTTTGTTTAAGTGTCAGTTTTCTCAGAGAGACTTCAGTGAATTCCCTACCCAAATTCAGGCTCCCTCAGTCCCATCACAGCTGTTATTATTCTATTTATTTTCTTTGTTGCCATTCCCAGCATTTTAAATATTCTTCTTATTAATTTATGTGATTATTGCCTGAGTCCTTCCAGTGACAGTGCCAGGCTTTCAGTGGGTACTGAGTAAATATTTTTCCCTAACTATCTGCCTGCCTGCTTGTTTGTTCTGTAGAACTAGGAAGTGAGAATCATAAAGGCAAAATAACATAAAGAAATGAAGAAAGAAACCACACTTACAACCTAGAAAAAAACAACGTTTTGCTCTTCAATAATGAAAACAATTTTTCAAAGGTTTCCATCAGGAATTGCCCCATTAGAAATGAATAAATAATATATAGAGCAGGATACACACATTCTTAATTCAAGGACAGATTTTTAGTTCAAAAGTTTGACTAGCCTCTTAAAATCCTTAATGTTCTAGAAGAAAAGTCACTTCGGGGGGCAATTAGAGGATATACTCATTAAACCAATTGTACAAAGACCATACAGCATGGGTGTAAGAGGTTAGGCAGTACCATTAAGAAGTAACCTGGAAAACCAATCATTTGAAAGACTTTGCCTTTGAGGTTACCTCACAGCAAGCAGACATCAGGCAATTGCATTTGGTTTCAAGTTCAAAGGTACAGAGTACAAAGGATAAAGGAACTCTGCCCTCCCTTCTTATTTAACTAGCTTTAATTTGAACTTTAATATGGAAGTTGGGTGACAAAGAAGTATGTCATAAAGACTTTACAAAATGCTAAGGTTATTCAAGTTGCATAGGGTATTAAAAGCAGGTAAGTAGCTTAAGAGCAAGGGTAAGAGCTCCTCCACGTCTCCCATCAATAACATCCAAAAGTGAACAAAAGCATTGTTATTTAGTGGCTAAAGCTGAGCCCTTAAGTCATAAAGTTGATATCTCCTTTTATATAATAGTCTATTATACATCTAGAGAAGAAAAATCAGGGTTAATAAGCTTTGCGGACTTAGGCATGACAGGGACCTACAATGGAGACAAAAAATGATTTATCTTTTTATCTTGTGAACAAGATCTATGGCAAAGTAGAGGCACAAAACCTTATACAAAGCAATCAGGAAATATATCAGACAGTCAGAAGAAAAATGTTCATTTCTCCATGCCTTTCTAAACTCTTCTACTAGTTTCAAAATTAAATTGCGCTCTCTCTCACTCACTTTTCTTTTTTTGAGTTAGTAATTTGTCACTTTGATTTCTCAGTTATTGAAAAAACAACAAAATATCATGTTTCTGAAACAAGCAGAACTTCTTCCTTTTCTGAAGGAAAGAAGATACTTCCATGGAACAAGTCCTGGAGACAGACCTGAGAAATAACATATTTAGTAATTCTCTGGGGCTAGATGACCCAATCAATAGCACTGATAGTTTTCCACTTATAAGCTTGAATTTTCCCACCTAGGATCTAGAGACTTAATAAAACTATGGTGAAAATTCTGTTTCAAACAAAACTTCAATTGACAAAGGTAAGATTAAGCGGGATGAAGACATATCATGATTCTTTTCTTTCAAAATTATTTTGTGTCACACCAAGTATAAGATTTCAATCTGTGTGTGGGTGTTTTAACAACTATATCTGGTTAATACTATGGCCTTTGAGAAGACAATGTTGTTTTACGAGAATGAAATAGCAACATGAGCTGTATCTCTGGCTATGTTTTAATGACCTTGGGCATTCCTAGTGACTGATGAGCCAATGCATTGGCTAGCCAATGCAGTTCACATCACTGAAGTCAATGTGAATGGAAACTCCTGAAGTTATGCATTCCTCGCTCTTCATGCCTGTACTGAATGGATCTGGTTGTTTGATGTATATAACAGTCACTGACAGAATGAGGGTTTGGAGCTCTTTAATTTCTAAGGTCCCACACAGTTCTAAAATCATGTGGTTCTTCATGCTTCTTCAGCACTTTATAATGTTATCAAGATCTCTCAGCAAAAGGGTTAACCATTCTAACATTATAACAAAAGATTCCAGATTTTTAAGGATTCATGTCTCAGCCACTGTCCCTTTGAATATTACCTCCTCACTATGCTATTTTCTTTCCTCTGAAACCCTAATTATTTTTAGGTTGAAATTTTTTAGCTGTTCATGTTTCATGTTCTGTGTATTATGCCTCATCTCTGTACTATACTCTATGTACTTTCTTTAGTTTGAATAACTTGTTTACCAATTTTTTTTAATGTGGATTTACACTGTGGTTTAGCATTCAAATAAGTAATTTAAATTATTTTATTTTATTTTTCTTTTTAAGGATTTGAGTATAGTTTTTGATTTTGAAATTTTGTCCCATTTTTATGTCTCCTGTTACTAGTAAATTTTTTTTTTTTTTTTTTGCGTTACGTGGGCCTCTCACTGTTGTGGCCTCTCCCATTGAGGAGCACAGGCTCCGGACGCACAGGCTCAGCGGCCATGGCTCATGGGCCTAGCCACTCTGCGGCATGTGAGATCTTCCCAGACCAGGGCACGAACACATGTCCCCTGCATTGGCAGGTGGACTCTCAACCACTGCACCACCAGGGAAGCCCACTAGTAAATTTTTAATAGCCATTTTTATTTACTTAAACATAGACATCATTACACTATGTATTTGGATTCCAAATTAAAACATAAATCACACACTGGAAAAAATACTTTCCATACATTTTCTGAAGGATTGGAATTGAGAAATTACTCCTAAAATTTCTAAGAAAAAGATAATAATCAAGCCAATAAAAAGAATGCAATGACAGTAACCATTATAGAGAAGGGGAATCAACATTGATGACAGAATATATTTTATATTTTAAATTAAAACTACAATGAGACAATTTAAAATCCAATAGATTGGTAAAATTTTTTAAATTTCTAATAATACCAGATGTTTTCAAATATGTGATATAATGGCCATGGTGATATCAGTACTGGTAGAAGTGAAATTATTAAAAACAATTTACAAAATTACTTGGTATCTTTGTAAAGTTCTATATTCCAGATCATATAACCTATCAATCCACTTGATTGAAGGTATACACTTTAGAGACTCTTGCACATGGACACCAGAAGGCAAACACAATAATGAATGAGATTGTAATAGCAAAACAAATAAAAATCTAACCCAAATGTCCAAATGTTACCTGAAAACTAGGCTCACCCTGATGCTGAAAACTCTCTGTACACTGCTGTTGAATTGAATCTCAGAGACAGAGTTTTGGGTGAAGTAGAAAATAATAGCTTTATTGCTTTGCCAGTCAAAGGGGGACAGAGCAGGCTTGTGCATCAAAAACTGCATGTCCCAACCTGGGAGATTTGATGAGGAGTTTTATAGCAATGGTTCAAGGGCAGGCTTGCTGATAAGGATCAGGTTGTGTTCAGGGCCTGCACTGCTTTGATCTGGCTTCAGGTGGTCTCCTCATGAGCTTCTCTGGTTCTCAATATTATCAAACTGTGATCTCCTCTGGAATGAAAAATACTTCATCAAGTAGTTAACATCTTGCATTTGTTGGGAGTTTTAGTTCTGTAGAAGAGCTCAAAGATATTGTTATGTGTATTCCTTGAGGTGGAACAAGAACCCTGCACCAAGACTGCACTATTATTTTTTGACTGCTCCTCCCTTGTCTCTGGATCGCCTCCCTTCCCTGATCAACAACTGTTCGAACCTGCCCTTTGGAACTCAGGGAAGGTCAAGTGTATGGAGGACACAGAAAGGCTTTCATTCCCAGGAGCCCCATGGGGTCCCACTGAGTTTCAGCCCCTTGGTGGATGTTGACCCAAAAGACACAGCCTAGGCAAGGAATGGGATAAGGAAGGCTTTATTGCTTGCAGCAAGTAAGGGATCTTTCCCGGAGCTGTGTTTCCCAGTAGCAAAATTGGGTTATTTTTTTATTTTTATTTTTTTATAAATTTATTTTATTTTATTTATTTATTGTTTCTGGCTGCATTGAGTCTTTGTTGCTGTGCGCAGGCTTTTCTCTGGTGGTGGCGAGTGGGGGCTACTCTTCGTTGAGGCTCATGGGCTTCTCACTGCGGTGGCTTCTCTTGTTGAGGAGCATGGGCTCTAGGCATGTGGGCTTCAGTAGTTGTGGCATGTGGGCTCAGTAGTTGTGGCTTGTGGGCTCTAGAGTGCAGGCTCAGTAGTTGTGGCACACAGGCCTAGCTGCTCTGTGGCATGCGGGATCTTCCCAGACCAGGGATTGAACCAGTGTCTCCTGCACAGGCAGGTGGATTCTCAACAACTACACCATCAGGGAAGCCCAAAATTGGGTTATTTTTAAGCTAAGGGTACATGCATATTCATGAAGAGGCATGAGTGCTGTCATAGAATTTGGGCAAAACTTGACAGAGTCCAAGCTTCAGTTGATTGAAATCACCAGGGTCAAAAAAGGTCAGCATCGTCAGTCTTTAGGTTCCAAGTGATCTGGTGGTTGAGAGCTTCATGCTAATCTTTACCATTGAAACAGAATAGGGAGTCTTTACAACTGATATATTATCTTTGTTATTGTTACTTCTCTTGCCTGATAACAGTCATTTGTTCTTGCATTCTTTTGTTCCCTTAAGATCAGCAATTACTGAAACCTGTTCAAGGGTAAGCACTGTAGCCAGGCTTAGATCACAAAATGGCTTAGGTCAAAATTGGTGTCTCTTAGGTCATAAAGCCATGCCTGCTTCTCTTTCTCCAGGGACTCTCTACCTTATCTGCTTACAGAACAAAAGAATGGGTAAATAAATTGTGGTATATTCAAAAAATTGAAAATTCTGTGATAGTTAGAATGAAGGAACAGCAGCTACACACTGTGTAGATAGATGACTATTAGAATATGAATGAGTTAAAAAAGCAAGTCTCAGGAAAACAAACAGAAACTATATATTGTTTATAGATACATATATACCTGGTAAAAATGTAAAACAAAGCAAAACAGAAGAAACAAAAAAACCCCAAGAGAATGGTTTAAAAAATAAGCTTAAATCAGTATTCAGTGTTGTCTTTGGAGAAGAGTTAAGGCCATCAGGGGACAGGCAGGTGTTAAAAAACAAAATTCAACTGAATATATTTATCAATCTAATTGGCTTTATTCAATGATTTATGAATTGGGCAGCATTCCATCTAACAAATAGAAAGGAGCTCCAAGAAGCTATATAAAGGAAAAAGGACAAGGAAGTTACTAGCAAAGAGTGGATTATATTAGGCAAGGTCACCTTCCTTTGGGTGAAGGCAGGGGACTATCAGGCAGGTTACCTCACTAGTGGTAACCAGGTAATTCTGCATTGACTGGTTTAAGGTTCTACTCCTGGGAAAGCTTGAAATTGTAATTAATTTAGGTATTAATTCTCAGTTTGATGATGTGGGCTTAGTACAGTGACTCCATTTGGAGCCCATTTACTCTTTCTTAACACATGGAACTTTATAAGTTTGCATAATTGTTCCTTTGATTTGTGAGTCTACAGGTGTTAATTTTATTGTTATGCTCATTTATCTGACACATTTTATACGTATTAACTTATTTAAGTTAGATTATAGTTTTCAAGTTCAATTTTAGATTAATATACACCAGTCTGTTAACTCAGTTTAATTCTAAGGATGGGGGCTTGTTAGATTATAAAGAGCTTTCATTTGCTATATATTATCAATCATCTTAACTTTTGCTGTATATATGTTATTTGATAGCTGATTGTACTTTCCAACAAACAAACCTCTTATTCATCATTCCATTATGTAACCATACCAGTATCTTCTTCCTTTACTGTGAACAGTCTCAATAATCTCTTTCTATTCCTATAATTTTAAACTAAGAACTGTGGACTGCTTTGGATATTTAGCTTCATGTAGGTCTACTTTCCCTAAAGATGCGTATTTACTGTCTGCTTCTTCCTCTCTGACTGCATTTCTACTTATTTGTTCAAGAAATACATAAATTACCCATTTCTCTCTTCAAATTATCTGTTTGTTTTGTACAAAACCTAAAGTTTCTAGCGTTGTTTTTAGATACGTCATAACACTAAACTGGGAATCCCATTTTAGACTTCAGAAGGGGAGATGCTTGGAAGGCCGGGAATTCCACCGTAAGATAATTTGAGAGAGTACTGTCTAATGCAAAACCATTCCTTAGAGAAAAAAAAGGATTGGAAGAACCATCCACACTATCTGCACCCCCAAACATGTGTATTTAAATTTATCTAAGACTTGTTAATTTCCAGACTTTCCCTCAAACCAAATCCACAGTCACATTTCAAATATTCCCTCTTTGAATATATTATGGGATTGTCCCCAGGTCTCAGGAGGAAAATCAGACCCTTTGCTACTTTCGATGCTTTGGAGGTAAAAAATAATGCAAACATTTTTCAATCATAAAGGTGCTAGCATTTTTCTGAAAAACAGTTACCAGAAAATTGTCATAAGAATGGATGCTCCATAGTTCTGTAAAATTATTCAGTTACAATGTTGTTTCAAGTACCTGATATTTTAAATTAAATAAAATCCATTATTTTTCTTAAGCTAGAATATTTTTTTTTGTTGAATTGCTTTTTCAAGACATCCAATAAATAAGCCAGGCTCTCTTTAATTACTGAACTCTAGTTATGAAAGGAGAATGATCAGAGGGAAGGAAGTTGTAGTTGGCTTTCACTTTTTTTTGTTATCTCGTCCTCTGTTTCCTGCTGTGATACAAACGGTTCCCTTTAGCTTGCTGACTGTGGCATTTGCTTTTGGCAAAAGATAAATAAACAAAATAAAATAAATAAATAAAAAAGTAAAACCACCTCAGAACACTAGCTAGAAAAGTAAATGTTCGTTATTTCAGCAAGTTGCAGCATCTCAAAAATTCATAGTTGTAATAATATGAACAAGTGCAGCCTAACTCTCTGTTATGGAATATCCTTAACACTTGGCTTCTGGATGAAGTCAAAGATGTATTATCAAGAATACCATGGTTGTGAAGTTTGAAATGATTAAGTTAATTGGGGTTAAGCTGAAACACAAAATACAATAATAATTACTCCCTCATTTTGAAATCATTAAGCAATCCCTGGGTCACTCCTTATTCTTTGAAAATGTATCTCCTGGCTTAATGTCACTGTCTCTGCCACTGCTTTGGTCAGTTGTAATTCTAGCTTTTTTCAATGTCTAGACTTATCCTCATTCTTATAGTCTTGTCTCTCTGTTTTTCTTATCATTCAATCTACATCAATTTAAGTAACACCAAGCTCGTGATCTAAACCTTGTCATTACAAATAATTGCAACTTTCCAAAATTTAAATTTCAACTATTCCATTCTCTACCACCGTCTCCTCTCTCTAGACTCTCTGTCTCTGAAACTTCACTCCCACAATGCTTTGACCCTATATCACTTGTTTCTATTACCATTCACTCTCCCTCACTGATGTCCTTACTTCCCTCTTACACAACTTAAATATCATGGTTAATCATTATGTCTTCCCATGCATATACTCTTAGCAATATTTTCACCCTTGTTTTCTTGTAATGTCTTAGCAAGACTCCAAATCTGGTTAAAACTAAACTCTTATTTTAGCTTGCATCCTCACTTGACTGATAGCTAGGGTAAAGAATAAACTGTTTGGACAAAGAAACCTCCAAAATATAAAGATCTAAATAAAATAGAAATTTATTTTTTTCTTAACTAAGGATATCCAGATGAGTTGTCCAGTTTAGTAGGGACTCTGGACTCCATGCAGACAACCAGGGACCTAGGTTCCCTTTCTCCTTTCCCACTGTTATAGCATTATCCTTGCCTTCTTGATTAGAGTTGGGTAATAGGCATGACCATGACTCATTTCATGTAATCTGGAGAGAATGTGTAGTCTAATAATGTTCTTTTAAACAAGTGAGGCAGGAGTTTCCCATATCACTTCTGCTCATTTTCCCAGGTAAGATTTTGCCACATTTTTACCTTCCCTAGGTAAAATGGAATCTGTGAAAAAGAAACCTCTAGGCAGGATGGACATTTGCATAACATAGCTTGATTACTGTGAAAGGAATTTTGGTGAAAAGTTAACAGTGCTTTTATCTGAACAAAGCTGGAGAAAAACATATAACCATGTAGACAATTATTACGTCAAATTCAAGACTACTGACTGACCTCAAGTGTTTTTTTAATTCTGTTTGGCAATTATAATATTTTTCTTAGGCTTTTACTTTCTAGACTCATTTTTTATGTACCTATAACCTTTTTTTCCCTCTTATGTCACTGAGTAAATAAAAACCATCAGAACATCAATCTGACACACTCACAGTACTACATCTACTCATCTCCCTACATTAGCTTCATATTCTCATTTCCTACTGCATATGAATTCTCTGTGATTGTAACCTAAACTCATCCATGAGTACATTAGATCTCATCTGATTTCACCTATCTAGGGCCATCTTGTAAGGAATTTTTCCTTTCTCTCTTGCATTATCAATTCCCCCTTTTTATTGGATAATTCATATCACCATAAAAATATATTTATGGTATATATATGCTATATATTTATGGGATATGATATGGTATATTTATATATACCATCTTTAAAATAAAGGAATCCCTCTTGATTTCATATATGACAATAGTTACACTGTTTATAATTACTATAAAGTGCTTTTGAAATATTGGTCAATAAATGTCTTTCTTTCTTTTTCCCTCTTTCTCAATATACATACATATATACATTTTTGCTTGCCTCCAACATTCCACCAGAGTTACTATTCTCAGGATTACAAATGGTATTCATCTTGCTAAATCTAATGGCTGCTTTTATTTTCAGTGTTCATCTTATGTGACCTTTCAGCATCATTTAACACAATCACTCTACCTAGAAACATTACATTAGGTATGCATGGTATCACAATTCTCTTGTTTTCCTTCTACTTCACTAGTCTTTCTCATTCTCATTCTTACTTCCTCCTTATCTCCCTGCTGCTAAAAGTTGGATGTACCCTTGGACTTAGCATTTTTTGATCCATGCTGCTGCTTGTATTAATCTCATCCAGTTTCATGGCTTTAAATATTATCTATGTGTTAAAGAACCAGACTTGTGTATCTTACAATGCACTTAACATTCTCCCTTAGAGGTCTAATAGGGATCTGAAATATAACATGTTTAAAACTAGCCTCTTCACCTTCTTCCCTAGATATTGCCCTTCATCTCAATTAATGGCAACTCTATCTTCCTAGTTGTTGAGACAGAAAACAGAGTTATCTTTGAAAACACTACATCATACCACACATTTATTCTTTCAGCAAATACAGTTGGCTTTAATTTCACAATATATACAGATTCTAAATATTCTTTCAGCATTTTTTTTAACTATCATCTTCACTCTGGTCTAAGCTACCACCCTTGCTCACTTTTACTACTACAAGTGCTTCCTAACTTTCTCCCTGATTCTGCCCCTTTCCCCACAGTCATTCTTAACAAGGTAGGCAGAGTTATCCTGTGCAGGCTAATCATGACACTCCTCTGCTCAAAATCTTTAAGTGGCTTCTCATCTCAAATTAAAGTCTTATATGTTTATATGGTCTTTCCTCCCCTCCCCTTCCTATTTCCATCTCCTACTATGCAGTGGTTCAGTGCATGGGCTCAGAAGCCTGACTTCTTATGTTCAAATTATGGCCCCTCACTTTCCAGGTATTATTTAACCCCTGTATTCCTCATAACCTCTTCTGTATAATGGTGGTAATAATACCTGTATCAATGGGGTTTTTCTAGGATTGAATGAGTTAAATATAAAGTACCTAGAATATTCCTGACACATTGTCAGTGTTCAGTAAGCATTAGATTCTACTGCTTTCTTCTCTCGCTCAGTCCCCACTACCCAGTGACCTCCTTATTTCTCCTTAAATATGTGGAGTGCATTCTCACCTCAAAACCCTCGAACTTATTTCCTTTTACTTTTGCTTGAGTTTCACACCCCCATATATTCTCATAACTTCTATTCTCATCTCACTCCAGTCTTTGCTCAAATTTCATCTTACTGTAACCAAAAGTGGGGTCTGGCTGCTGGCCACTCAAAAGCCAATAAAAAAGCAAGGTTGGTGGAAAGGAAAGTTTGCTTTATTTTGGATGTTGACAACCAGGGGGAGAGTGGACACCTGTCCAAAGGCCGACTCCCTCCCCACTGACAATCAGGGAGCAAGAGCTTTTATAGGCTGAGGGAGGGGGCTACATGCAGAAACAGCACAGTCAGCTCTGACAGTCATCTTGAAATTGGTCATGCGGTGGTCTGACCAGCGTCATCTTGATCGTTGTAAGTACAGTTAATCTTCAGTTCCAGGGTCGGTTTGTTCCCATTTCTTTGAGGCCAATTCTTGGAATAGTGGCAGCTTAGATCATGGTTACAGTCTGGTCATCATGTAGTTAACTTCTTCTACTTGATGGAGGTTTCAGTATCTACAAGACAGCTCACAGGATATGGCCCAGAATATTATCTATAGCCCTTGAGGAGGAACTAAATGTCCTTGACTATGCTTAATGACTAAACTATTACTATGTGGTCTCTTTTGTCTGTCATCGTTTCTGTATTTTCTCACTTCTCTGATTAAACTTATGCTTTGGCTAAAGTTCTTCCACAGACAAAAGGCAGGCTGAGGACATAGGGGCCAAGGACCATAGGGTCCTGCTCCATTTCATTATTAGTGAGGCTCCTATGACCACCATATTTAAACTTCAATTTCGAACCCTACACTAGTCCTTCCCACTTTCATCTCCTACATGAACTTGTCATGGTCATGCATATATTCAATATTTTTTTCCTAAACCTAGTAAGAGGTACAAATTCTAAATAAATATCTGTTGAATAAATGAATGAACAAAATATAATTTACTGCATGTTCACTGTTTCTCAGTCTTTGTACTCAGCTTACATACATTTATCATATTTTATCCTTACAGCCATCCATTAGGCAGATATTATAATCTCTGTCTTACAAATGCAAAACCAAAACCTCAGAGAAGTAGTACAATTTGCCCAGGATCACAATGCTACAAATGGGTATGATTGGACTCAGACTGCTCTCTTTGTGACTCTGATATACATTATACATATACATTATGTATGGTCCTTTAAATAGCATAGCAAGTTGTTTTTTATGACTTTATGTTGCAAAAAAATTAAGATCTCATATACTTTACACCTGAATGTTAATATTTATCCTGGATGATATTTAAAATTTGAAACTTGTATTTTAGTTTGCATCATCTTTAAAAATGTTTAAAGATATTTTGTATATGTCGACTGAAAAAAATGCGCAACATGAGAGCTGTGAGTTTAGCTTTATTTGGGACTTGAGAGACAGCCACTCAGATATCTCTGAGGAACTGCTCCAAAAAGGTAAGGGGGGAGATCAGTATATATGGGATTTTGGAGAAGGGATGCGTGCAACCAGGCCCATATCTCAGTCGAAGGTCGCTACTAATCACGAGGAGAGGATGTCTCCATTAATGATTTTGGTGCTTTTCTAGGTATGAGAATATAAAAGAAATTGAGTTCATAAAATTTCCTCCTGAAAATATCTAACTATCCAAAAGTTTGCTCTGCCAGTTTTCCCAGAGCACAGACTGCCTCATTCCTGATCACCACCCTAAACTCCTTTCAGGGTGTGTTGAAAGTCATCGACTGCAGTGTCTAGTGACTTCATTATTGTAGAACCAGGTGGCAAGCAACATTTTTTAGTTGTCATATATATGTAAAAAAATTTAAATCTTATCTCAAAAGGAATTGACTGTTTTAATGAATTACTCTGATAAAGAGGGGCACACACCACAATCATCAGAAATGTATTACTATACTACATAATAAACATTTTTACAGTTAATGCAAATACATTTTATGTGGTGAAAAGTTATACAAAAATTTTTGAAATTCTGAGAACACACAAGTTTCTGTTCTGTGTTCCTCACAACTCACATGTCTGAAAAATTATTAGGTCCTCAACCCCCATTGCAAGTAAAACAACACAAGAACACAATAGCTTTCCATCTAATTTCTAGCTCCAAATTTACCAAGTTACTAAGTAGGAATGCTAATTAACTATTTAAAACCTAGAACCAAAATACATAAATTATTTGTTTGATTACTATCCAAATGTTACCAAGTCCAAGCTTGCTCTGCTCACTGCACAACAGGCCAAAAAGTCGGAGACAAGGTGTTGAGACAAGGAATATGACTTTATTCGGACACCGGCAGACCGAGAAGATGGCAGACTAGTCTCAAAATAACCGTCTTATGGGGTCTGAATACCAGTTTCTTTTATAGAATCAGAGAGGGAAGTAAAGTAAAAAGGCAAAATAGAGAGGGAGAGGCGGTGAGGAAGGAAAGTAAAAAGGGTCATCAGTCTTGCAAAATATCTCCTGGAATGGTGAGCCTCAGTGAGGGGATGTGTTAATTTCTCCTTTCTTGCAGCCATTTACAGGTGGGCAGGGTTAGATTGTCTCCCTGTGAGCTGAACAAAGGCACTTTAGTTCAACATTCAGGCAGAGGGGCAGGGTTCCCTGAAGCAGACCATTGTGTATGATTATAATAACAAGAGCAATGAAAAGCAAAGGTTAAAGTCAAAGAAACAGATCCAACATGGAGTCCGATTTAGCTCTTCCCTGTTACACAAAGAACGTTTCCCCAGAATTTGAAAATAAAGACTATAAGCATAAAATCAGGGATGATTGTATCAAGTGTTTCTAGAAAGAAGAGATTTAGTTTAGTTAAAAATCAGATGAATTAGTTTGAAACTGATATAAGAGTTAAAAAAGGTAAATATTTCTAGGTAGCTGACCTTTACTGTTACTGAACTAAATAAATTGGTTCTCAGAAATATGACAGAAATCAAGAAGAACTGTAACTTTCTCATTAAGGAGATAATTACCCAAATAGGAATGCAATTACCCAATGATGAACAGTTGGAAAAGATAGATTCAATTTTACTAGTGAGAATTGAAAAGCTGTAAGAGAAAGTTCCAGAGGGAACAAAGGAAGCACTCACCATGGTCACAGATCTCCACTATTGTTAATGACAACTATGAACATTTTACCTTTGAAAAGATACCTGCTAAGCTGAACAATGTAAAGAGATCTGGGAGGAATTGATGCTTTCACATATTCAGGGCATTTCAGTACTAGCTGATGGGATAGATAAAGTGAGAAATAAGAAAAATTGTCGACTACTCCATCTTCAAATATATCATATTATCTCATAGAGAGGAATTTTTGCACTTTACTGACTAATCTCTTGCTGCTTTTTTCCCAGCCATTCTCGAGATTTCTGGTATGTCAGCAATTATTTTAGATTTCTGTTTTCTTATTCAGAATACTTTTATATTTAATTAGGATTAATAAAGTAAGATTTATAAGGCTGGCTTATAATTTTGGAGAAACCCTTTTGAAAATAATGGAATTTAACCTATTTAGATATTGGTTAGATATTGGTTTAGATACTGAATTCTCCACCAAAATACAAAAAAACTTGGATGGACTATTTTGCAATGAAATATTACAATGAAGGATACCAGAATATGTCACCTCAAAATATACCTTTTTGGCATATGGATTATTTTGAGCTAAAGGTCATTTAGAACAAGCAGACCAGAAAATTCTCTAAATATAGGGCACTAGTTTTATTTAAATAAAGAACAATTTCTATTTGTAAAGGTGTCTCCCTCTCCCATACTAAGAAGAGGGAGACTCAACAACTCTTATTAATGGCAAGGCACTGACTTAAATCGGCACAACAAACTTCACTAAACAACTCTTGTTCACCACATTTTTCTTGATCACTTTCCTGTAACTTTCCTCCTCTGCCCAGAATACCAAAACCTCTTTTCCGTTGTTTAGCTTAAGATGGAATATAAGCCTTAATTATTTGACCACTGCCTTGAGCCACATTTTTCTTTGTGAATACCAGTGCATATGTATGTAATTAACACTATTTTTTTTCCTCTTGTTAATCTCTCTCCTATCAGTTTGCTTCACGGGTCCCAGCCAAGGAATCTAAGGTAGGTAGAGGGGGAAAAAGAATGTTTTTCATTCATTTTTGCCTCCTATCTGCATTTAACTCACCTGTTTCACTCCTTACTTCATCATGTCCAGGCTCAAATATCATGGAAAGACCTCTTTCCAGTCTGCTTTCTCTACAATAACAGTACCTGCCCTCTCCAAATTTGTCACTCTCTACCTTATTCAGTTTTCTCCATACCACTCATCACTATATAACATTATATTATACACTTATGTGCTCATGGTCTGTCTCCCCTTCTAGAATGCAAATTTCAGAAATTCAGGGTTAGGTTCACTGATTAGTCCCAACTACTGGGACATTGCCTAGAATGTAGTAGGTGATTAATATATAAAATCACCAAAAAGTGAATAGATGAATGGATCTCTTCTTCCCAATTAATTCTCATAAGCAGTTTGTTTTTCTATCTATTAAACATAAATTGTACCCATTCTGCCTGCTGGCCCTAGAGTGAATCCTCTCTGGAGGAAAATAACTTCATCCAGATCCCTCTTTCAGGCACTGGGATGAGCATCCCATCCAAAATTACCAGGATCCAGGAAAGAGAGCCAAGAGAAAAAAGCATAATAGAAATATATTCACATGAGTCCCAGATCATTGCAGTTATCACACACAGATTTTAAAATAATTGTAATTAATGTGATCAAGAAAATAAATGAAAAAAATTGAAGACTTTAGTAGAGAACTGGAATCACTATTTTCAAAAAGCAAACAGAAATTTTAGAACTGAAGAAAATAGTAAACAAAATTTGAACTCAAAAATGGGGTTTAAGAGCAGATTGGATACAGCTGAAGAGAGGACTGGTGAGCTGCAGAGGGATCAGCAGAAAATATCCTGACTGAAGCACAAAGAACAAAAAGGATGGAAGTGTCAGAGACATGTGACATGGTTTATCATATAAGATATTCTAGCAAACATAATACGGGTTCAAGAAGGGAAGAAAGAGAGAATGTAGAAGAAGCAATATTGAAAGAGATAATAACCAAGAATTTTCTAAAAGGGTAAAGAAATTTGAGTCACAGAATCAAAAATTACTTAGAACCCCAAGCAGGATAAAGGTAACAAATACTACACTTTGGTACATCATCATCAAATCAAGAGAGGAAAATCATAACAGCAATTAGAGAAAAAAATGCATTACTTTCAGGAGCAACAATAAGACTAAAAGCTAACTTCTCAGCAGAAATGATGGAAGCCAAGTGATGAATGAGAGTTTTAAAAGGCTGAAAGGAGATAACAGACAGTTTAGAGTTCTATAGCTGGTGAAAATATCCTCCTAAAGTGAAGGCAAAATAAACATATTTCCAGAAAAAAAAAAAAAGATTCATCCACATTGTTCCACATATAAGCAATTCATTCATTTTTATTGCTGACTAGTATTCCATTGTACGACTATACCACATTTATTTACCCAGTCTTCTGTTAACAGACATTTTTATGATTTCCAGTTTTGGGTTATTATGAATAAAAAGGTTGTAAACATTCTTGTACAAATAAATAAATAAATAAATTGTATCCATTCAGAATAAAAAGAAGAAAAAACTACAGAATATTACTAAACGTTCAAGGACAAGAAAGGATAAAGAGTGTAAAGGTAAAGGGATGAGTATGTTTTGAGGACAAGAGTATTGTGTTAAAAAAGCAATTATCCATGATTAGTGTTTTTCTTAGTGCAGGGTAAGATGTCATCCAAGCCAAAGAATAAGAAGAGAGGTGAAGAGAAAAGGGAGAATAAATCTGTATTTGGGGATGCCTATTATGAAATAGCACCATGCTTGTGTGTTTTAGGCATCTTATTTTTTAACCTGCAGGGTGGTGGTCCATAAGAACAATTTTCAAACTGAGAACGCTGACTCTTAACTTGTCCAGTAATAAATTTTTAAAAGTGATGGAGACGGAATTCACACTAGACTCAGCTGACTCAAAAGGCTGAATCATTTTCATTAACTCTAATGCTATTTCACCCAACTCAAATTATCTTTAGGCAATTCTTAGACAGCATTTAGACTATGTTTGAGAGGAAGGAAGAATAAAAGACTAAACAAAAAAATTTTTAAATAAGGTGATATCATAGAAATAACTGATAAAATGAAACAGTGTACTTTACTTTCAGAAACAAAAACATGCAACACAGTCTTTCAATTTTTCACCCTTTTTTATTCCTTATTTCTCTTCTTTTGCCAGGTTATATGGTACACCAAAACTGATATCTGGAATTATAGATTTAAGAGAGCTAAAAAGGGAAGAGTTGAGACATAGATTTTCAGATGTTTACAGTGAAATTGTAGGAAACCTGGAAGGACTAAGAATTTTCCAGTGTGACCCTCACATGCCCTTTTCTCCAACACTCCTTTCTCTTCATTTCTTCTACACATGGTTTTACCTCCAAAATCTTCCTCCTCATATCACTTGATAAAAGCCAAATTGCCAAAACTCTGGCTGTTAATTTACAAAAAAATTTCTCCTTTTTCCAGGAGCTCTCTTTGATTAAACAGTTTCTGAAGTCAGCTGGAATGTGACTGACAATCTCCTGGACCCCAGACTAAATGAAAAATTTGTACCCACTTTCTCCTAGATAGACTGCTCTTTCAGAGATGTCTCACGTCTGGCATTTAAAAATAGGAGCTCATGTTAGCAATGTTCTGGTTGATTTTCATCCAGAGTATGTTTTCCCATGAGAGTTTATTGATAAGACAGAGATTCCTCTTCTGTGAAACATTGCCCTCAAGTTTGTGCAGAGTGGGTTACAGGTGTAACCTCAGACATTGACTTCCTTGGGTGCTCTTCAGCATGGCCCTAGCTGATAGGGGTCTGAGGGCACTCTGAGCTGTCCCAGCAGTCAGGAAGAAGGATGAGCAACATCTATTCCACTGGGATGTGCTGCACACTTCCCAGCAGGGGATCTGTCTGCCTCAGCAGCCAGGATCATTTTGTGCCTCTGTTCATCAGTGCACAACATCCCCGTGGAGTTTCTGGACAGTTCCCTGGTCCAGGTGTTAGGGAACTATTGACCAAAACCACCTGCCTTGGCCAGGCATTAACCACTTGCCTGAGTTGTCTCATAACAGGAGGTCCCAATAAAGAACGAGGTACTGCCACTGAAAAATAACCAGAAGAATTCAGGAGGGACCAAAAGGAGGAGGGAGGAGTGACATGTCCTTTCCTAATCTCCCAGAAACCCTCACACTGGAATCCATCTTGGCTGAGAGCTGTGCCTGCCACCAGGGAGGACTCTGAGTCAGACCAAATATGGGCCAAGCAAGATGACTGGCCAAGACAACCTGGAAACTAACCCCATTACTATAATACCTGAGACTGTGAGCCACGTAGCAGAGCAGTTCTCCAGGATTCCCTTACCCTGCTGCTCTCTGCCTGAGTGCCCCGTCCCAGTAAAGTCTCTTGCTTTGTCAGTACCTGTCTCCTTGGACAATTCATTTCTGAGTGTTAGAGCCCACTCTTGGGCCCTGGAGGGGTTCCCCCTTCCTGCAACACAGGTGCTTGAGGAGCATGATGTACAGGATGAAGAGCTGTCAGTCAGAGTGGGGAGACAGACAAAGCTCCAGCTAGTTCACCTGAATGGCTAAATTCACACTTACTAGTTGCTTCTGCCTCTGTCTTTAGAGACACCTATCAGGGAAAGCAAAATAATTATTATTATTAGATTATTTGAATAAAAATTCAAAAGTGTAAACTTTGAAATAATTTCAAAGATCTGTTTGAAAATTAAAATTGCTTTTGTAACCCATTTTTTGGTTTTCTATGTTTGATTTTTCTTTTTTTGTTGTTAACAGTGTCTTTGAAAACTCTCAAGATATCATTATTAAAAATCTTCATCAGGTATTATAAATAACTACTTCAATGATCCCTGATGTAAGCACATTTTTCTCATTAAAATTTTAGGAGTATTTTATTTTAAAACTCGCAGCAAGTTAAATATTAATATATTTCTCAAAACTGTATTTATTTTATTAGAAAGTGAAGTGAGCCTTTTCTGCAAACCTCTTATAAATGAAAGTTCCCAATCCAGTCTATCCCATTGTGCCAAGTACATTTTATTATTTTCTATGTGTGGCACAATGTAAACTACCTCGAGAAACCCGGACCTAAAGAATTTGTGGAGGTCCCTGGTCTCTGGGCTTTGAGCATGTGATCACACAAGGTTGTACATCTCTTGGCTGGAATGATCCTGTGAAAAACACAGCCACCCCACACTGGGATAACATAGTGAGACTCACAGAGTGCATGCATATGCTGTAAAATCACATCTTAACTTATTTTAAATAGTTAAGAGATAGTTAGCTAGATGATAGATAGATAGATAAACAGATAGATGGACAGATAGATGGATAATGATAGATGATAGATATATGATAGAGAGATGAAAGAAAAAGAAAGAAAGGGAGGGAGGGAAGGAGAGAGGGAGAGAGGGAAAGAAAGAAAGAAAGAAAGAAAGAAAGAAAGAAAGAAAGAAAGAAAGAAAGAAAGGGAGAGAGAAAGAGAGAGAGAAGGAAAGAAAGAGAGAGAAAGAAAGAAAGAAGAAAGAAAAATAAATATACTCTCAAAAGACATTCATATTCCACTGGTTCATTTTTCCACCTTCTAGAATTCAAATTCAACTATTCGAGGACATGCAGCCATCTGCACCATCACCACCCCCAAAATATAAATCCAACTAGCATGATTCACCCCTTGTGATGGAGTCAATGAGCCAGTTATTTTACTTTATTTTATAAAGTTGTAGTTTTTAGCTAATTGTATTGGGTCACCCTCTGTAGCCAAATAGACGCCACATGGTCCATGGCTCAAATATTGCTCTTCAGTTGAAAGAAATAGAGAGAAAGAAATAAAAGGAAAAAGAGGTTAAAAGAAGCTTAAAGTGTATTTCTAGTAGCACAGCCCACTCCACTGTTTACCAGTGGAGAAAAACGGAGGTCTGTATGTCAGGAATTCAATTTCTAGAAGTAATTATACTTGCAGAAATTTCTCTTGGTTTGTGTCCCCTATGAAACAGAGCATGTGGTCTAGGATACAGGAGAATAAGGCAATCCAACCATAGAAACAATGACTATCAAGCAAAGTTACTAAATACCTGTGTAAACCATTAACTAAATTAATTGAGGCTGAGGTGTTAATAGCTGTTATATTCCAGAAGCAATAAAGTATACAGTGGACTATGGATGACATAATGTTTTAATTAAAATAAATAACTTTATGGAGAAATTTTAGGCATCTTGACTAGTTGGTAGCAGAGAGATTTTCAATAACTACCCCTCGCCACTACAACCTTCCAATCATGTGATGTAAAAGCTACCATTTCCATCCTGTATTTCAATCATGGCTCACTCACCTTCTCTGGTGGTTTTGGAACTGCTTATGTCCTACATTGATGTGATCTTGTTGGTATCATTTCTAATTTATGTTATTGTTGTTTTGTTTTATATTTTTATAATTTGACTTAAGGTTTACTTGCACAATGAATCAGGTAAATAATAACTATGTGAAAATTATTAATTATGCTGTGAGTGTGGCAAGTGGTAAAATGAGTAGGTAGCACACAGATGATGTAGTCTGTTTAATATTATTTCAGAGAGTGAATCAGCTTTCAAGTTCATCTCTAAGATAAGTCTATTTACTTAAGTCTTAAAATGCCTTATATATGATTAAGCTGCCAATGTGATTAATAATTAAGCTTTGAATAGCCTCCAAAAAGATGATCACAGAGGAATTATCAATCCCTATAAGCAAGTAAAATCTTTGATAATATCATCACCAATTCTATTTACAATTAATCTGAATGACAGACTAGAGTGAATGGAAGATGGAGGACCAAGGGGCGTCATTATTTATGAATTATGAATGAATACCCACAACATTTAAAGAAATGGTGGCGATATATAAAAATCGAAATACATTCTATAGTGAAATCAGCATGATTTTTACAATGTGCATCATTTTAATCTTTGATTGCCTTTGTTAGGCAAAGAAACTGAAGTTGTTAGTAGATGAAATATCAGGCCAATTCATAGACTATATTTTTAAATTCTGAAAAAAGTTAGCCTAGATGAAAAGCAAGTATAAACAAAAAAAAATCTTAAAATTCAAAAAATAATTTTCCGCTTTATCATGCTGCCAATACTCACTGCCAGTTGGGTGTATCCTAACCATGACTGTGAAAAGCAAGAGAAGATCTGCACAGGATCTGTTATGTGAAAATTGTTTTTCTAAAATCATTCTGGTTATCATCAAACAAAATATGAGGGAGTAACTTGGGCCACTTGTAAAAAGCTCAGTAAATATCATTAATGTACACTTTGAAAATAATTAAATCAAATCTAATGTTTATCCATTTTTTGAGCAAAGCCCAACATAAAGAATTTAGCTCAATTGCGTACTTTAACCTATTATGAGAACTTTCTTTTTACTTATTAAATCTCAGTATAAATGTTAATAAGTAACTCTAGGATATGATGAAGAATCATAGAGAGAAATGAGATAAACTGATTAGAAAAAAAGAAAGAAAATACTGTTGCTCAGTAATAGTCCTTAGTTTATTTTCCTTCAAATGTCCAGTTAACCTATTGTGGCAAATCTGACAAGGAGAATTCTCAGCTGGGGAGTTGGCAATCATCAATAGTTAAGTCCTGTGGATTAGAAGCAATATATTTCATGAACAAATGCAGCCAGAAATTATACTAAACACCCTCTGGGTGGTAGGATTGCAGAATAGAGTATAAATTCAGCAGCTCAAACACAAAATACATTTAGTCCAACAATAATCCATTGGTGTAAGAAATTTTATATAGAGGAGATTTAAATGTGATGTAATAATTTATTATCACAGTGATTAATTTTTTTTGCCTGTCAAAAGCAAAATTAACAAACTAACCAATGTTGATTTTGCTTCACCTTTATATTTTTTTTGTCCTTGTTCTCTCACTCTCTCCTTTCTTCTCATATCCATCTTTTTTTATCCTCCTTTTCCTATTTAGAAAAAAATTAAATCCAATTTGGGGGAAAAAAGAAGTTTGTGAGATCAATAGGGAGTGCCTAGAAATATATGGCTTCAAAATTTTGACTATTAAATGCCCTTTTGTTCTGTGAATTTAGAATTAAAAAGAAAAAGAAATAACTGTTTGAATAACTAGATATAACCAGAGAAAGCACTCTACCCCCAACCCTCTCTGTTTCTTTCATATCCACACTTTAATATATTTTATCTAAAACTGACTGTAGGCTATCTATGATGAGTTGGTTAATAACAAACCTACTCACAAATTTGAAGATAATTATTTTGATCATCATTACATTAGGAAACATCATTTTAATGCATTCATTATGTAACACTACAATAGAAGATAGAGCAATCTAGTCTGTTCTCCTTATTTCACAGATAAAGACAGCAAAATCCAGAGAGGTTACATATCTTTCCCAAATACTAGCTTTCCAGTGAAATAACAACTACTAAAATGCAGGTTTCCCATCATCACCTGCCTGCACTCTCTACCATACAACACTATAAGGAAAGCGTGCTAAGTTCTTTCTCATATATTAGCCTGTCATAAAAGCAGTTTTTACATTCATTTAAAATATCAAATAACATATTTTAATATTTAACACTCCATGGTAACTTCAGAAACAATTCAAATTACACCTTTTTATCTTCACCAAAAATGTACTAATGTCTTCCTTTTTCTCTCTCCTATTTTGATTAATTACAGAGTGATTATCCCAATTTTCTGAGCAAGAAATCTAGGAATCATTTGGAAACAGAGATTTTTTTTTTTTTTTTGCGATACACGGGCCTCTCACTGTTGTGGCCTCTCCCGTTGTGGAGCACAGGCTCCGGACGCGCAGGCTCAGTGGCCATGGCTCACTGGCCCAGCCACTCCGCGGCATGTGGGATCTTCCTGGACCGGGGCGTGAACTTGTGTTCCCTGCATCGGCAGGCAAACTCTCAACCACTGCACCACCAGGGAAGCCCCAGAGATTTTTTTTTTAAATTGAGGTCTATATATGAGTCTGGTAGTCTTTTTGACAACTTGGGTAGGTTAAATCCCCAGTTATCTATTTATTCATTTATTTATTTATATTTAATTTTTTCTTGGATAATTGATCCTATTCTTTTTTAACATCTTTATTGGAGTATAATTGCTTTACAATGTTGTGTTAGTTTCTGCTATATAACAAAGTGAATCAGCTATACGTATACATATATCCCCATATCCCCTCCCTCTTGCATCTCCCTCTCACACTCCCTATCTCACCCCTCTAGGTGGTCACAAAGCACCGAGCTGATCTCCCTGTGCTATGCAGCTGCTTCCCACTGGCTATCTATTTTACATTTGGAAGTGTATATATGTCCATGCTCTCTCTCACTTTGCCCCAGCTTCCCCTTCCCCCTCCCCATGTCCTCAAGTCCATTTTCTACATCTGTGTCTTTATTCCTGTCCTTCCCCTAGGCTCTTCACACCATTTTTTGTTTTTATTTTAGATTCCATATATATGTATTAGCATAGGGTATTTGTTTTTCTCTTCCTGACTTTCTTCACTCTATATGACAGACTCTAGGTCCATCCACCTCACTACAAATAACTCAATTTCATTTCCTTTTATGGCTGAGTAATATTCCATTGTATATATGTGTCACATCTTCTTTATCCCTTCAACTGTTGATGGACACTTAGGTTGCTTCCATGTCCTGGCTATTGTAAAAAGAGCTGCAATGAACATTGTGGTACATGACTCTTTTTTGAATTATGGTTTTCTCAGGGTATATGCCCAGTAATGGGATTGCTGGGTTGTATGGTAGTTCTATTTTTAGTTTTTTAAGGAACCTCCATACTGTTCTCCATAGTGGCTGTATCAGTTTACATTCCCACCAACAGTGCAAGAGGGTTCCCTTTTCTCCACACCCTTTCCAGCACTTATTGTTTATAGATTTTTTGATGATGGCCATTCTGACCTATGTGAGGTGATACATCATTGTAGTTTTGATTTGCATTTCTCTAATGATTAGTGACGTTGAGCATCCTTTCATCTGTTTGTTGGCAATCTGTATATCTTCTTTGGAGAAATGTCCTTTTCGGTCTTCTGCCCATTTTTGGATTGGGTTGTTTGGTTTTTTGATATTGAGCTGCATGAGCTGCTTGTAAATTTTGGAGATTGCAACAAAAAGAATAAAATACCTAGGAATAAACCTACCTAAGGAGACAAAAAACCTATATGCAGAAAACTATAAGACACTGATGAAAGAAATTAAAAATGATACAAAGATATGGAGAGATATACCGTGTTCTTGGATTGGAAGAATCAACATTGTGAAAATGAATATACTACCCAAGAAAAAAAGAGAGAAGACTCAAGTCAAGAGAATTAGAAATGAAAAAGGAGAAGTAACAACTGATACTGCAGAAATAAGCCCAGAGATAAACCCACACACATATGGTCACCTGATTTTTGATAAAAGAGGCAAGAATATACAATGGAGAAAAGACAGCCTCTTCAATAAGTGGTGCTGGGAAAACTGGACTACATGTAAACAAACAAAACTACATGTAAAATAATGAAATTAGAACACTCCTTAACACCATATACAAAAATAAACTCAAAATGGATTAAAGACCTAAATGTAAGTCCAGACACTAAAACTCTTAGAGGAAAACAGAGGCAGAGCCCTCTATGACATAAATCACAATAAGATCTTTTTTGACCCACCTCCTAGAGAAATGGAAATAAAAACAAAAATAAACACATGGGACCTAATGAAACTTAAAAGCTTTTGCCCAGCAAAGGAAAACATAAACAAGATGAAAAGACAACCCTCAGAATGGGAGAAAATATTTGCAAATGAAGCAACTGACGAAGGATTAATCTCCAAAATTTACAAGCAGCCCATGCAGCTCAATATCAATAAAAATCAAACAATCCCCAGTTATTTAATCCAACATTAATCTAGTGTTGTTATAAAGGTATTTTGTAGCTGTGGTTAAAATCAATAATCAGATAACTTCAAGGAAGGGAGATTATCCTATGTAATCTGCAGCTTCAGCCGTGCTTGTGTTAGCTAATTCCTTGCAATAGACAAAGATGTAGATGTAGATATAGATATAGATAATATAGAGAGATGATGGATGTAGAGAAAGAAATAGGGATAAACTATTATTGATTTTGCTCCTCTGGTTGAATCCTGATTGATACATTCAGTTTGAGTTTCAGATTACCTGAGAAAGCTACCTGTAATTCTATGTAAAATTTGTGTGTGTTAAAATATGTATTTAATGAAGAAGGGAGGGTTTTAGAATCACTTGTGTAAATTCTTCTTTTTCATTTAACCCCCACATCTAATTAGACAAACAGGCACTTTCATGTCCAACTTCTTAAAATCACAGTAACCCATCCCCTTCACTTATTCTCTGTTACTACTGCCTTATTTCATGTCTCTTAGAATTTTCTCTTGAACAATTGTAATAGTCTTGTTAATGGGTTATTTGGCTCTAGTTTCTTCTCTCTTGCACACTAATCTCCACATTGCTGCTAGAGTGGTCTTTCTAAAACACAATCTCAATCTGTCAAGTGTTTCCAATCACCCAAACTCCTTAAAGGTAAGGACAAGTCTATCTAAAACTTTATGGTTCCAATGTTCTAATTTCAGTTATTATAAAGTTCCCATATGGTCTGGGGATCCTGCTCCTCTGAGCTCACTTATAATCCCTGAATTTGATATACATTTTTAAATACTTGTTCCCTCTGCCAGAAAGTCCACTTTTCTTATAGCACTTGTCTGAAAAGTTTCCTTTCCTTTGACACTCAGGAATGTAGGAACGCTTTAGGAAGTCCCTGTCCTCTCCAAGCACAATTAAAAACTCCTCTTTCTCTGAGTCCAGATATACACAATTGTACCATAACTGTTTGTCTCTATCTCTTTATTATCTATCTATCTATCTATCTATCTATCTATCTATCTATCGATTGACCGATCTATGTAATTTTATGCTCTGTTTGAAATATGAGCATATGAAGGGCAGGAACTATCTTTTATTCCTCATCATATTTCTAGATACCACTAGTTTAGCTTGTAGAATATAGTGCTATCATTTTATTTTGAATAAAAATTATAGAAATAACTACATTCTATCAATATTTACATGAAATATTTTGGGGTGTTTTGTACATAAAATAACTTTTGAAACCGTGATACTCCAATATTTGCTATAATTCACTGAGGCTATTTCATGAATGGTGCTTTATTTTTGGTGCTTTTGGTTAAGTTGTTGGTTCACTGGCATTTAAAGTTTGTATGCATAAGTCATATACAACTTATTAATTAGACCCTTCTTTTTTCCCAGATTTGGCTCATACCTTGAAAGGGTACCTATAATCCTACAGAAAATAAAGAAATATACCAGGCAAATAAGCAAAAGATAACTGGAAATATCTATCCTAAATTTCTGAATTTTGTGCCCTACAATTAAACCTGCCTTACTATTTATCATTGTTGTTCTGTAACTTCTCTCCCTTACCTTGAATCACTGGCAATATCACCTAATCGTTATTTGTAGTTTATAATCTATAATCTGAAGCTCTGAAGAGAGAGAAATCATTAATCTTACCCTGGCATGTTGCCTGGCACATCGTAGTTATGAAGTATTTGTTGGACATTGAATTAATATATTTTACTCTCACCATTTTTCTTATATCTTTTCATAAATCTCTATGACTTTATAGTATATTTGCTTTTAATTTTAATGTCATAATGTAATTGACTTAGAAATGTTTAATATCCTTCTACTACATAATTTCTAAAGTTTCTCTTAAAAATAATGTTTCTTGATCTAAAGTTTCACTTTAAAGAGTTTGATGCAATTCATTAGGCAACAATCCAATTAGGCTGGTATATCCGACCATGGCTGTTTTTCATTCAGTTTTTTACTCTTCAAGGTGACTGTCTGCTTTTTATCATTTTATAAAGCCCTTTTCTATGGGATAAAGTAAAAACAAACTTTTGATAAATATGTTATTATAAATTTGGCACCAGGACCTCACATAGTTTATTTTGGTTTAAATTTCCATTCTTGAAAAAATCAGAAAAATGTATCTTTTTGATATATAAACACCAATTATATCTATAAATAAATGGATATTACTTGATTTATTTCCTCATCAGGCAGAAAATAATTCATTTCTACCCTATATTTGATGGTACACTGTATTTTTCCTTCACAAAATTTCTGACTGCTGGATAATTTCAACCTGGTCTTCTGATTGTTTGGTTATTTTTCATTGTAAGTTTTATGAGCTACATACCAACTTATTTCAAAATGGCCTTCAGCCAGGATGAAAATCAATGAAAACCCCTTTCTTAAAGTTTAAGGAGTTGCTTGTCCCTTTGATGCCATCATGAGTCCCTTTTGCTGTGTGTGTTGAGATATAACTGATTCATATTTGAAAACATTTTAACTTATTTTGAAATGACAATTTCTAATTTCAACTCAATTATTACATTTTATAGCATAAAAATCTCTGTAGAAATCTGAAAAGGAACATATTCCCTGTCAATAAGAAGCAAAATCACATTTTGTCTATAAATCATACTTGACTTGGGCATAATTCCTGGCTTCAACATATAGTAAGCAATCTTGAAAAACTTATGTGTCATCATTTTGAATGTCAGATTCCTCAGATCTAAAATGGGGATAATAATGATAACCACCTCTAAGGTTCCTGTGGGGTTTCTATTAAACAATGAAGTCAAAGAGAGGCACATAGTAATTGACTAATAAATAATTGTTATTAAATTATATTAAATTATTATTCTGTAAGCAATAATCCCCCCATGCTTTTAAGGCAATTTTAAAAAATTGAATTCACTTATTCATTTACCTTATTTAGCATATTTTTTAAATGTGTGTCAGGCACTTGCACACTCTGATGATATAGCACTAGGGACAAACCCTTGCCCTTTTAACACTTATTGTCTACTAGGAGACAAAAGAAAACATGTATCAATGCAATTCATTAAGAGTAAATGTCAAAGCAATTTGGTTAATAATAGAATTGCTATAATCTACAGTGTGCATTATATTCCCAGGCATTATTTCTAGCACTTTACTATATTAATTCATTTAATCCTCACAAGACTATCACATTTATCCTCTTGTCATCACATTTTAAGGTGAGAAACATGATTCAATGAAAGGTAACTTGTCCATTATCACAGAGTCAGTGTATGGTAAAATTTGGAGAACGCTGATGTTCTGTTCTGAAGCCTGATTCTTAATTACTAAATAATTTTATCTCATTACAAAAAAACCAAAAAGGACTGAAAAAAGTGTTCAGTATGTCAAAACTATTTCCATGTACCATAGGTGAACTCATTGAGAACCTTACTCTATTAATCCAGTGATAGCAGTGTCATACAGTAGATGACCTAAGCCCATATATTCCCATCCATATTAAAAATGTTGAAATTATTAAAAACTAAACCAAGAAGTTTTTACTCTTTAACTATTTTCAGTGAATTTTATAGCAAAAACACTAAAATCCTATTTAAAACTGATTAATTGCTCAATTTCATAAACAAAGATTGTGACTATTACAATTAAAAAAATATCAGCATGGCAAGTAACCATCCTAGTGGGAGTGCAGATGAAGCAAGTTTGGAAAAGTTGTTTCTTTCTCTTCAATATGCTTCTTTCCAATTGATTATTCTTTAAAAAATTTAACATATCAGCCCTGTTTCATTTTAGGTTCTCAAATTACAGAAATTAAATTTCTATCATGAGATTCTCTTACAGAATCTCTTTGCAATAAAAGTTTGCTATAACAGAAATGTACTTATACTTTCTTGACTCCTACAATATAGGGTACCATTATCAGTATTAGACTAATTCAAAAGATGAACAAACATAGAGAGTGGATGATTTTTCCCCCTCCCTAAATTGTTACTTTGGAAAGGATAGAGAAACAATTCCTTTTCTCCATAACGCCTATCCAAGGCCCATGATGTTACTGTAAACGGACAGAGAATGGAACAGTCATTGGGTATGTTTCCTTAGGAGGTTGAATAGCTAAAACAAAAACTGTCTGATCCTTTCTATGTCCTTTGCAGCTTCTTCCACCTCCACCACATATTTGTAAAGAGGTAAAAAGTTAGATGTATCAGGCAATCATAGATTGAGAAGATTAAATAGAAAGCATAGTCTTCCTGGACGGGTCAGGGAGCCACTATATAGTTACTAACAAATCCTCACATCATGGGATATTAAAAACTACCTCATATTTAATTAATTAGATTTTTTCCATTAATTTGCTATTGTTCCTAGTATGTACACTTCCTTAGATATAAAATTGAGAAGACAGGAGTCATGAGAGAATGGATTATCATAACTCTATTCTCTAACACCTCATAACATTTAGAGATTATATTTAATAGCACACAATTTTTTTTTCTGAAAATAGAGTGAGAAATCAAGAGAAAGGAAAGAAGATTAACAAACAGAAAGGTGAGGGTACCAATATTTATGATTACATATCAAACTCTTTGTACATTTTGCCTTATTAATTCTTACAATCACCACATGAAACTCATTGCTAATCATCAGAACTCAGATCATTTAAACAGGTAGCTAATAAGCAGCAAAAGTAGTATTTGAACTTAGATCTGTCTTATTACAAACTTATGCTCTTTTCAATACTCATTTCTTCAACAAGAAAGTCAGATAACTCTAGTTTCATTCCCAAACCCAAAATTTAACATGGGGGGCTCTCTCCAATATACTTTTATTATAAAACTTTATTTGGCATCCAAAAAAATGATGTGATTCCACAGTTAATTCTGACAATTTATGATGCAGAGAATAGGGACAGTTCAGTTCTTTCCTGCTTCCAGGAACTGTCAAAGGAGAAATCCTGAAAATAATGGTTTATAGGCAAAGAGGCTTCAATATACAAAGAGAACAAGAATCTTTAGTTCAGACTCTAAAGGTGTAGAATTCCAGTCATATCTTTAATTCTATGCCTTGAAATTGTGTTTGCAATAGGAAAGCCAAGTCTGTTATCCTGGATTTGAGAAAGGAGTCTCAAATTCATACTGGCACTAAATACCTAAGAGCCCCCTAGACAAAATATCTTGAGTCACAGAGATTTATCATGGGAAATAGACAAAGAATAAAATCAAATCATCCTCATTTACAATGTGGACATTTTAATTAATTAATTTATTATTTGTTTTTAACATCTTTATTGGAGTATAACTGCTTTACAAAGGTGTGTTAGTTTCTGCTGTATAACAAAGTGTATCAGCTATACATATACATATATCCCCATATTCCCTCCCTCTTGTGTCTCCCTGCCTCCCACTCTCCCTATCCCACCCCTCTAGGTGGTCACAAAGCACCAAGCTGATCTCCCTGTGCTAGGTGGCTGCTTTCCACTAGCTATGAATTTTACATTTGGTAGTGTATATATGTCAATGCTACTCTCTCACTTTGTCCCAGTTTACCCTTCCCCTTCCCCGTGTCCTCAAGTCTATTCTCTACGTCTGCATATTTATTCCTGTCTTGCCCTTAGGTTCTTAAGAACCATTTTTTTTTAGACTCCATATATATGTGTTAGCATACGGTATCTGTTTTTCTCTTTCTTATTTACTTCACTCTTCAAACATATTTTATTTTTGATTATTCAAGACATTGAAAGAACGCCTTGGCCTTAGATTACCAATCACAAATAAACAAACAAATAGGTATGCATACATAGCAGGTATCAGTTACATTTAATTAAATCCTAATTTTTAATTTGTTAGGCAATTTAACAAATTAAAATGAAAGTATGTCATGGGTGACTATAATTTTACATAAAACACTTGAAATTATTGTCTTAATAGTATTGATCTTCTACCTTCTTTGTTATTTCCTTTCTAGAGTCAAATGAGACACAGAGTGTCCCAGCAGAGCTCTAGAATATAAATTGAACATATCACAAATTGTAGCATAGTAACCCTCTTTTTAAACCTGACACTTGTTTTCATGTATAAGACCCTCCCCTGTGCAACTGTCACACCTCAGTCCTTTTATATTTGTGTTGCTCAGTTTCAAATAAGGAATCAGTTTGTGTTGTGTTATCTTTATATTCTCAGCACCTAACACAGTATCTTGCATATAGTAGGTGTTCAACAAAATTACTAACAAATGATATATAGGGACAATTATGCTAGCAATATAATTATAGCAGAAAGACTACACAGTAATACTATAAGATTTTGATTTATAAACACTACATATTCTAATATTGGTCTGTAAAAAGGATTAGTGTTAATGAAATTTTAAAAATATTTTTGTCTGAAATCTGTAAGATTCTTAGAAACAACAATTAAAATGATAACTAAAGCAAGACCTTTGACAAAATGTTTATATTTGACAAAGGATAAAGATACATTTTGGTGAACAGTGGAAAATTTCAGCACTTTCTAAAAGCAAACAATGTTGTTTGGAAGAAAAGGAAAGCATTGATTTTAGTTAATGAGTGTTTTTCAGCTTTTTGCAATACGGAATTCTTAATACTGGAGATGTTTTCTTTATAGCAACAAAGGGATTAAATGTTGTCTTAAAAACGCCATCTTCAGGCATCTTTCTGTTGCCAGCACTCAGTAATGCAGTCTAGTGTCTGTTGCTGCCAATGTTTGTTCCATTTTTCAAATTAGAATCCATGCCTTGGAGTGGTGTAGTCAAAATATGATTGACATTGAGTGGCCATACAGGCAAGGTAGCAGAGGTGATGTGACTAATACCAGTTTAGTAGGTCAATACCAGTGAGTGTGGATTTTCAGATTCCCCTCCTTAACCAATTTTGGTGGAAGTGCTAATAAGCACTGAAACAGACAAAGCATGATCCAAAGTAAAAGCAAAAAAAAAAACACTGCTTGCTCTGTTATTTTTCTCTTGAATCACACAGAATAGGCTAAATACCTAGGATTTGGTCGCAGTCCTCTCAGTTTGGGTTGCTTCAGATCATTTGCTCTTCCATCTATGTAAATAAAGACTGGATGAGTGGAGCTTTGCTTTCTCAATCAGTCTTCTGACCAGGCAATGAATGAACAGCCACACTTTTTGGACGGTCTGACAGCCTCCTGGTACTTCTTTAAGGTTTGGTCATCTGTTAGAAACTTAGGGAAATATGTATTGTCCAGATAATTCCTTTATTTTCTAATTCTATTGACAGAAATTTCATTTATGTGTTTATTGTGCACATGTATATATACATAGTTGTTTATTCATTGTTTTCTGAAGATGTTCTAATATTAGACTATGTTTTCTATGTGTATCCTCTAGATTCTGATCCAAAAAACAGTGAAATATACTAATTACTAGTTAGTATGGGCTCATTTCTTAAAATTAGAACTCCAGTGTTATAACGGATTAAGTACAACTGAAAGATTTTTCTCACATAGGCAATCCAAGTTAATTCTAGATTGGCCAATGTGTGGTGCTCATCCACTTTATTATTTAAAGACACAGGTGGGCCTGCTTCTTCAACACATGCCTTCTAATTCAACACACACTTTGATGACCAGCCATTAAAAAGGAAAAAAGAGAAAGAGCCAACAGGACCATTCACAGAGGAGGAGGTGAAGCAGGAGGTAGGTGAGGGGAGTGGTGGGCGATTTCGAGCCAGGCCTGGAAGCGCACATATTACACTGCTTATATTTTACTAACTATACTGTAGCCAAAGCTTAAACAAAGAGAAATTGAAAAATGTAGACTACTTCTGTGCGCAGGAAGAAAAGAAAGCAGGTTGTGGTGCGCAGGTAGCTATCGCTGGCACAAGTGATATGCACAAGAAGTCAGGGAGAATGCTATGGAATGCTGAGAGTTTTCTATAGTCTACTTTTAGTTTTGATTTAGATGATTTTATCTATATCTCATAAACTATTGTTTCTTGTTTTATTAACTCTTATTGTTATTATTTTTCCCAGATAAAATCTCCCAGAGAAGTTTTTGTTGTTTCTCTTTACCTACAAAATAGTATTTCCTGTAAGTAAAAATTTTATGCACATAACAGAAAAGAAAGATTTTATATTTAAATATGTCCTAAATGTTTGATTAATAATGATGCAAAGTACTCTCAGTGGTATATTTGTCAACCAGAATCCACTTTATCATACTTTTTTAAAATCAATGAATGAACTAAATAGATATTCCTATTGTACCAGTGGCTTCATAAATCTATGTCATTGACATAGCCATTTACAGAGGGTGGCCAATTGAAAACACATTTTCTGAGTTTCTTTCATGCTGCTCTCCCTACATTTCTAGCTTAGAGTTCTGGAAGCTAATTTTTTCCACACATAATTACAATTTTATGAGAACTTCACCAGTGAAAGTTATTACACATTCGGAAGAGTACTTCAGAGCCTATTTACAAACCAGGCAGGAAGTATGTAGATTTCATGCATGGAAAAGCATAAATAAAATTCATTTTTAATCATGTAATTGTACTGTTGTTTTGTTTCCATGTAATTGGTGAGGAATTACATTTCTATTCATACCCTGGGTCCACTTTTGGAATAAAGTAAATGCAGTGTGAAAATGCCAGCAGCATAGTTTTAAATTATTGTTTTTTAAGTGCTATACTTTTTGATGTTTGATCAAGTGTAAGAAATATCTGGTAGAATAACATTAATGCATAACCTGAGTTTATAAGTAGAGGATTAATTAAACAATCAAAATACTGAAATATTTCTTTTACATAAGGTTGCTGCAATAGGAAATGATAAAAAAAAATGAAGTTATCCAATACTTATTGTTTTCTTTAACTTTTTAGGCGATAGTGTCTGTGTTGATGTGTGTGGGAAAAGGTGAGGGAAGGCGTGAGAGTATGTCTGTATGACTGTTCTGTGATGAAGGTGCCACAGTATTCATCTAGCCTATAACTCTTATTTTAGACCTCAGTAAAGGAACTGCCTTTCTCACAGCCACAGATTCCTCAATCCTAAAGAGAGGAGAAACATAACATATAGGTCACAGTAAATTTAAAGGAAAGAATATAATATGCCAAGCCCACTGCCTGGCATATTATATAAGCTTTTCATAACTATTGTTCCTCCTTTTCCCACTTTCACAGGCATGTATGTAGAGGCAGAGCCACAGCCAGGATCCGATCTTGAATTTTCTAACTCCATAGCTGGGATGTTTCTGTAACCAGCGGCTCTTATTTTAAAATATTCAAAATAGGTTAGTAAACTTTAATGTAAGTGTTTTCATGGTGTGACTCTACTTAAAATGTTCCTCCACCACCACTACAAAATAAAGATAAGAAAAAACAACAAACAAACAAAAGACAAAACAACAACAGCAAATAAGACAAAGAGAAAATAAATAGTAGTAAAAAGTGTTGTATCCAAAGTGAGAAGAATCATATCATATATGGAATAAAGGTATTTTTCTCCTTTCATGCTTCTTAAAAACCATCTCTACTGATAAGTCAGACAAAGAAAACTTATGATCTCTTTTATAAGTGAAATCTAAAGAACAAACAAATAAAAAAGATCATAGATACAGAAAAACCTGGTGGTTGTTAGCAGCAGGGTTGGGGGGTGGGAGGTGGGGGGAGAAATAAGTAAAAAAAAAAAACCTTAAAAAAAAAGATCTCAACATCCACAGGGCTTGGTATTTTCAAGGAAAGTGTCTCATTTCCACTAACAAGGAAACCTCCTAACTCACAAATATACACAGTGGGTGATGTATGTTAATAGCACTCTTAACAACCAATAATGTGGTGCAGTTAATGTATCTCAGCATGAATTAACTTTACCACAAGACATTGTTTCCTTTTTATACAGCACAGAATCCTGTGGAAAAATCTCTTAGAATTTCACAAGGGGAATTCAATTAACATTACTCACTACTGTAGAGCAACATAAAAACGGAGGCTATTTTAACCTTTCTCAAGTTTCCTGTTGATCAATTCAATGCTTTCCATTAGTTTAACTCGAGTTATTATAAACTCACCTTCATTGTCCAGAAAATACCTTTTCACTTATGGGACAGAGTACATCTGCCAATAGGAAGCCAGAATAGTCTAAACAGACTAAAAAGTTTTCTGAATATAGTGTGTAGGTTTGTCCTTGGTGTAACAACATGTAACATCATGTAACATGGCGTGTTTTAAAACCAGGAGCTTCTACTACAGAATTGAATCTTTTACCCGCACTACTATCCTTTTGTCATGTAGCTCCTCTAATTGGAGTATCCTTTACCTTGCAAAATCCTAGATGTTTTTCATTAAAAAGTATTAAGAATTTTAGTTACCAGAAAATTATAACATAGATTTACTTGAACACACAAATTATCTATCTTCTCTGAAATAAGGTTACAGGAAACAAAATACTTTATAGGTGCTAAAAGGCTAAAGCATCTTTGTTTTCTTCCCTTTTCCTCAGGGCTCATATTCTATCACACGGTTTATGCTGCTAATTTTATTCCTCAAATGGTGTCATTTTTCCCCACCCCCATGGTTACCACTCAACTCCAAAGGACAGACCTCCAACTGGTCTCCCACAATCACTCTAGTACCCTCCAGTTCCTCCTTTGCACTGTACTAAGAGTTGTCTTCAAAATTCAAATCTCCTCATGACATTTGCTGTGATAACATATTTCTATGGATTTCCCAAGCTCTTAGAATTAAAGATCAACATCCTTGCAGACAACTTTGCTTAGCTCAGCCCTTCCTCAATTTCTTGAGTGTCATACACCTCACTCTACCCTTTGATCTCTGGGCTCCAATCACATTGACCTTTCAGTTTTTTGACTATGCCAAGCTTTCCCACATGTAATTGATTTGTTTGGTTGTTTTATTAACGTAACACAGAAAGTAAATACTATGAGAAGAAAGTCTTTGTCTTTACTTGCTGTCACATTGTGGATGCTATTAATAAATACCAACTTAATGAATGAAGAGAACAGAGAAGACATTTTATCATTGATACTTTCCATGTGTACAGAAGAAAATTCAGTTCGTCAACCACATTCATATCTTCCATCACTGATTTCCTACATTTGAATTAGTTGTGCAATGTTAATTCAACAAATTATGAACAAGAGAAAAATAGTAGTACATGCCTACAAAGTGCCTACAATGTATTTAGAACTACAGCGATGAAATGAACTAAATAAGATGGGAAAAGAGCTCCAATTCATTCATGTCATATTGCTAGTTATTTTGTGTTATTAAATATTTTTCACCTCAGAATGACAATGTCAGGTAAGCATATAGCTTTTCAATATGAAGATGTTTTAGCTCTTGGTATTTAAAGGAAAGAAAAGCACTTTCTTTAAGACAAAAACATCTTTTTTCATTGGTAGCGTCATAGTATATATATTACTCAGGAGTTATTTATCAGTCAAATTGAATCAGTTTCAGCTCTTAATAAAGAAAATATTTTTAAAAATATTTAAAAAATTATATATATATGCATCTGTCAAGTAATGTCCTGACTAGCCCTCCTTACTACACATCTAGATATTGTATCTTCCAAGTATACAATTGTTTTACAATTACATGGTAATTACTGATTACCTTTATTTTACATATGAGAAAACTGAGGCATAGAGTTAAATGACTTGCTTAAGGTCATTGCTTAAGGAAATAGCACTGGGCTTCCATAGTGCCACGTTCTAAGCAAGGAGGCTTTTCACAGGAATAGTTTGAATTTGGGAACTGGCCAAGATGCCGAGGTTCTAGACTACACATACCTATCTTTTTAATACTAGTTCCAAGCAAGTAATTTTAAAAAGGCACATTTTAACTCCATAAACATAAAAACATATATAGCAGAAAAATAATCACCAAAGAGTCCTTAAATTTGCAGCGACCCAAATTATATAGTCACAACATGGTAAGAATGAAATCATTTTAATTCAAATTGTGATTTATCAATGCTGATATGGCAAAGAAGGGAGTGATAATACATGTAAACCACACTTCAGTAGGAAGCAAGTGATGAAGTAAATAAATATGTCTAAAACTGATGAATCAAGAAATGGAAGTATAAATATATTATTTGAAAATAACTAATAAAAGGAAAAGTAACAACCAAAAGAAATGAATATTGTTGCCCAGAAAGGGAGACTAGGTTGAGCTGGAAGATATTAGGTAGGAAATATTTCAAACATTTATATATTTTTCTTTGGAAAAAGTAGAATTGAACTTGCAAAGAAAAGAAGATTGCAATAACAAGGAAATCAGTGTTTTCAATGGAATTTTTCTGCTCTACCTGTGACACATACATGGACTGCATATCATGACTCTCAGGTCATTTGTGATAACTATGAGCAAAGATGGAAAATCATTAATCACCAAAAAGAGATACCATTTCTTTTTCAGATAAAAGTTTCTAGATACTTATCAGTACTAATAAATCTAGTATGAGCCTAGAAAATAAATAAAATTTATTTTTGTTGGCTTTTACTTCTAATATAACATATATTTGTGTGTGTATATCTATCTATCTATCTCTCTCTCTCTCTCTCTATATATATATATCTCGTCCCTAATGGAGATACTTGAGAGAAAGAACTTTACATTCTTCCCTGATTCTGTGATGCTTGGAAAATAGTAAACATTCAATATATACTTTAAAAAATTACTATTAATAATTAAAGAGTTTTAAAACTTATATCTGACTGTTTGGTAAAAGAGTTAAAACTTTTTTTCACAAATTTCAGAGCTTAGGTTACATAGCTCAGATAGGGTGTCTCCTTCCACTTAGTGGAAAAGAAGCCAGTACTTACTGAGGTGTGACAGCAGACTGTGTGTTTCTTGGGCATCAGATGGTTTATCGGTCAGAGTCATAGTATTATGAAGGTGGTACAATTATTTTTCTTTGTACACATGAATAAAATGACATTTTTTTTCTGAAGTTATACAGCTAGGAATTGAGATTTGAAACCAAGTCACTCTGACTCCAAAATGCAGGTATTTTTTCTAATATAGTCTACAAACTCATAAGGAAGGAAATCACTAAAATTAGGACTCAGAGGAAGAATCAATCTGTAGTAAGACAATATTCAATTCTATGGAAGGCTCTGTATTCTTTCCTTCACTTCTACAAATGAGAGACTTGTACTGTGTTGGAAGATCTAAAAGTATTTAAGCTTTTGGAAAATAATAGGAGCCAAAGCAATAATCGTAACATCACTTGCAAGATTTCATATGACAAAATATAACACGATATTAAAGTTTTTAAAAGTACAATAGCAACTTATTTTTAAATATCTTACCCTTGTACTGAAAGGACTTTTGCTAGAATATATTAAAACTTGAATAATCACTGCAATAATTGGGAGAGTTAATTATGAAATTCTCTGCAGTGAAACAACAATTTTCAATTACATTTCAGACCATCCTTTTCAGTGAGTGTCTTGCTTGTTTGTTATATTTCTCCTCATGGGCTACTTTGGGAGAATAATTCTTTAAAGATATATTGTAGATTTATTCAGAAGTGCTCCATAATTTTTGCACAACTATTTATGTCAAAAGGCACACTCTGGAAGATGAAAGTTTGTAGCAAGCATGTAGGACTGGGAAACATTTTTTTCTGGTACAAGGTTTTGTTGCTCTGTAACAATAAATGGCCTTTCTGCACTCAGTGGGATCTGGCTTCAGAAATTAACGCTAGCACTCAAACTGGAAATCTCACTGGAAATCTCACTGGACTGAGCACTAGAAAAAAATTGTGAATGATCATAGCAACGAGGAAAAAATATTCAAAGTCTAAAACCCGGAACTAACTTAAGCTATTAGAAAGTCATTGCAAACTCTATTGAGCCTAGTGTTTATTTTTAAATCAAGAATTTAATGTGTAGTATATCGGGCAAGTGGAAGTGTTTATTTTAGCACTATATAGTGGAAGAATAGTAAGCTGGGGCCTCTGATTAACTAGCAAAGAATTAAAACAATAAGTAATGAGAGATGATAAAAGTAATGATTTATGTCAATAAAGCAATAAAATTATTTGCTCATTGAAAGTTTTAAACCTGTGAAAAGCAGTAAAAGCCATTCTAATTAAAAGCCCATATCTAAGTCTTAAGAACAACAATCTCTTTATCAATTTTGTAAAATATATATTCAGGTCCATAAAACTTAGATGAATTCAGTAGAGCCAGAAGTGTTTTGGAACTCAGAATATCTTATTTTTGTTTTTTTGATTCTAAGAAGTGAATACGATATATACACCTTACAGGACATCATTCACAAGGTTTGACTCAGCATTTCAAGATTACATATATTAACATTTTAGAAGCTAAAAATATGAGTATTCTCAAAAGTATAATTCTGATGTTTAGCCAAAAATGTGCCTTATATATGAGAAAACGTACCCAGAGGAATGTGTAAGGTTACAAAAAGTACTGCATGATAAACTGGGAAACAAAAAAACACACATAAAGAAATAAAAACGTGAGAAACGATGCAGATGGAAATGATCAAGGGGTATTCATAGATTTAGAGAATGTTAGTGCTTGGGGAGACTTCCGAGACTGTAGAGCAAGAACCTCATTTTTCAGCGGGGGAAACAAGCTCAGAGTTAGTACAAGACTCAGATGATATAGTCCTAAGGCAAGCCAATGTTGTAAAATTACTAGACTCATTAAAATTATCCAGTTCTGTTTACATGACCAGAGATATGCTCTATTTCTCACTTTCTAGAAGATCACCTCTAAAGGGAAAGATACATGTTTCCCATTTACTTCCTAATTTATTTATTTGTCCTAGAATCAACAGAAGTTTAATATAGTGACAACCAGGAGCCCAGCTGACGTCTTTGCAAGTTCTTAATTGCTGCTAAGGATACTTAAAATCCAGAATATATAATCTTTTTTTTTTTTTTTTTGCGGTACGCGGGCTTCTCACTGTTGTGGCCTCTCCCGCTGCAGAGCACAGGCTCCGGACTCGCAGGCTCAGTGGCCATGGCTCACGGGTCTAGCTGCTCCACGGCATGTGGGATCTTCCCGGACCGGGGCAGGAACCCTTGTCCCCTGCATCTGCAGGCGGCCTCTCAACCACTGCGCCACCAGGGAAGCCCCAGAATATATAATCTTTACATAACCTTTAACATAACTTTTATACATTGTAAATTTTATAATAGTAAATGTGTTCTAAATTCTTGACCACAAAATAGCTGCCTTTTCTGAGGGCTTTGTTGCCTGGTGTTCCACTACTGAAGATCATTTTCTTGGTTTATTCCTGACTCTCTGTCTACTTCTAACAACAAATATTTTTCAAAGACGTTTTATTCTCTAGACACTGTGATAGCCGTGGGGACACTAATTAAACATCGAGACATAAGGGAAAGATCAGTAACAGGTTCTTGCAGTTTTGGAACAGCCTGTTACTGGAAGAGTGACTTAAACTCTTTCATCCCTTATATCTGTAAAATCAGAGGTTATTAGGTACATATGAGATTAGGAATCACTAGTGGGGTGCCTTTCCCATTACAGGTTGTCAAGAATAGGGTTCAGGTGACATGAATGGGGATGGAAGACATTCATTTTACAGGAAAATGCCCCATGAAGGATTATTTTACAATTCATCTTGTGGCAAATATTCAGTTGCTAATGACATACATTATATTTTATACCTTAGTTAAATAGAATTATTGATTCTAATACTGCTATATGAAATCAAGATATTGGAGAAAATAGGATAATTGGGGGTGTAAAGGAGGAGAGATGATGAATTCAGAGAAAACATATGAGGATAATGGGTATTTATCAGAAAAAAAAAGAGAGAAAGATTACTAAGAAAGGAGAGTAAGCACAGAAATAAAAGAAAGAATGTACTAAATGTAAATTCTGTTCAGGTGACAATACTCTCCCACTTTTCAAATATGAATAACTCTAAACTTTCAGTTTTCCTATGATTTCAATTATACATCAAATTGAAAGAACTTATTGAGACTTTTAATTTTATATCAAGGTAATAATATTAGGCATACTGCCTATTGTTGATGCTGTGCTGCCGGATACTGCCTTCAGTTCTAGAGGATTTATTCCTTCAGCTCTTGGGAAGGTTGCTGGCTGGAAGTTCTGAGCTGTGAGCTCACTTTGGGAATTGCCTCAACTGACAAACTCTGGTCCCTGGGAAGGCCACATCCAGTGATAGGTAAGTGCCAGGATATAAAGACATGACCTCATTGCCTCAACCTGGGAAACCTCTGAAGGATCATCTCAGCTTCAGTGTGTCCCATAAGATCCTCTAAAGTTCTCATTGTGACTGCATCGTAGGCCAACTTATCTCCATGACGTAACACATAGAACTTGAGGGCACACCCTAACAAAACTCCATCATCTAACCTCCTTTGCCAAATCTGCTTCCCAGGAAAACCGATCTATGACAATGGCCTTCTTTTTACCATATTTTATTATATGATATTACCTGGATTACTTTTGGATAAGCAGTTTACTTATTAGACCAAACTATATGGAATCTATTTTATCTTCATGCACAGAACTATATAGATCCTTAAAGAAAGAACAGTTTCACTGTATTGAAAGAGTGAAATTATGAAAAATTCCAAGTTAGTTTTCAAGATATTGGCAAAGACCAAAAATAGTTAAGCAAGGAAGAAAAAGAAGAGATAAGATGGGGAAAGACCATCTAAACATGATTACAAGAATGAATAACACTTGGACACCATATACAGACATGAATACTTTTTCCTTTTGTTCAAAAATATTTTAATCACTTCATGCAGATGCAACAAAATGCTCTAAAAAGGTAAAATTAAAATATTAAACATGTTTTTTTAATTATGTAGGAAATATACAAAGAAAAGTAAGATAATTGACACCCTGAGCTTTAACAAAACTTGTACTTTTTGCTGATAAACAGAAGTATGAAGTTAGGTTAGAAATCATCTTTTATTTTATTTTAATTTATTTTCACTCTTGGGATTATATTGGCTGGATTCACCATTGTGAATTGTGCTTGCAATACTGAAACTTTGTGTACTTTTCCAAAACTTTTAGATGTTCCAAAGTACTAACACACAAACAGAATCATAAAGGCCATGCTGTGATTCAATTTTCAAAAGGATTCACTTATTTGGGTCTCTCTGAATCATGACTAATGATTTGGGTCCCTATGCCCTGCTTTCAAAGCTCAACAAACAACTTGCCATAAATGAAGAACATTTTCATTGGTAATAAGATAAATTCAGGTACATATGCACAGGCATGAATGAAACCAAAATTATTTGGTTATGAAAGTAACATTTAGAGTTCCTTGTTTGTATTTAGTGGTGGTATGGAACAGTAAGAATCATGTGTTATAATTTGTTCCAAGCACTAATCAGATATTTTAGATAAGGCTTAGATACAAAGTATAACATATCAAACCTCCCTTTCTTCTTAAGAATAATTCAAAAATGAAAACCTAACCTAATTAACAGCGAATTGGCTGATTAGTTTAGAATTGATAGGATAGGAAAACTAGAAATTGCAACTCCAAAATGAGTATTAAAAGAAAGAACACACTCATTAAGCCTCAAAGAAATGTTCAACTTATAATTGGTAAGTATACTCAGATGAACATGAATTATTGTACATTTTCAGATACACTAGAGATCTAACAGTGAATTAGGTTACATTCCATAGCCTTGGTACGCTGACAGTAAACCAGAACTCTTTCAGAAAGGATTTTAATTGAGGATTTTATCTTAATTATGAAAGGGGAAATCTTAAAAGTAGCTTAAGCCTAAGAGCAATTGAATTTAACAAGAAACAGTTCAGATTCTGGCTAAAGGCGATTAACCTGAAAAAAATCTATTTTATTTAGGAGTGCAAGCACCAAAAATTGAAGAGGTATGGAAGCAAGCATCATCTCCCTTTGAATATATAAAAATGTCCAATCTATAAATGAGTTGGAAAAGCTTTTCAGTTTCTGTAGAAAAATTGTACTTAAGAGAAGCTTAGTTAGCTGTCATATTAAGCAAAAATATCTATAGTTCAAAGATGCTATTTTCACATGGTTGGTTAATCTAGTAAAAGCATCTTTGCGTTTCTGAACTACATTTCTGAAGTGTTTTGGCTGTTGATAATTTTTTCTTTTGAAAATTAATCATACAATATGCAGATATGCATAGCCACTAACACTTTTAATATTTATTTATATTTAACATATCAATGTTAAATAAGTATATGAGGCATACTGATGGGCATGACACAAATATTGACTACCATTTTTGCAGCAAATAAAAAAAATTAGCACATTCATTAGATTTTTTTTTAACTCTCACATGGTATTATGAACACTATTTTCAAATTCTACAAATCTAGCATTTAATAAAATAAGCTTATGCAACTGTTCATTTGGAAATATTTTTGGTGAAAGTGTAAGGCCTTATTTTAAAAAGACATTCAATGAATAAATAAGGGAAAACACTGTTTTCAAATTAATGTATTTATTGACTTTCTGAGGTATCACTAGAGCCTTTAGATCTTAAGTCAATGTGGCTTTCCAATCATTTCTATATGTTCTATCATTTCTTACTTGAGTGCATATTTATTTAGGACTTCATATGTTCCAAGTCACAAGGCTAGGTCCTGGGGATGTTACCCAGAATAAGGCAGAAACTACTCCTATTTTGCGAGCAAAAACAAATACAGCCTACTTGGGAAGTTAAATTAAAACTATGTAATATGGCTTAATGATAGACATTATATGTGATATAACATGGACTTAGGGAGCACATAGGAGGAACACGCAAACTAGTCTAGGAACATCCACAAAAGTCTTCCCGGTGGAAAAACGTCAAAGTTATTTGGATTAAAAGGGTTTGGGTTGTTTTAGTTAGTTAATGCAAGTGTGTGGTGATAATAAAATGATCCAAAATATATGTCTGAAATATAATCTTATTTATTATTATTATTATTTTTGTGGTACGCGGGCCTCTCACTGTTGTGGCCTCTCCCGTTGTGGCACACAGGCTCTGGACGCGCAGGCTCAGCGGCCATGGCTCACGGGCCCAGCCGCTCCGCGGCAATGTGGGATCTTCCCAGACCGGGGCACGACCCTGTGTCCCCTGCATCGGCAGGCGGACTCTCAACCACTGCACCACTAGGGAAGCCCTTATTTATTATTTATGAAAAAATTCTGTTCTGTTATTCTTGGTTGTAACATGTCTTTCTTCCCTTTAGTGATACAGTGACCCAGGATTCTTCCATTTGGGGGCTCTAGTTCCACAATCATTATCTTTATCATGATCTGCACATAACTATTGGAAGTAATAAGACAGCATGGATTTGTGTTTTGAAGCCTTAAACCAGAACTAGGATACTTTTGCTCATTTCTTTGACAAAAGCTAGTCATATGCCCAAACAAGATGAAACAGTAGCTAAGAAATATATTGTCTGGTTAGAAAGCTGTCTTTGAGTAATAAATCTGTACTATGGAAGAAGTTAATGAATGTTAGTAGACAAATACCCATCTTAAACATAGGGCTGAAGGGTGCAAGTGTTAGGAAGAGTGATTAGAATAGGAATGTTAAAGTATAACTGTCTAGCATGTGTTCATGCTTTATACAAAATAGGGTAATGAATATGGTGGATATATACTGCTCAGGGAGGGAGTGTTGAGAAAGTTAGAAAAATATATACAAAAGAAAAATTGAAATGTCTACAAACTTTGAAAGAAACATATTAAAAAGCAAAAAAGAGAGTCATTTTTTGAGTTTTTATGGAAACAAATCACTGAGGCTGTTTAAAAAAATTGAAATATTCAAGTTTTAAGAACCTGACTCTTATTAGATATAAATAAAAAAGATGACAGAAAATTTGTGCAAGGGGTGGTCTCTCCTGATGGTCTTAAGTTTGAATCCGGTCCACTTATATGAGGAGCACCATTTGCATATTAATCAGTTCAGATATAAAGCTAGAGCAAAGCTCTGAGCCCCAGGAGGACTTAGGAGCCAATAGAACAAGGCAGGTAGGCTCTGCATTCAGGTTTTACAGAAGGTTTATCCTCAGTATGACCAGTGGTTAAAATCTCAAAGACAGTTAATGTTTTACAAAAAGGACCCAATTCCTGAGAAGAGGGCAGTCATATATGGTGGCTCCAAGCAAGAAGTAGGTCAAATTTAGGTTATTTATATTGACAACATAATGCACAAAAGATCAAAAGATCAGGTGAAAGATGGAAAGATTCCTGAAGCTACCCAAGGACATGCAAACCAAGGAAAGAGTAATAGGAAAAATAGGAAAAGTGATATTTTACTTTCTCTTCGGTCCCAATGAGAGCACAGGACCAGGCTGTGTCCGTTGCTGACTGCATAACATCTGCTCAGGACTCAGGCTCCCATTTCCACTGCTCTACACCTAGGTTCCTGATTAGTGCCTTGCTGTCTCCAAAGTTTCAGGTCCTCCCCTGGGAAGGCAGGTCAAATAAAAGAAAGAAATGAAAACAAAAGAAAGAGAGAGAGAGGAGAGAGAGAGAGAGAGATCAAATTTGACAACTCTTTCATTTTTACCTTGATTTTTAATTGTATACTTAAGCATTCTACATATCTATTCATAATATAAGCTCCATGAGAGCAATATTAACCCTGTTGCTTTCATCACTGCATCAGGCACAGTAAATATTAATTTAATTTAATAAATTTTATATAACTAGACCATCAAATATTCTCTACCCCTGAATATGAGAATCTCTAGAGCAAAATAGGGGAATCAATAAAATTTACTTAGGACATATACAATATAATTGATGGTTTAAAGTTTAGTCACTGTTAAACTCTCATAAGAAGGTATAGACAAATGATTCCACAGTGAATTCTCTTTATTTGAGTTTTCTTTATTTCAAGTTTAAAGGTATGTGGTGAACAGTATGAGAGTCAAGCTGTGCTGGATTTGACAGAGGACACAGATTTAATTACATCTTTTGTTATTCTTGTCTATGTATTACTTGTTTAATATGGGGGCCTCTTTGTATTAAGTAATTTCTATGACTCCTTTTGTTGTTGTCTAGATCCTTCCTAACAATTTGCCAGTTCATGAGGCTTTATATATAAACTTACATGAAGCAATAGAGGTAAGATGAAGTAATCCTGATTCTATGGAGTCAAGCCAACCATCTTTGTCTTCCTCTTCTGAATCTCCACCTTCCTTAGACCCAGCCTAAGTAGACCTGATGGAGAGGAAGTGAAGATATTTTCTGGCCATGTTGGTACATTTCAGTAGGCATGTATGCATTTTCTTCCTATTTTTTTGGTTAATATTATTCTTGTACTGCAACAAGTGGCTTTTAATTACTCTTTAGAGTTAGAACCTTTAGTCTAGGCAGAACACTCTCAGTTTGGTCCAATCTAGTTAACCAGAGTTGTGAAATTATTAATACAGCACCACTTCATTTATTTCTTGTGCCATTTTACAGCATTTAAAATTACATAACTTGCCCAGTTCCAAATAAAACTAGTATTCTATGCTCTCAAAAACACAATGGTGCTATCCATAAGATTCTTCTTTAAAGAACTAAGTTATATCAATTTACAACCTTTATAATTCTCTTGGAATGAAGTAGCTAGTTTTAGAAACTCTTAATTTATTTAAACCACAAGAGTATTATTTAGAACATTCTGGCTTCCTATGTTTATAGAATGGTGCTCCAATAACCTGGAAGATACTACTTAGTTTGTAAAACCTACTTCTAGGAAGAAATTGTAGATCACAGGGATTAGCAAGTTAAAACAGATTCAAATTAGTGAAATAAAACACAAAGAGGACTCTCTCTGAATGATGGAAGTAAGACAGACTAAGTAACATTTTTAACCTAAATATTATCAAAGTGTTAAATGTAAGAGTGAATGAGAGGTATGGAATGACATTCATGCTAAATAAATTTAAGGCAATAAAAAATTCTAGTATTTTAAAATGCATTTTTTTCTTCGAAGGAAGTCTTTCATGAGTCCTAAGGGAAATGCTAATTATTATTTCTTCAGAGATTGTGAGAGACACAAATTATTAGAGTTCTAAGAAAACAGGTTTTGTCATACTTTAATGCTCCAATTTTAATGTTTAATTGATTTAATTAGTTTCTTCGAAGGCATATGCATTTAAAAATAATAAATTTAAACAGGTTTCACAGTTTTGGAAGAGTTTATACTATTTCATTATCAGAAATTAAATATACCCAAAGGCAACTATGTGGAGTACATATGTGTTAATTGGGACATTACAGAATGAATTTTGGCTATGCTTTTCTGAGATACAAACAACAAATGACTGTGAAATTCCTAAATACACAACTATTAGAGTGTGGGTTTACTGTAATATCCCTGGCCAGAATTTAGGCAACTTGAGAGCTGAAAGCATGTCTTATTCATCTTTAAAATACCAACATCTAGCAAAGTTTATACCTTCTACTTGGCCTTCAAAAGATATTTTTTTAAATAAAAGAACGGAAAGATACATCTAAAGCATGAAAGCCGATTATTTAGATTACTCATAAATGTATAATTTATTTTCCTTCATCTAAGACTTAACTTACTATGATTTTTGTCTATTAAACAGAATGCTACACTGAGTTCATGCCATGATATACAGAGCAGGTTATAACCAGCTTTGAATAAAAAGTAAAGGTTATGATATTTCTGTAAACCAGTGCCAAATCAAGAAGTGCATTTTCCAGAACATTCATTTATTTGACGGTAAGTGTAGTCGGGGCAATAAACCTACTGCTAAAACATAGTGAAGAGTGAGAGTTGGGAATGCTTCCACCGTGTCTTTGAGACATCATCATAAGAACACTTGAGCTCCACTTGCTCTACTTGTTTGATGTTATTTTAAATCTTATTTCTTTCAAACACATTGACAAAAATTCTTATATTCAAAAGTTTGCCTTGACTCCCTGGCATCTAGCAGAAGTACTTTGTAATGTTACATGTATAATGAACAAGTCTACACTACAAACTGAAAAGAAAGTCAAGTTACACAGGAATGAGTTAATATTAACTAATTTCATATGAACACTTATACATCATGGGTTAAATTATGTCTTATTGAAAATGTATATAGCTCGATGGGGCCAAAAGTCTTATATTTGCATTTTAGGCCATAAGTGTAGGTATTCCAGAAAAATCTAAATTTTTTAAGCTCCAGAAATTACCTCAAAAATCATTTGGGGGGCTTCCGTGGTGGCGCAGTGGTTAGGAGTCTGCCTGTCAGTGCAGCGGACCTGGGTTTGATCCCTGGTCTGGGAGGATCCCACATGCCGCAGAGCAGCCGAGCCCGTGCACCACAGTACTGAGCCTGCGCTCTAGACCCAGCAAGCCACAGCTACTGAAGCCCGTGCGCCTAGAGCCCGTGCTCCACAACGGCAGAGGCCACCCCAATGGGAAGCCCATGCACCGCAACAAAGAGTAGCCCCTGCTCGCCGCAACTAGAGAGGGCCTGCATGCAGCAACAAAGACCCAATGCAGCCAAAAATAAATAAACAAATAAATTAATTTAAAAAAATCATTTGGACAATTTTAGATTGTATAAAATGGTCTGATTTAAAATCAAATACAGGGAATTCCCTGGTGGTCCAGTGGTTAAGACTCTGTGCTTCCATTGCAGGGGGTAAGGGTTCGATCCCTGGTCGGGGAACTAAGATCCCACAAGCCATGCAGCGTGTCCAAAAAAAAAAAAAAAAAAAAAAATATATATATATATATATATATATATATATAATAAAAAAATAAATAAATAAAAGCAAATACATTGTGTGTATATGTTTCAATAAGTACTTTGTCTATATTTAAAGAATTGTTTTAGTATGCATTCAATTAACAGAATTATACACAACTATCTACTAGTGCAGACCATTAGGCCTTTGCTATAAACTTTGCCAGTCTTTGGGTTGAACATTTTTAAAATAGGTAAGTCTATTTGCCTGTCAAATAAAACTCATAGAAGATATTTCAGTTAATAAAATTACTAAAATCAGTTATAATCATGATAAATATATATTTTGATATATAAACTATATAGTTACTATTTCACTGAAAAAAAAACAATGAATAGATTTGAAATTATAAAAGTGAAGTTAACTTAAATTTACACACACAATTGTCTCTGATAGTTATATGTGCCCCTCCTTTATAAAAGTTAATTTTTCCTCCTGATAGCCAGAGGTAGATGGCAATTAATTCTTAGATTTTTTTTCTTGATATTGATGATATCAAATTATTTTGTGGGCTAATGAAATTTCTGGAATAGATTTCTTTCAAAATTTCCTCCTCACCCATTTTTTTAAAGAGTTAGATATGAATCCTACATGTTGTAATACATCCAAGCAGGCAAACATCCTGACCAAAGCCAAATCAGTCCTTGTCCATCCTTCCTTCAATGTCATCTGCAGCCAGAAGGCAAAAAAATTATCCAGTGCTTCCTTTGAATCATATATCAGAATATTCCCTTAGTTTATATCAGACTAACAGTAGTTATGTCAAAGGTTTTCCTCTCCCTGGACTTGTAGCTGCATAGAGTCAGCGTTTTATGATTCTGTATCTATTGGCTTTTCCCTATGGACTACCTTACATTTGAGAACTTTTTCTCATTTGATGTTCTGTTGTTGTTGTGACATATATAAAGCTTAGAAGCACACTGTATTAATTATAATCTTAGGCAATAGTTTCCTGGGCTTATTTTTATAATTTTGTTGTTAAAAGTCATAGGCAAAGACAAAGATTGTTCAAATAGATTGTATCAGCCGCCTCCAGATACCATGTTCAAACTCTGACAGACAACCCAGTCAAACTGCTTCAACGAGTGAAGTTGTGATTCTAGAAGGGTTGTCCAGTGAAAATTTGTAGCTGACTTACTTTGTAGCATTGTTGCTTGCCTAAGAACTTGAAGTAAATCATAGGAAATGATGGGTGATTTTGGAAAATCCATGCTATAGAATGGTGACAGCTTAAACACTTTCCTGACCATGGGATTACACATCCAGTGTTCCCCAAGAAAAATAAATCTTTCTTTTTTGCCAGCTTTGGCCAGCATTTAATGTCAACAACAACAACAAGAAGAACAACAGCAACAAAGATAGATGTGTAGCTAAATTTTTGCTTCCCCTATCCTGATAAAAATGAAGAATGGAATGTATATTTTGGGTACCCATTCTACACAGGGAATCATTGAGAACCCTTATAAATAAGATGCTGAGGGCTGGATGTCCCAAAGTCCTCCACTGTCCTGTGGTTAACATTTCCTTTCCCTATGTAATCCCTCATAGGCCTAGAAACTTAGCTTAGAATTATTTTAGGAAGGGAGCAAAAAAATCCATTTCATTTTGTAACTTCTGAACCAGGTTCCTCTTTTGTGGAATTATTCCTCACGCACTTGGTCTCACCTTCTGAGAATCTTGATCTCTTCTGCATCATGCTTTCCCTACTGGACACATACAAAGTATAAGGAAGATGGGCCTGTGTGCACAGAAATGTTCTACTAAATATTTGGGGAATGGAGGGGGATGGCTCTTTACAAAAACCAAAAAACACAATTCAAAGTTGAGTATTAGACAATCTTGACCTAAAATGTACCTGCTACTTTCATTACTGAGAATGCTCTTCCCTCCATAATAGCTGGCATGAAGTTGAATGGTATAGTACTTGATAATTCTATATTTTTGAATTTCTATGTTCAAAGTTTTCTGTTGGAAGCAAAGAAATTTTAATTATCTGAAAGTTATTTATATAGGTATAAGGTTTCAACAATGATAAACGATATAAACTTTAGATGTGCAGCACATCTAAAATGTCCTCAATGACCACATTAGATGAAAGAAACCATGGTATAATGGCTTGAAATGAGCCCAGCTTCTGGCACCCCACTGCCTGGATAACACCAAAACCACACTCTGACTGTGGCCCTGAGAAAACATCTGCATGTCTCAGGTTTTAAATCTATAAATTGAAAATAAAAATAGCATCCATTTTGTAGAGTTGGTTCCGCTTTTAAATCTGTTGATTGAAAATGTTGCACTAGTTGCAAACTAGGTATAGTGTCTAAGATTTGTAATTATAACAGTATCAAAAGATATTTTTCTAAGTTTTTTGGAATACCCTAAAGACAAATAAAGTTTTAATATATTTCTTGTGTTTAAGTGAATTAATGTTGCACTATTTTCCCCCAAATTAGATAAATATTCTGTAACTTGATTGGCTCAATAAAACTACTGAGTTGACTGAAAAAGATTATGTCATAGAGACCAAAACAAAATTTTCTTATTAATTCTCAACTTTGAGGCTATGGCTAATTAAATTTAGATCATTCCTTTTTAATTATATAAATATAGAGTGACATTATTAGAACCAGACTGTATCTAGTCTTTACCACACTTTCATTCCTTTGTCCCTGAGCTTCTGACCTCTCACCACTTCCCTCTCTCACAAGGATTATTTCCTTCAACAAAAGTGTATGTTCTCTGGGGCATCCCTGGTGGCACAGTGGTTGAGAGTCCTCCTGCCGATGCAGGGGACACGGGTTCGTGCCCCCGTCCAGGAAGATCCCACATGCCGCGGAGCGGCTGGGCCCGTGAGCCATGGCTGCTGAGCCTGCGCATCCGGAGCCTGTGCTCCGCAACGGGAGAGGTCACAACAGTGAGAGGCCCGCGTACCGCAAAAAAAAAAAAAAAAAAAAAAAAAAAGTGTGTGTTCTCAAATCCTAACTATAGACCTGTGATTTCCCTGGATAAGTTTATCAAGTTAATGAAATGCTGATAGACACCCTGTATTTGTTATTTCTAGTCAAATTCATCCTTTTCTTTCCAGATGGTACAAGATTGTGCCCTCAGAAGGGTAAAGTGAAAAAAGTCTTTTTTGTTTGTTTTTGGTCTGATTCTCTGCTTAATCTATCTTCAACTAGAGCTATGGGTATACAATTGTGTATGTAGTGATAAGGAAAGGTCACAGGAAGTCTAGTGAGTTTTTTTTCCTAAGTAACTGGCCGCTAACTGCCATACCCCCGAAGGATGTGGGGCCCATCTCTGATTCACAACACAGGCTACAATAAAGGAGCACTACATTCTCAAACAGACAATGGGAAAGGTCTTTATTCCCATCAGTTGTCCTTGGTGAATCGGGAATGTGTACATGAATGGCCTTGAAAGCAGGCATGTGGCTCTCAGTCAAATTACTGCTGTGAGTAAAAATTGTTTCCTTTTTGATTATCATCTCTTTATCTTTGTTTTTAAGCTACTGGCCTTAAGGTAGGAATATCATATTTTTCTACTCTGTATGAATCTAGAAAATGTTACCTGTCATTACCTAGGTAGAAGGAAGTAAAGCTATGAGCACTGCACAACAAATATGAAAACTTGAATACCAATTCTCATTTTGCCACTATCTCTCTGACATTGAGTAAATTACTTAGTTTTTCAAGGTCTCATTTTTCTACTCATTTGATCATTCATTCATTCAATCAGATATGTATTGAATGGTTACTACATGCTAAGCCCTGCTCAGTTTATGAATATATTCCAGGCAAAATGTCTATATTCAATAACTTAATGGACAACACACAAAAATATAGCATTAAAAAATAAAGAAAAATGTAGGACTTCCCTGGTGGTCCAGTGATTAAGACTCCGTGCTCCCAATGATGCAGGGGGCATGGGTTCGATCCCTGGTTGGGGAACTAAGATCCCGCATGCCACAAGGCACAGCCCCCCAAAATGTACAAAATACTGCAGTGAGTCCTCTAATAAGGATTTGATAGTGGAGAACAATGGAGTAAGTGCCTAATTCTATTGGCCAAGAAAGGAAATAAAACCTTTTCAAAGAAGCAACATCCAACTGATATCTGAAGAATGACACAAGCAAGACAAAGCCAAAGAACAGGGTTTTATATATATATTATATATATAATATATATATATGTGTGTATATTAAATACATATAGTTATATTTATATATATTATATATTCCCAAATACACATATTTGGGAAAGAAAATGAGATGAAGCTGAAATGCTAAGATTGTGAAATGAATTTTAGTCACAGTAAGGAATTTGAACTTTATCTTGAATATAATGGAAACCATTATTAGTTTTTCAACACTGAACTGATATAAAGGAATTACTGATTTTAGAAAGAGTTCCTGAGAATTAAGGAGTTAAAGGAGTTGAGATAAGTAAAGCTGTAAATCTCTAAAATTAAATGATTTCTGATCAACACAATTGACATAAAATATATAATACCAGGCCCTGTATTCTAAAGCAGAAGCATATGATGATATAAAATGTTTTGTACATAGAAGCTATTTAATAAATGTTTATTGAATTAATGATGAATGAAGAGGTCCAAGAACTTCTTAGGAAATGCACAAAGCAAAATCCATGTTTATTTGCAAGAAATGGAACATTGAAATACGGTCTTTTTTTATTCTTTGCTTTCTATTTTAAAGAAGGATTATCTCAATTGTGGGAAAGTATTTTAAAATACTATGACATTCATTTAAAACTCCAATATAAAGTTGCAATAAAATACCATCTACTTAAATAACGTAACTGAATAATCATTTAAATATATTTCAGTGAGGCCACTCTGATATATTCTTTGAAATAATACAAAAAACTTAAAAGAAGGATATATACAGATATTTTGAATGCACAGAGAAGTATGTGCTTAATTTCCACTTCAGAGATAAATACAGGATGGTTGCAAAACTTTTCAAAAACACATTTCAAAGTAGACAATGTATTTGAATGCATTTAATCCAGCACAATGTTAGAAAGTAAAGCTCTGTGCCTCTCTAAAATAAACTAATATATCCTTGAAAACAATCTCTTGAGACCTTGGAAGACTACTCCACCACTAAAAAGGAATTTGTCTAAAAAAGATAAAGGTCAACCTGGAGAAATTGTTAATTTTCTTTCTGTAAAGTTAAATAAGCTTTTGTTTGGAGGGAGTGGGTGAGGGGGGAGGGTGACACCAAGATTGAGTGAATCTCTATTTTATCATTCAGATTTCCGGTTGGTTTCTTCAAGCAAGTACTTACAGAGAAATGAGTTATTTTCTCAATAGCTAGTAATTTTTCATACTCTTCAAACTGTGGCTTTCATATCAGTCCTAGGGGCTTTTTTGCTAGTTACACTTGCTCTGACTTACAACTAGCATTAAGGCTCTCAGTCAAGATGGACATGAAGGAGAACTGGATGACTTTTAGGGCTAGGAATAAGAGCTTTGCACTTTCTTCTTAGATGTATCCACATTATTTTCCCAGATAGATTGCTTTTAGCTTTTGTGTGAAATTATTTTGTAGTCTTACTCCAATTTCAGTTACTGAATAAGAAAGAAAGAACTTAACCTCCAGGTTCCTGACTTAATTCTAAGGAAGCTGGGCAGTGTTGCAAGTCTGTGTTTTCTATACTTCCAAATACAGTGCTTAGTTCATTCTGTTGAATTCTATAAGCTAGATGTATTTATCAGAGTTCTCCAGAAAGGATATACAGTAAGAAGACTAATTATAAGGAATTGACTCACATGATTATGGAGTCTGTCAATTCCCAAGATGTGCAGGGTAAGTCAGGAAGCTGGAGATCTAGGAGAGCCAATGATTTTTGTTTTTTGGGTTTTTTTGTTTTCTTTTTTCCAGTTCCCTGGCCGGAAGTCTAGAGGACCTGGGAGAGCTGATGTTTCAGTTTGAGTATGAAGGCAGGAAAAAGCCAATGTCTCTGTTCAAAGGCAATCAGGCAGAAAGAATGCTCTCTTACTCAGGGAAGTTTCAGCCTTTTGTTCTATTTACGCTTTCAACTGACTAGATGAGGCCTATCTACATTATGGAGGGCAATCTGCTTTACTCAGTCTACCAATTTAAATCTTAATCTCATCCAAAAACACCCTCATAGAAACACTCAGAATAATATTTGACCAAATAACTGGGCATCCCATGGCCCACTCAAGTTGACACAAGAAATTAACCATCACATTAGAAGTTGTATTTTTTTCATTGCTTCAGAGCAAATTATCAGTTAAAATAATTTGAAAACAAAAAAGAGACAGAGGAATTAGCAACTAAGCGATCAAATTTACTTTTTTCAAAATTAGAAACAGAAATCATAAATACATATTCTGTACATACAAGTAATATAGTAATTATTAAAAACTAATAGAAATTATATCCAGTATTCATTCAGTATTTGAAATTTGCCAAACATTGAGCTAGTTATTTTACATTCATTATTAATTAGGAAATTATACTTACTACTCAAAGAAAGACTGATATGCAGCCAGAGAAGTAGTGAAGTACAGATAGAGCTGAACATTTTTTGGAGCACAGCAAATTCCTGTGTCTTCATTTCTACACTGCATGAAGTGTATAGATTTGGCCCAGAACCTCAGCTGGACTATGGTTTCTATTTATCTGAAACTTGGTAAAATGTGGGAAATGCTAAAATGAGACAGATCACTGCTCACTGGAAGGAAACTCCTTTCAATTATTAATGTAGTCCAACAACAGACAAAACCCATACACTCTCTTATCCAAGCAGGGCCTGGAAAAGTACTTCTATGTATTTTACAGAGGATATAGAAGAACTAGGTAAAAGATTGGGTTAGGGAAAGTCTGTTTTTCCTTTTAATTCTGAAATTCTATCAAATGTAGAAAAACTTTTTTTTTTTGGTAAAAGTTTAATTCAGATTTTTTTTCACTCTTTGAAAAATATATATATTTTTTAACCTTTCAGAAAATCAATTTCACACTCTATAAGAGGAGACTTAAAATATATATAACTCTTAAGGTAAACTATGGACTTTGGGTAATTATGATGCATCAATATCAGATCATCCTTGGTTAAAAAAAGTATGTACCATTCTGAGGATTGAAGTTGACAATTGGGGAGGCTTTGCACGTGTGGGGGAGGGATATATGAGAAATCTCTGTACTTTCCTCTCAAAATTGTTCTATACCTAAAACTGCTCTACAAAGAGTCTTTGAAAATGTAACTCTATTGATCCAATAATTCCAGTAATTCCACTTACAGTTGTGTATTTTAAAGAAGTAATCAGAGTTGATAAAGACTTATAAATGAAAATATTATTTACTAATATATACTTAGTGGGTTAAAATATGGCAATAACCTAAACAGTCTAACCTTGGAAATTAGTTTAATAATTTGTGGAGTAACCATAAGATTTAATCCCCAAAACCCAATGATAATTTGATTAAAAAAAAAAGATTACTTAATGATATAGAAAAGTTCAAAGATAATCCCTAAGTTGGATAGTTTATTTGATCATAAACCCACACTATGATTTAGTCGTTCCACTCCTAGGTATTTAAGCAAGAAAATTGAAAACATATTTAAAAACTTGTACACAAATATTCATAGTAGTTATTTGTAATGTCATTTCCACTGTGTCCTCTGGAGTGATATTTTTTTCATTACATAAACAGCTCCTGAATGATGAACTCATAGAACAGATCTGATGCTAGCAGTATTTTTAATTGCATGCATAAAATCAAAGAATTCCTCCCACTAATATGTAAAAGATATAGACCATACTCTGCTCAGTGTGAGTTCATAAAGCTGCCTTGATAATGATGGAGCTACCTTTCCCCATTCTGTTGTTGATGTTTCAAAGGAAAAGAGACTACAAGGGGCAAAACAATCAGTATAAGTATCACCTAACACCCTGCAGCTTCCACGCCCTGTTGGAAGAGGCTGAGTGAGGAGTTTATTGCTTGAAGCTTCACAAATATTGTATTGCACAAGGAGTTTAAAGATTTTATATAAAATAATTCTTGAGTTTCTCTTTGGTGAGTCCGAAATTGCGGGTGCCACACTGGACATTTCTCTTTTTATAATCTCCTGGGATTCATTTCTCTGGGACTGTGGAGGCTGAGGACAAGCCATAGTCCATGTGTATAGTGGATAACCCTTGAAAGGCTGGGTTCAGGCTGTACGCTTTGGAGCTGGCCAGGTGTAAGAGTAAAAATGATCAAGTGACCTATGAAGAGCCTGTTAATCTTGAAAATTACATTTTCTAAAAAGCACGAATTACCTAATCATTGAACTCTTGGGAGTACTGAAAGTGTAAATTTGTGGGTAACTTGATAAATCCAATAAATTAATTTTTGTTAAGGTGTTAATGACATATTGGCATTTTGCAAAAGCTGATTTGTTACTGACTAATGAAGTCCTAGACATCATTTCTCATTCAAATTTTCTGTCAATGTCTAGTCAGATAAAGGCCACAGAAAATGTGCCTGATGCAAAGTAGCCTTCATGGAGTGATATTTTATTTTGCAAAGTTCTGCTTTAAAGGAAATCTCGCTTTTAAATTGGCCTGTACAAAGCTGATGTTGTTCAAGCAGTTAGTTTAGCCCTCAAATAAAGCAAAGAGTAGTGAAAACTCATTCTCTACCTCTGGAGTTTACAATATCCATTTGTATAGTTACATTTTCAAGTTCTACAGTTACCTTAGAATGGAAGGTATTACAGAGAGCCAGAACCCACAGTGTAATCAACAAAATACTGAGGTACTTTTTTTTTCATTCCATAGTTACAGATATAAAGATACAATTTAGATTTTCATCCATACCCTGAATGCTAAGTGAAATGGTAACAAGATGCTTTATAGATAAGGGATCCAGCCCTTTTTACATTTTATTGTTGTAGGAATATCATTTGCCCCTATATTTGTGATTATAATCTATGAATACATTGTGTGTGTGTGTGTGTGTGTGTGTTTATAATAGACTCATCCTGGGGAAGGGGCATCTAAACTGAATCTCTGATGTATCTTCCTTCTGCAAAACAAAAGAAACAAATAAATGGGAGACTTACCACATGAGGGTCTTCAACTTAACCAGGAAGCTCTATTTATTGATATGGAAATTTTGACTTTAGAATAAAAATAATTTACTTATCTCATAAGAGAAAAAGTTGAAATAAAAAATGTGGGTTTTTGGATAATATCACTTTAGTTTCTCTTTTCTTCTTCTGAGTAGTTCTCTAAATACCATGGATAGCCTTACCACAAAGATCGTTGTAGAAGTGTGAAAGTGATTTGAAGATAGTAAATAAAATGAAAATCTATAATTTTCCCTATTAATAACATGGAAAAAGGAAGAGCACATGATGATTCTGACTGAATGAAAAAGAAAGCCTTATAATCCATTTTTTTAAATGTCTAGCTGCAAAGATCTATGATATTTGCATATGAATTCCCTTCAACTTGCAAGATCTCAGTTTGCAAAGTAAACTATGAATAGAAAGAAACAATGAAAAACTTTGCTCCTCAAAAAACGTTCTCTTTTCATAAAATGATTTTTATAATATCTTCATTTAAAAAGACTCTATTACTTTCTGAGCTATTGTTTGAAGAAGTCTACTGAAAATCTATTATTTAAAATCAAAGACTTTGGGATTATATTATATTTTCTGCTTCATGGATAATAAGACTTATGCATTTATCAGATATTCCTTTCAGAGAAAGAGTTTACATTTATTCCCATAGTTTCAACTGCCATTCAGAAAATGTGTTCTTTCAACAGCCCTTGTTTCTGAATAAAAACCCATTTAAGTTGTCCTCACTGGGCTGTATAACTGTAGACTTTCTTTTCTTTCACAAAGTGAGCAATATATTTTATGAAAAAGAATTATATTTATGGTCCCTTGTTCATTTCACATTTTTCACTTGTGGATGTGAAAGGCGTGCTCATCTTTCCTTGTTGATACAGTAGGAAAATAAAGTTACAATCATCCAATAAAGGGCAAAAATAACCTTACTTTCTATATACTAAGGAATTGACTTGAACGTACCATTAAATATTTCTTAAGAAAAGCAACTTTCACAAGCAAATGGCATAGTAATTTTGAACAGTCTTGGTGGGAAATTAGAAATAAGTATATATCATGTCTTTGTACCTATATGTTTACGTCATGAAATATCATAACTTCAATTATCAGGATTTTTCTAATGCCGCTTTCTAAATTTGCCATACATGAAATGTAAAGGATTCAATAATTATTCTTTAGCCCCCAAACTAGATTTAGGTCTACTATGGGGCACAGATTGAGAGATTTTTAATATGGAATAACTCAAAGATTCAAAATAATATAACAAACATAGGAGATGTGCATTCTTGCAAGCATTCTGCTAGTTTATGTATTTCTGGTCCAAATCATTGTTTTGTAAAATATTTAGTAAGAAACATATTATTTGAGTTTCTGGCCAAGTGACTACTGGTAAAAGAGTAGAGTTCAACAATAATGCTGATTCAACCATGGTTTTGTTTCCAAGTATGTTTGGTATGAGAAATGTAACAACTTTGATGAAAATGAAAAGATAGTGTACCATAGTATAACAAGCATCAGTTTTTCAGGTAGAACCATCTGTGTATATTTTCCAGTTCTTTTGATGCAAAACTGTACAGTATTTGAAAAATTAAATTCTCTAAACCTAAATTACATCATGTATAAAGTGGGCAAAATAATGTCTATTTTCAGTGTTGTTGTGATGACTTAATGAGTCAGATTATAGATATAAAGTGCTTAGTATGCTACTGGAAGATATAAAAAGGAGGATTATTATTTGTTAATAAGACATGTTAGCTCTTTGTCAATTCATTTTTCTTCCTTTTAGGCAAATAGATGGAGAGCATTTTCCAGCATCCCTTGCATTATGGTGTGATTGTGTCACTGAGGTCCAGCAAAGGGAATGCAAACAAATGACATGCATCAATCCCAGACTTGGCCCATGGAAACTGCCTCTGTAAGATTTTCCATACTCTTCCTCATGCCATCAGCTTATGTAGACAAGCTCAGTGCCTTTACAGCTATGTGTTGAAGTTGGCAGAGGTATGAGATGGAAGAATTTGGGGTCTGTCAATCACTAGTTAGGGAAGGACTATAGATCAAAAGCACTTATTTTGGATTATACATGAGTGAAAAATAAAATATCATATATTGCCCATTATCTACTTTATGTGTTTTTGTTAGAGTAGCTAGTGTTATCTTAACTGAATGTGTTGTTATTAACAGAACTATTTACTCTTTTCTTTGAGTTGATAGAAAATAAAAAGAATGGAGTAAGAACCATCATTTATAGCATACATGATATGCTGCCAGGTGCCAGGACCCAAATTTTTCATAGATTATATTCCATATCATATATTTATTGATAAGAATTAATAATTAGCAAAATTAACCTTGGTTAACTTAAGTAGAAAGTAAATTTAATGCAATGATATTAAGTAATTCAAAGAGTCAGCAGAGGAAGCCTTGGAGAACTAGGGTCAGAATATGGAAAGAAACCAAGTGAAACCAGGTAACCAAAAATATACCCATCTTTACACCATAGAAACAGTATGAAGGGGATTCCGTCATTGGGTGTGTGCTATTAGGTGGTTCATCATTCAGGGGACACTGACACCCCTGCTGTACATCATCTCGGTGAAATGTTACAAGACTTTCTGTCACTAACACTAGATCCTGAACCACTTGGGGACCTCTGGTTGACTGAGACAATGCCACAGTGCAGTGCAGAGATTCATAGCAGCTGAGGAGAGTGACTTCGGGCCCCCTTTAGCTTTGACAGTAAAATGCATAGACTTCTCCTTCTTCGAACTCACATATTTAGAATTCTTAAAAGTAGAAAGGTAACTGAGGTTCTAGTTAAACAAAATCAGATATAAGTTAATGCTGCACTTCACTATTTTGAACTCTAAATATTTATATACACCATTCTTCCTCTTATATTCCCCAAAATATGCTCTGGCCTAACTAACTCTGGGGTCATGGACCTGAACTTACATTTTCCCCAATGGGGGACACAGAAGGTTTCCATCAGTATCTACATCCATGTCCAGGAACTCTTTCTTTATGTATGGCAACTTATAACCAAAAATATTAAAGGTAAATTCCACCAACACTTTTCACAGTTAATGTTGGGAAAAAAAGGAAGAAAAAAATGGAAATCAGTTGGAGACTATGTTCCTCATTCTACAGCTAATCAATTAACCAAAGCTTGCATTAAAACATCCCTCCTCTTCCATCCCTTTCACATTCTCTTTTCCTCCAGCCATCACTTTAGTTGGTTGAGAGACTCTTTAATGCACTTTAGAATCAAAATCTGTATTCCCACAGAATATGTGACTTTGGAAGCCCTACCTGAATGTGTGCTTTGGTCATCTGTTAGCTTCTCTCACTCAGTAAGGAGGTATCAGGAAGCACTAAGTGGGTTCATTAATTCATTTCATCTTTGATTCATAGCATAGAACCTATTTCACTTTAACACCACAAGGTTTTTTCCTAAGCCCAATGAATGGTGATGCTAGCAGAGACATATCGGGTAAAATTAATTTAGGTATCTATTCCATCAGGGGTAAATTACTACTCTTCTGTGTCTGCAGAGGTCTGATTAAACTGCATATGAACCACTAGTCATGATGATCATAATAGGTAATATTTATACCATGTGCCAGGCACTGATCTGTTACCCTGTTCAGAGGGGAACATCTCCATTATATGGTTTTGGAATCATACTGGGGAGTGAAGTTTTTTGCTACTCATGATAATAAGCATCAATTTTGTAATTCAACAACAGGAGAGTCAGTCCAATTTGCTGAAGAGAGGACTATTGTTGAACCTATTCACAGTCTACTTCCTTTTCCCCCCATCATGGTCCTTTTCGCTATTAATTTTATTGGGAAAACATTTAATTCACTGACTCACATCACCAGAGCAGTTGAAGTTGTTGCACTTGGTAAGTACTGGTTTCTTTGATGGTTAGAGCTATAATTATGAGCATTTGCAAACTACTCATATTTTCATACTCTGGACCCACTCTGAAAGGACCCTCTATACAATCTTTCCCTAAACTTCTTCTTATTAATAATTTATTCTCGCTCCTACAAAGCCCTTGATCATTTTTATAAAAATTAACCTCCCTCCACAAATTGCCATAGATTCTAACATGTCACTTTTCTTCCTGGAAAAGTAAAAAACAAGATGCACTTCTTGACATTCGGACCATGAGAAGTTTTAACATTTCTATTTTCTTTCTAGGATATTTCTGAATGTTATTGAAATGCATTAGCTACATGGTAGGCTAATGTTTGCACCGCAGGTACATTTATTAAGCATATTTACAACATTTTTCTAATCTTTATTCAAATGGTTAAAAGGAGCTCTCCATGAGATCATAAGGTGGATTGAAGGAAAACCAACACTATGGCAGGAGTAGGCCAGATGACAGTATAAGCTCACTGATTATGAAATACACATATGACTTCAGTACCTACTCAGGCCCACTCCTCGTATATACTCTCACCTGAAGACAAAATCTTGTTGGTTATAGCTAATTGATGGGCCCCTGGAAACCGATGATGGCAGCTTGGCTTTCATAGTCGGTTGTTTCCTTTCTATCAGGGTCCACTAGTTAATCAAGAGGTATTTTTTTTTAAAGGAGAATAAAACCATAGTGATGTCTGCTCTAATTCTGAGGCTTGCTGTAGGCTCTGTATGATGTAACAAACTGCAGAAGATACTTTGAGCTTCATGGAAACTAATAACTTAGCAGGGCTTAGTGAAAGAGTTAATGGTTTTGGAAACTCACCAAGCCTCTATATCTTCTCTTGCTGTGTACACCACTCAAGATTGGAAACTTTCAGGGTCAACACAGAAAGCGGTATGAGCAGTGTGGTCAAAAGTAAGCATACGTTGACTCCAAAATCCATAAGTATTTAAAAATAATTATATGGAGAAATAATGTTATTTATAGGACATACATGCTATTCCACGAAGAAAAAAGAATAAAAGTTTAGCCCTATTAGGTAATGAATCTTTTAATTATCATGCTTATTTACTTCCTACAGCTATTGTTTTAATGTATTTACTATATATAGTTATCTCTTTTATCTTTTTCTTTGAAAGTAGCCAAACTACTATGTAAAGACAGATGCAAGTCTTTTGCCAAATTGCTCCTAAAATGAGACAGGAGGTTTTTCAGGGTCCTAGCTGTGGGCTCCAATGCTTAATATTGCCAAGATACTGTTGGGATTAAACACACAATTTCTCACATTCTTATTTAACTCAATCACTGCCATAAACGTAAGCTTTCTTCAAGTAGTATCTCTGCTCTCATAATTCTATAATTGTTTAGATATCCTTAAAGACTCAACCTTCACCCTCCATCTCCCAGTTAAAGTATTCCAGTGTACCCATGGCTATGGAGGCATATTTGTGTCCCCTTTCATATGTTGAAACCTTATGTCCCAGGTGACAATTTTAGGAGGTGGGGCCTTTGAGAGGTGATTAGTTCATGAGGGCAGGGCGCTCATAGATAGGATTAATGCCCTTATCAAAGAGGTCCTGGAGCTCTCTGTGGCCCTTCTACCATGTGAGGACACAGGGAGAAGGCACTGCCTGTCTCTCACCAGATACTGATCTGCCAGTGCCTGAGCTTTTCAGTGCCCAGAACTGTGAGAAATAAATATTTGATGTTTGTGAGCCACCCAGTTTATGCTATTTTTATAACAGCATGAACAGACCAAGGCATCCATGGAATCCTGAAATGCAATCAGCAATCTTCCCTTTATTCTTCATCATTATGCAGTATATTCCCTGGCCACGGCTCAGTGTTGTACCTCCTAAACTCAAATGAAAGCATGTTGGTTCCAGTAGGCACACACCTCTTTCTGAAGCTCACTGAAGTAAAATAAGCTTATATTCACTCATTTCAGGTACATCAGAATCAGGAGTTAGAGCCAGCGCACACTTTATTGTTCCATTCAAACATCCCTCTGAATCTATACTATTTGGGTTTGAATTTCAGGTTTACAAATAATAAACTCTACGAGTAGTGGTGTTTTTTTCAAAAATATTCTGAGTTGATATTAAGTGAAATCAGAAACTATTCTGAGACAGACACTAAAAGTATGTTGTTCATTAAAAATTTAAAGAGTACACTGAAATTTAGGTCATGGTTATTTATACAAATAACATTGGGATTTTAATTAGACATGTAATATGAGTAGCTGTGCTGTAAAATTCTCAATTTGGAAATGAATTAAAATATTTTAAGGGATGGCTCATAAAAATGAAATTTCAAAAGTATAACTTTAGATTGATTAAAGGGAGCTTTCTAAAAAAAAGAAAACCCTGGATTGACCCATATGCTCATTTTGACCCCTCATGATTATCAAGATATTCTGCTTCCATTGATTTCTTTGCCTTCTCAGTTTCTGTTCATTTAAACACTTTCTTCAGTAGGTGAGAAGAAAGAAATTAAAACTCTAGCCAACCTTGCTTATTACTTACAGATTTATAATAAAATCAAAACTAAAAATGAGTTCTTACTACTTGTAAGTTTCATTAATTAAGGAATCATTTACTTTCTTTAATACATAATAATATAATAAGAATAGACACAATAAGAAAAGACTTTAATGGTAATTTAGTATTACAGCACTTTCTTATTTAGCTCCATTCCATGCATGGTATGATCACCTAAATAATAATTGTTTATAGTGGTAATAAGTACAATCTGAATTGAAGTCACCACATTTGGAAGCTCACACAAAAACACAATTATTCTAAAAAAATCATCTTAGGGTTGTTCTTCATCTTTTTTGTTGTTGTTGTTGTTGTTATTGTTTTCCTTTGTGTTTTGGACATTAATACAATAAAGACAGATCAAAAGCTCTGCAGACTTGGAAATGGTTAGAAAACATTAATTTCTAGCAGTTAATAGGAATTCAGTATGACCTGTTACTAATCTTATTCATTAGCATATATTTTTGTTGTTAGGTTGACTTTTACATTTGGAAATGTATCTATGAGGCATTACATTGCAATGCATTCCCTGCAAAAGCCTTCATTAATATTCCTTATAGCATCTTCGTTTGCATTTTCTTCTATTGTGCTGATCTATCCTTGTCCCCTATTCCCCATACACTTTAAATTTATTCATCCTTAATGTACTACAAAACCTATAAAATTCTGAAGTCTAAGTGCTGCTATAGGAGACTTCTTTTAGCATCTTTCTCATATTATATCCTATTTTACTTACTATTCCCAATAAGAGAAGTTTTAGCGGCTTTAGGTTTTCAGCAGTTTCATCAAGAGGTTAAATTTAAATATTAAATTTAAATATTTACCATGTCATTAATATGTTTAGCACTGCTATGTGCTAAGCGGCTAATGTTGGTGTCTGTGACTTGCTAGGGATGTTGACTCCATTTGATCTTCCAGACCACATCCAGTCTGAAGGCCTTTATTATGATTAATTTAGTGGCTCTGGCTGAGAACTTTGAATTAAATTAGTTAATGAAAAATTAAAATATAAATGTTACTGAAAATATACTGCCTCACTTTCTACACCCAGTTGAAAGGAGTTGGGTTAAATTTTGATATTTCACAATAGCTACTGGTACACAATGTGTCTTATGTCTGCTCAAATAAGTTAGAGTTTATTTGTGATGGTTCATTTGTGTTGTTGCAGTGGTTCTAGGGGTTTATGATCATTAGCACTCTAACTTGTTCTATCAGGTGCAGGGACATAATATATACCTTTCCCCCTACAAATTCTCAATAGCCTGAGGCCATTCTGTTTCCAAGTGTTAAACTTTGGGGGATTTGGGGCTTGCTTATTAGCAATTCCAGGTAAGCCTGAAGAACTGTATGTACTTTACCAATCTCTGTAACATTATAAGGATATAATGTGGAAAATGTTCTAATGTGGATCATAACTTTTAGGTTTCAAAATAAAACATAATGAGGTGAACTGAAGTTTTAAGGTTTTTGTTTATTTTCTAGTGATTACATCACATGTAAACATTAGGGGCATTTTTCCTCACATATCTTACATATTCCATTCCTCCTTTTCTGATGTGCTGAGAATGTAAATATCCTGACTTAGAGTACAGGTATCTGAACACCTAGGAAAGGAGAAATTCCTTTTGGTAGAAAAAAGGTGATTTTGCTATTAACTTTCTACTGTATCTTCTGCCCTATGATTATATTTTGGGGAATAACTTGGATGCTCTGCTTTAAAAAAGAAAACAAAATCCAAACCAAAAGCTAACATATCAGCACTTTTGAAATATCATTTCTGGAAGCCACTCTTTGCCTAATGCTGCATTTTGGGAGGTGATATTTTTAACAGTTCAATGGCAACAACAAGAAAAACACAACAACAAAAAATTCCCACTTAGTGGGAGTACAGTGTGAGGTTTAAGAAGGGGATTTCTGGAGATACACTCACAAATTTTAATATATAAGCAAGATACCAATATCTTTCACTTTCAAATCTTTCAGATTTCAACAAGATACCAGAGGTTTGCATTTCCAACTAACTTTAGATTCCATTGCCTTCCTTTACATTTTTGTTATAATAAAGACAACATAAAACAGCTATATATACTTGCCAAGTGAGATGTTATGCCATAAATTACCCATAAGAGTTTACATGAATCTAGAAATTGTATCTATCATGTTGAATTAATCCAAAAATTTAATCCAAAAGAAATAGCAATTTGCTAGCCTTTCCCACAAATCTAGCCCTCAATTATGTTTGTGAAAGGCATGCACTAATCATGTAAATTGCTCCACATAGATATTTTAAACTGTTTTCCTCAAAGGTGAGAGGGAGTGTAAGACACTTAAGCATCTGCTGTCTTGACTGATACCTATGAGAATGCTGATAGTCTCAAGAGTAATTCGTTACCCCAGCATTACTTTTCTAAGAAATCATCAAAAATATGCTTGAATGGAAATCGTTTCTTTTATTCTTAAAACCGCATGCTAAAAACTATGAGCTATGCAACAATTTCATGTGCAACCAATACCCAGTAAACAGTCTTTAATTGTAAAAATATCACTTATACAGTTAAAGGGGATTTGAGTTTTGTCCTTATCTGCTATTTAGCATTTGAGGGACAGTCAGCTCTCAAGTAAGCATCTGCTCTGTAACAGCCATATTAACAGAAGAGTAAATAGCACTATAATTATGGTAGTTATAGTTACCTTTGTTTTGATCTTGTGCCAGCGGTTCTGGGCATAGAAATCAACAACAGAGAACATTTCCCCCCGTCTGGGGTATTTAAAGTAAGACTATTTTTTTTCAAAGTTTCATTTTGTTTTGTTTTCCAGAATATTTCAGGTTCTATAGACATTATGTATTTTTTCTTTTTAATAAATATAGACTTTAGGAGGATGTGTATTTTGCGTAAATTTTACTTACAGCGGTAGAAAAAGTCACAAACTTTACCATCACCTCACCGTTTATTAAGTTGATCAGATAGCACAGCCATATCCTCACTCTAATCCCATTACTGAATAACAAACAAAGCAAAATAAACAGAAAATAGAGAAACAAAACACTAGACAGAAATATATGTTTTACTCAATTGAATTTATGCAAAGTATTAACAAAATACTAAAGTCTTTATCCTGAGCCATGTTTGTTAGTTCAAACAATACAGCTTTTTAAGCATGGTAATTTCCCATGTAAGAAAAAAATCTGAGTGCATGTGATTTGCACTATCTTTAGAGAAAAGCAAATTGCTTAGACTAGTGCTTTATGAATATAATCATTATGTATCTTAGTGGTTTTTCATACTACTTAATCCTTTCTAAGGGTCAATTTGATTCAACAAAATATTTTTGGAGAACTTAACTATCTTCAAAGGATCTAAATAAGCCATAGACATAGGAGTTGTGACATATGCTCATATTAAGATCTTGAGCCACTGCCTAGGCAAATCATAACAGTAAAAATATCCCTTGAAAAAACACTTAAATTATCCATAAGACATAGGTACTGTCTGTTGTTCTTAAAAGTTATGTTTAAATTATCAGGTACAGTATACTACACAGAGATCAGCACACTATAGCTCATGAGGCAAATACCATCTGTCCTCTGTCTGTTTTTATAAATAAAGTTTTATTGAAATATGGCCAGGCTATTTCTTCACTCATCTATGACTAGAGTAGTTGCAGTGCAGACCATCAGGCTGCAAAGCCTATAATATTTATGATTTGGCCCTTTACAGAAAGATTGCCAACGCTTGACTTTCTAGTTTCCCAAAGCATTCTGTATTCTGCTTTTAAATTTATACTGATGAATGGAAGTTGCTGACAATTTCCAAAATATTCTAGCTTGCCTGAAAGGCTTACTTCATTGGGTTTTAATGTTAGGTCTCCCTAAAGTGAGTACATATGAATGGAGATTTATTTGTTGTTTGAGGAGTATAAAGCTAATGTTTGTGAAAGCACTTATGGCAAAATCTAGCACATAGTAGCTATTAAATAAACACTACCTACATTTGAGCCTAAATCTTGTTTGGTTACATCCACCTACATTTGGTTCCTTGGAAAGCTTTCTACACACTTTGCTATTACTTGTGATCACTGTCCTGCAATGTACAGGATGAATTGGGTATGAGTTGCATGGTTTTTAAGAATCAAGTCTCAAGCCCCATTATGAGCTCCAATGGGAGTGGAGTGGTATTCACTCCAAGAATTCAGATCCTGTAGTGAAAAGTACTCACAGTTACAAACCAGGGGTTTGATGCTTATAAGATGACAGATTAATTTAAGAGTCCTTGATATTTACTAATTATAGTTATAGCTAACAATTGTAGAGCCTTTTCTCTGAGATAGAAAACACACTGACACATAATAAATGCTACAAAACTTTTAGTTATTATTGTTGTTATGTTTATGATTCTTATCCCTAGCTAAGAGCTCTTTGTACTTTATCAAGTCTTGATGTTTATTCTATCTCTTTTAGTTTTCCCACTCTTCATCAATTATACTATCTCATTCTTCTCTCTCTCTCTCTCTCTTAATCCTACCATGTAATTCCTGAATAAAACACAGCAGGAGAAACTGATTTACTGTGAAATTAAGGAAGCACAGATTTCAGGGCTCCACTTAAATGGACACTTTCCAAAAACTTGAAAGGACCTTAGCAATGAATTGGCTGTGTTTATTTGCAAGCTCTTCAAAATACAGTATTTTACCTGAAGTCAGTTAAGAATACTGTCTCCTTCTACTCCAAGTTCCCTTTATTTTCTGTTGTCAGAGTGGCCTTGGGATTTTTTTCTTTGATTTTTTCTAATAAATTTATTTATTGTATTCATTTATTTTTGTCTGCATTGGATCTTCATTGCTACGCACGGGCTTTCTTTATTTGCAGTGAGCGAGGGCTACAATTTGTGGCGGTGCGCGTACTTCTCATTGTGGCTTCTCTTGTTGCGGAGCATGGGGTCTAGGTGCACGGGCTTCTGAAGTTGTGGCACGTGGGCTCAGGAGTTGTGGCTTGTGGGCTCTAGAGCACAGGCTCAGTAGTTGTGGTGCACGGGCTTAGTTGCTCCACAGAATGTGGGATCTTCCCAGACCAGGGATTGAACTCATGTACCCTGCATTGGCCAGCGGATTCTTAACCACTACACCAGCAGGGAAGTCCCTTTTCTTTGATTAATGTAAACAATGCTGAGTTGGAGATACATTTAATTTAAATTTAATGGGCTGTATTTATGTGGTCCATGTATGTATTGTTAGCTAGCCATCCTGGTATAGGAATGGCTCCTAAGAACACTTATACCATGCACTATGCCATTGCACCTATGTTAGTACTCAAAAGTTTATGACCTGAGGTGTGATTGCAATAGTAGCCAGAAGTATATGGCTGGTAGAGAAAAAACAAGGCTGGAAATGTCCAGAGGGAGAAGCTCTTGAAGTTTCTCCTATCATCAGACATGTAAAATAGTAAGTGAACAATTCAGTTCCATTATATGTCAAATTAATACAAATGAAGTTCTTTTTTTGATAGAGGTTTTCCTGATTTGATAACATTTTTTAAAGTGTACATCTCATCAACGGTTGAGTTACTAAGCTTAAAGAAACTTACCATGTTTTCTTATCACTAACAAAAACAAATTTTTATCAAACCCCAAAGAGAAAAATCTACATTACCTTTATATTATATCCTTATATTTTAAATGTAAAAAACAATACTGCAAAATCATTTGAAGAAGTGATCAGTGTTCAGCCACAGAGCTGGGAAAAAGAGAAGTGTCAGTTAATTAAAAAATAATGTTATTTTTCTATATTTTATCTTTTCCATGGTATTTGCTATCTTGTTTGTGTATTTTCATTTCTTTCAAAGGCTAAGATACCTGGTCTTGTTGGAATCCCCCTCCAGCACCAATGTGTTTTATTGGAGATTGAGATTGGTAACCACAACTGGAGAACAGGTCCTTGAAGAGGTTGTAAAACAAGAGTCTCTGTCTTTGATTTTTTAACTTGGTTACAACAGTCATCATATTTATGCACGAAGTCCAACTGAAACTGAAACCAAAAAATTACATTTGTCCTCCCGAATTCACCTTAGTGTATTCTATTCCCAACCACTGTTTTAAACTGCAATACCTAATTTCAGTGGGTAAATACTCTCTCTAGGAGCACTGATTGTAAACATTTTGAAACTATTTGTGTTCAAAACCTCAGTGTCCTATAAACATTTTCCTAAAAGCAATTAGAACAGGCTTGTGTCTATCATGTCATAGGAGATGTAAGGGTATATAATCACTGGCTGGCAAATTTCATGGTCTAAAGTCCCTTGCCTTCACCTTTTCTCTTTCTTCTCATTTAGATGTTGACCTAAAAAGGTATGGATCATTCTTAAATGTGATTTCAGCTCAGCTACCAGCATAAACTTGGGACTTGGAAAGTTATTATTGTTAGTTCTTATAATAAAATATTCAAGAATGCTGACAGACTGCTAGGTGCAAATCCATATTAAATCTGTCTTTACTGAGTTTGTTTTAAGAAGATACAGTACTGCATATGAAAGTTATTGTGGAATCCAAATAATCCAACTTATGTCAAAACTAAACAAATCATCTACCATGGTTTCAAGAAAATAATAATAATAATGGCCTCTCTAGAGAACATTATCTATAGCAACTGAATAAAATTCTTCTACGAATACATTAGCATGCAAGGATAAATCCAGCAAGGTGTAGATCCTGCTTACTCTCAGTCCCCAGGTTTATAAAACGTCTTTGATAACGTAATATACCAATTTGAGATATACATTTACTGACTAAGGAATTTCAGGCTTCAGAAATGCTGGGCTGTCAACTTTCCAATCCTTCTTACTCTTACATTAATTAATGCAAACTGATAGGATGAGTTAAACAGGACTTCATTGGCAGTTGCATCAAGTACAGTATACTTGCTATCTATTCTATAATAGAACAGCTGAATGTAGAAACTCAGAAAGAGGGATGTTGTAAATATCTCCTTCACCATTCCTTGCAAATAAAGTCATAGTGACAGAAAAGAGAGTAAACTTCCGTTAGAGAAATCATCTTCTTATTAAAAATGTGATGAATAGAAATGTGATGTCCATTTTGGACTCTCCTTCTCAAAATTATCCTAAGAGACTTCAGCAGGATCCAGAACAGAATAATGAGAATTATTAGGCAGGGGAAAATCTGACATTCTTCTGCTGTAGTAGACTTGTATGTAATTACATCCAACACCCATATCTACTGACAGTTGCATTTTACTTCAGCCGAAAGGATGGAAATTGAAGTGGGAACTTTAGTTAATACAACCTCAAGATGTTTTTGCTTGGTAAGATTGAAAACTAATTTAACTATATGCAAAACACGTGACAGTCGTAATATTTGGTGGTTGTTTTTAGGGTTGTATTCTTGATACATTGAGAATGAGTCTTGTCAAAGTAGAAACACAATCAAATTTGAAGAATACACAGCAAAGTAGTTAAATCTGCATTTTCTCTGATACTGTTCCTTTTACTAAGTAGTTCTTGGTTTCTCTATGACTAATTCCCATGTTATAAGGATCCTTTTGATGTCTCTGGTCTTCTTGATGTTGAAGGTCCTGGCTGATTGTGTCTGAAAATTTGCAGATTGATTTTAATTTTTTCATTACCCTTGACAACCTTGACTCCAGAACATCAAGCTCTTAGCCACTGATAGAAGCAGATCCTTCCTTCCCACATCATAGCATCAGGATTGCTCCAATCTTATAGAGAAATCCCAGGGAACAAGTCCCTAAGTGGTCTTATGTGGAACCAGTAACATAATTGAAAATCCTGATTTGGCAGTATTTTTCCAGTAGGCATTTAATTTCATTCAATTCTAATCAACTGATTGTTTTGTAAAGTCCAGCTCTGTGACAGGCATTGTGCTAAGAGAATAAAACACAACCCTGCCTTCAAGCAGATCATATCCTTTTGTATAAAACAGAAAAATTCACCAACAGTGGAATTCATGCTAGAGTGAAAATTTGCTCCAGGTGTTCTGAGAGCAACCAGTTATGGGACACCTCACTCAGCCCTGGTGAATCAAAGACAGCTTCCTTGAGTAGGTAATAGACAGACTTAGTCCTGAAAGATGAGTAGGTATTAGGGAATGAGGGATGGAAGAGAAGTCCAGGCAGAGGGAACAACATGTACAAATGTCAGCCATCTGGAGGAATCATGATTTGGGGGGAGAAGTGCAAATAGTTTAACGTGGCATGTTTAGATGGTAAATAGAGAACATTTTATAAAGGGATCCAGTACTGATTTGGAGACTGGAATTTATGCCAAGAAAATGAGGAGCCATAGGTGGACTTTAGGAAGAAAAAATAAAGGTCACAGTAAGATTTATATCTTAAATACATCACTTTGGATAGTTATGAAAAACGGATAAAGGGAATTTGAAGTGAGGTAGTTAATATAAAGGAGACAAAAGAGTTAAGTGACAACACCCTTTGTTGCAAATGCTAAACTGTAGATGTCACATGATCCTTTTTGGTTGAAGATGAAGGTCCTGGCTTGCAATTCTGGATGTGCCACTCATTAACTATATAGTTTTAGATAAATATTCAATATATTTAACCTCTTTAGGTCTCAGCTCCTGCTTTCTTAAAATTTTTGAGGGATTAAGTACAACAGTATATGTAATGTTCTTGGCATAGTGCCTGGATTATATTAAGCAATGAGTAAATGTAAGAAACCCACTTAAATGCTTATTTCTGTAACAGAGAAGAGCCAAATCTGACTACATGTTGGATCTATTTCTTTTACTTTAACCTTTGTTTTCTGCTGCTTTTGTTCACTAAAAAGATACGATCTATACATAATGGCCTGGCTCTGGTAACACTGCCCCTCTGTCTGAATGTTAAACCAAAGTGCCTTTGTTCAGGCAAATATCTGGACCCTGTCCACCTGTGGATGGCTACAAGAAAGAAGAAATTAACACGTCTCCTCCCTGAGGCTAGCCATTCCAGGGGATATTTGCAAAACTTATGGCCTTTTTACTTTACTTCCTCATCTCCCCCCCCCCCCCCCCCGCAACATGCTATAAAAGAAACTGGCATCCAAACCCCGACAAGATGTTATTTTGAGACTTTAGTCTGCCACCTTCTCAGTCTGCCCGCTTTCTGTAGTATTCTTTGCCTCAACACCTCGTCTCTGATTTATTGGCCTGTCGTGCTGCGAGCAGAGCAAGCTTGGACTAGGTAACATTTCCAATGACAATAACAATAATGGTTTAAAAAAACCCACTTATGAGTAATTTTTCAAATATCACTGTAAAATGTCAACTAAATTTGTGTAATGTTTTTGAAGAGAATGTCACAAAGATACTCCCTTAGGCAAAAACGCATGCAAAACAAAATTATCAAGAATCTCCCACATGCAACAACAATCATAACCATAACAATTACAACAGCACCAACTAAAATCAACCACAACTTGAATGAATTTGATTCTTTCTTTGTCATGACACAGAACAGAACCAGGATTTACTAAGCAACGACTATATGACAGGTAGTTTGCTGAACTGTTTACATGTGTAACATCATCACAAATAGCTAATCTTTTTGTATCATTCTACCTTACAAATTTGGCTAAAAATACAGATTCAAAAGTAGGAGGAAGCAAAATGATACTTTACTTATTAGGTGAAGAAGAGAAAAAAGAACTGTGAGAAAGAGAGGGAGATGAGAGACAGACAGACAGAGAGAAGGAGGGGTAGGGAGAGTATGAATAGACAAATAAGGGTCAGGGGGAAGAGATCCACATTCCTTAATCACTTACTAAGCATGATACACTATTTTGGGCATAATGAATCATTTTAGCAGCACTGTAAAATATAGAGGTTTGTTACTATTTTATTGATTGGGAAACAGAAATTGCAGATTAAGTTAATTGTGAATAGGGAAATTCACACAACTGTGAGGCAGTTGTGGTCAAAAACAAACACACAAAAAATGATAAAAATAAACAAACTAAACAATGTCTCCAGAGTAGATTTTCTAATGGCTGAATCCGAATTGTCAGAGATTCTTTTGAGTGGTTTGACTTAACCAGCTTTGTGGACAAATAGTGCTGTAGAGGCAAATATCCTATACGGTAAATGAGCTCTGCAAGCATGCTTAGTGAAATCTCCACTAACCTGAAGTAAATGCCCTGGTTAATAATCAAAAATAATTTAAGCAATCAAAATAATTTGATCAATTGTTGCTGTGTATACCACAGTACTATCTTACTTAAAATGATTGCTTAGGTATATTAGGTCAGGTAGAGAGGATAGTTGATTCCCATAGAGTAAAATATTACTCAACAGAAAACCCTTCAGTGAGGAATCACTGAAGACTATGGTAAATGAATATAAAATTTTAAAATCTGTACATTAAGACAAAAGAAAAAATATTGCCAGAGGCAATTTGCAAAGAAATTACATCTGGGTGCAGTAAAAGGAATCCTAAGAGGAAAAGGTTCATTCACTGAGTGAGCTCTTTAGGGGAGCTATTATTTGATTAAGCAAGCTATTTATTTAAATAGAGTATGCTCTAGGACTAGTTTAATCCAGGCCCTGAAGGCTATTTTAATGGGTCTGAGGATTGCTTTGGCAAAACATAGCTGATTTTTTAGATCACTGCAAATTTAATCACAGAGATAAAACTCTTTACTGTAAACCATGTTAAGCTTCTGGTCAACTTTAGGCAGCATGTAGAAGAGAGATTAAGAACTATAAAGTCTAATCTGGTCCTAGGTAACCTTTCTTTGTTTCTCCTTCCAGAAGATTTTAAGAGAGACAAATTTATTGAAGAATGCAAGGATTTCAGAAAAAATGGAAAAGTAATATTGGATTTAAATGAGATCTGTTGAGAAAGACACATTGATGGGGAAGGATAAATAAAATCAGGGATCTCCTTTAGATCTAGATGATACCTTTGATATAAACCTAGTTAGTTGGGTCAAAGATAGAGACTACCATGAACTAATGCACAATTTGGTCAAATCAGTTGTGACAGGCATAAAGTTTTTAGAAACTGTGTTTTCATCACAAGAGCTTAGAAGGAATTTTTAAGGCTGAAAGACCAATGAAAGAATACACAGCAAGGAGGGGAAGATGGCAGAAGAGTAAGACGCAGAGATCACCTTCCTCCCCACAGATACACCAGAAATACATCTAAACGTGGAACAACTCCTACAGAACACCTACTGAAAGCTGGCAGAAGACCTCAGACCTCCTGAAAGGCAAGAAACTCCCCACATACCTGCGTAGGGCAAAAGAAAAAAGAATAAACAGAGACAAAAGGATAGGGACGGGACCTGCACCAGTGGGAGGGAGCTGTGAAGGAGGAAAGGTTTCCACACACTAGAAGCCCCTTTGCGGGCGGAGACTGCGGGTGGTGGAGGGGGAAAGCTTCGAATCTGCGGAGGAGAGCGCAGCAACAGGGGTGCGGAGGGCAAAGCGAAGAGATTCCCACACAGAGGATCGGTGCCGACCGGCACTCACCAGCCTGAGAGGCTTGTCTGCTCATCCGCCGGGGCGGGTGGGCCAGGGAGCTGAGGCTCGGGCTTCAGTCGGAGCGCAGGGAGAGGACTGGTGTTGTAGGTGTGAACAAAACCTGCAGGGGGTTAGTGCACCACGGCTAGCCGGGAGGGAGTCCGGGGAAAAGTCTGGACCTGCCGGAGAGGCAAGAGACTTTTTCTTCCCTCTTTGTTTCCTGGTGCACGAGGAGAGGGGATTAAGAGAGCTGCTTAAAGGAGCTCCAGAGGTGGGTGGCTAAAAGCGCGGACCCCAGAGACAGGCATGAGACGCTAAGGCTGCTGCTGCTGCCACCAAGAAGCCTGTGTGAGGGCACAGGTCACTATCCACACCCCCCTTCCGGGGAACCTGTGCAGCCCGCCACTGCCAGGGTCCCGGGATCCAGGGACAACTTCCCTGGGAGAACACACGGCGTGCCTCAGGCTGGTGCAACGTCATGTTAGCCTCTGCTGCTGCAGGCTCCCCCCACACTCTGTACCCTTCCGTCCCCCTGGCCTGAGTAAGCCAGAGTCCCCGAAGCAGCTGCTCCTTTAAACCCCTCCTGTCTGAGCAAAGAACAGACGCCCTCCAGTGACCTACACGCAGAGGCGGGGCCAAATCCAAAGCTGAGCTCCGGGAGCTGTGAGAACAAAGAAGAGAAAGGGAAATCTCTCCCAGCAGCCTCAGGAGCAGCAGATTAAAGCTCCACAATCAACTTGATGTACTCTGCATCTGTGGAATCCCTGAATAGACAATGAATCATCCCAAATTGAGGAAGTGGACTTTGAGAGCAAGATTTATAATTTTTTCCCCTTTTCCTCTTTTTGTGAGTGTGTATGTGTATGCTTCTGTGTGAGATTTTGTTTGTATAGCTTTGCTTCCACCATTTGTCCTAGGGTTCTATCCGTCCATTTTTTTAAAAAAAATTTTTTCTTAATAATTATTTTTTATTTTAATAACTTTATTTTATTTTATCTTCTTCCTTTCTTTCTTTCCTTCCTTCCCTCCTCCCTCCCTCCCTGCTTTCTTTCTTTCTTTCCTCCTTCCTTCCTTCCTTCCTTCCTTCCTTCCTTTCTTTCTTTCTTTCTCTCTCTCTCTTTCTTCCTTCCTTCCTTCCTTTCTTTCTTTCTTTCTTTCTCTCACTCTCTCTCTCTTTCTTTCTTTCTTTCTTTCTTTCTTTCTCTCTTTCTTTCTTTCTTTCTTTCTTTCTTTCTTTCTCTCTTTCTTTCTTTCTTTCTTTCTTTCTTTCTTTCTTTCTTTCTTTCTTTCTTTCTTTTTCTCCCTTTTATTCTGAGCCGTGTAGATAAAAGGCTCTTGGTGCTGCAGCCAGGAGTCAGTGCTGTGCCTCTGAGGTAGGAGAGCCAACTTCAGGACACTGGTCCACAAGAGACCTCTCAGCTCCACATAATATCAAATGGTGAAAATCTCCCAGAGATCTCCATCTCAACACCAGCACCCAGCTTCACTCAACGACCAGCAAGCTACAGTGCGGGACACCCTATGCCAAACAACTAGCAAGACAGGAACACAACCCCACCCATTAGGAGAGAGGCTGCCTAAAATCATAATAAGTCCACAGACACCCCCAAATACACCACCAGACGTGGAGCTGCCCACCAGAAAGACAAGATCCAGCCTCATCCACCAGAACACAGGCACTAGTCCCCTCCACCAGGAAGCCTACACAACCCACTGAACTAACTTTAGCCACTGGGGACAGACACCAAAAACAATGGGATCTATGAACCTGCAGCCTGCAAAAAGGAGACCCCAAACACAGTAAGATAAGCAAAATGAGAAGACAGGAAAACACACAGCAGATGAAGGAGCAAGATAAAAACCCACCAGACCTAACAAATGAAGAGGAAATAGGCAGTCTACCTGAAAAAAAATTCAGAATAATGATAGTAAAGATGATGCAAAATCTTGGTAACAGAATAGAGAAAATGCAAGAAACATTTAACAAGGACCTAGAAGAACTAAAGATGAAACAAGCAATGATGAACAACACAATAAATGAAATTAACAATACTCTAGATGGGATCAATAGCCGAATAACTGAGGCAGAAAAATGGATAAATGACCTGGAAGATGAAGTAGTAGAAATAACTACTGCAGAGCAGAATAAAGAAAAAAGAATGAAAAGAACTGAGGACAGTCTCAGAGACCTCTGGAACAACATTAAATGCACCAACATTCGAATTATAGGGGTTCCAGAAGAAGAAGAGAAAAAGAAGGGGACTGAGAAAATATTTGAATAGATTATAGTTGAAAATTTCCCTAATATGGGAAAGGAAATAGTTAATCAAGTCCAGGAAGCACAGAGAGTACCATACAGGATAAATACAAGCAGAAAAATGCCAAGACACATATTAATCAAACTGTCAAAAATTAAATACAAAGAAAACATATTAAAAGCAGCAAGGGAAAAACAACAAATAACACACAAGTGAATCCCCATAAGGTTAACAGCTGATCTTTCAGCAGAGACTCTGCAAGCCAGAAGGGAGTGGCAGGTCATATTTAAAATGATGAAGGAAAAAATCCTGCAACCAAGATTACTCTATCTAGCAAGGATCTCATTCAGATTTGATGGAGAAATTAAAACCTTTACAGACAAGCAAAAGTTGAGAGAGTTCAGCACCACCAAGCCAGCTTTACAACAAATGCTAAAGGAACTTCTCTAGGCAAGAAACACAAGAGAAGGAAAAGACCTACAATAACGAACCCCAAACAATTAAGAAAATGGGAATAGGAACATACATAATTATCAATTAAGGTAATCGATAATTACCTTAAATGTAAATGGATTAAATGCTCCCACCAAAAGACACAGATTGGCTGAATGGATACAAAAACAAGACCCATATATATGCTGTCTACAAGAGACCCACTTCAGACCTAGAGACACATACAGACTGAAAGTAAGGGGATAGAAAAAGATATTCCATGCAAATGGAAACCAAAAGAAAGCTGGAGTAGCAATTCTCATATCAGACAAAATAGAATTTAAAATAAAGACTATTAGAAGAGACAAAGAAGGACACTACATAATGATCAAGGGATCCATCCAAGAAGAAGATATAAGAATTGTAAATATTTATGCACCCAACATAGGAACACCTCAATACATAAGGCAAATACTAACAGCCATAAAAGGGGAAATCCACAGTAACACATTCATAGTAGGGGACTTTAACACCCCACTTTTACCCATGGACAGATCATCCAAAAAGAAAATAAATAAGGAAACACAAGCTTTAAATGATACATTAAACAAGATGGATTTAATTGATATTTATAGGACATTCCATCCCAAAACAACCAAATACATATTTTTCTCAAGTGCTCATGAAACATTCTCCAGGATAGATCATATCTTGGGTCACAAATCAAGCCTTGGTAAATTTAAGAAAATTGAAATTGTATCAAGTATCTTTTCTGAACACAACACTATGAGGCTAGATATCAATTACAGGAAAAGATCTTTAAAAAATACAAACACATGGAGGCTAAAGAATACACTACTTGATAACGAAGTGATCACTGAAGAAACTGAAGAGGAAATCAAAAAGTACCTAGAAACAAATGACAATAGAGACATGATGACCCAAAACCTATGGGATGCAGCAAAAGCAGCTGTAAGAGGGAAGTTTATAGCAATACAATCCTACCTTAAGAAACAGGAAACATCTCGAATAAACAACCTAATCTTGCACCTAAAGCAATTAGGGAAAGAAGAATAAAAAAACCCCAAAGGTAGCAGAAGGAAAATAATCATAAAAATCAGGTCAGAAATAAATGAAAAAGAAATGAAGGAAATGATAGCAAAGATCAATAAAACTAAAAGCTGGTTCTTTGAGAAGATAAATAAAATTGATAAACCATTAGCCACACTCATCAAGAAAAAGAGGGAGAAGACTCAAATCAATAGAATTAGGAATGAAAAAGGAGAAGTAACAACTGACACTGCAGAAATACAAAAGATCATGAGAAATTACTACAAGCAACTCTATGCCAATAAAATGGACAGCCTGGAAGAAATGGACAAATTCTTAGAAATGCACAACCTGCCAAGACTGAATCAGGAAGAAATAGAAAATATGAACAGAGCAATCACAAGCACTGAAATTGAAGCTGTGATTAAAAATCTTCCAACAAACAAAACTCCAGGACCAGATGGCTTCACAGGCGAATTCTATCAAACATTTAGAGAAGAACTTACACCTATCCTTCTCAAACTCTTCCAAAAAATAGCAGAGGGAGGAACACTCCCAAACTCATTCTACGAGGCCACAATCACCCTGAGAGCAAAACCAGACAAGGATGTCACAACAAAAGAAAACTACAGGCCAATATCACTGATGAACATAGATGCAAAAATCCTCAACAAAATACTAGCAAACAGAATCCAACAGCACATTAACAGGATCATACACCATGATCAAGTGGGGTTTATTCCAGGAATGCAAGGATTCTTCAATATACGCAAATTAAACAACATGATTCACCATATTAACAAATTGAAGGAGAAAAACCATATGATCATCTCAATAGATGCAGAGAAAGCTTTTGACAAAATTCAACACTGATTTATGATGAAAACCCTGCAGAAAGCAGGCATAGAGGGAACTTTCCTCAACATAATAAAGGCCATATATGACAAATACACAGCCAACGTCGTCCTCGATGGTGAAAAACTGAAAGCATTTCCACTAAGATCAGGAACAAGACAAGGTTGCCCACTCTCACCACTCTTATTCAACATAGTTTTGGAAGTTTTAGCCACAGCAATCAGAGAAGAAAAGGAAATAAAAAGAATCCAAATCGGAAAAGAGGAAGTAAAGCTGTCACTGATTGCAGATGACATGATACTCTACATAGAGAATCCTAAAGATGCTAGCAGAAAACTACTAGTGCTATTCAATGAATTTGCTAAAGTAGCAGGATACAAAATTAATGCACAGAAATCTCTGGCATTCCTATAAACTAATGATGAAAAATCTGAAAGTGAAATCAAGAAAACACTCCCATTTACCATTGCGACAAAAAGAATAAAATACCTAGGAATAAACCAACCTAAGGAGACAAAAGACCTGTATGTAGAAAATTCTAAGACATTGATGAAAGAAATTAAAGATGATACAAATAGATGGAGAGATATACCATGTTCTTGGATTGGAAGAATCAACATTGTGAAAATGACTCTACTACCCAAAGCAATCTACAGATTCAATGTAATCCCTATCAAACTACCACTGGCATTTTTCACAGAACTAGAACAAAAAAGTTCACAATTTGTATGGAAACACTAAAGACCCCGAATAGCCAAAGCAATCTTGAGAATGAAAAACGGAACTGAGGGAATCAGGCTCCCTGTCTTCAGACTATACTACAAAGCTACAGTAATCAAGACAGTATGGTACTGGCACAAAAACAGAAAGATAGATCAATAGAATAGGATAGAAAGCCCAGAGATAAACCCACCCACATATGGTCACCTTATCTTTCATAAAGGAGGCAGGAATGTACAGTGGAGAAAGGACAGCCTCTTCAATAAGTGGTGCTGGGAAAACTGGACAGCCACATGTAAAAGTATGAGATTAGATCATTTGCTAACACCATACACAAAAATGAGCTCAAAATGGATTAAAGACCTAAATGTAAGGCCAGAAACCATCACACTCTCAGAGGAAAAAATAGGCAGAACATTTTATGACATAAATCACAGCAAGATCCTTTTTGACCCACCTCCTAGAGAAATGGAAATAAAAACAAAAATAAACAAATGGGACCTAATGAAACTTCAAAGCTTTTGCACAGCAAAGGAAACCATAAACAAGACAAAAAGACAACCCTCAGAATGGGAGAAAATATTTGCAAATGAAGCAACTGACAAAGGATTAATCTCCAAAATTTATAAGCAGCTCATGCAGCTCAATAACAAAAAAACAAAAACCCAATCCAAAAATGGGCAGAAGATCTAAATAGACATTTCTCTAAAGAAGATATACAGACTGCCAACCAACACATGAAAGAATGCTCAACATCATTAATCATTAGAGAAATGCAAATCAAAACTACAATGAGATATCATCTCACACCAGTCAGAATGGCCATCATCAAAAAATCTAGCAACAATAAATGCTGGAGAGGGTGTGGAGAAAAGGGAACACTCTTGCACTGCTGGTGGGAATGTGAATTGGTACAGCCACTATGGGGAACAGTATGGAGGTTCCTTAAAAAACTACAAATAGAACTACCATATGACCCAGCAATCCCACTACTGGGCATGTACCCTGAGAAAACCATAATTCAAAAAGAGTCATGTACCAAAATGTTCATTGCAGCTCTATTTACAATAGCCTGGAGATAGAAATGACCTAAGTGTCCAGCATCAGATGAATGGATAAAGAAGATGTGGCACATATATACCATGGAATATTACTAGCCATAAAAAGAAATGAAATTGAGCTATTTGTAATGAGGTGGATGGACCTAGAGTCTGTCATACAGAGTGAAGTAAGTCAGAAAGAGAAAGACAAATACCATATGCTAACACATATATATGGAATTTAAGAAAATAAAAATATCATGAAGAATCTATGTGTAAGACAGGAATAAGTACCCAGACCTACTAGAGAATGGACCTGAGGATATGGGAAGGGGGAAAGGTAAGATGTGACAAAGCGAGGGAGTGACATGGACATATATACACTACCAAATGTAAAGTAGATAGCTAGTGGGAATCAGCCGCATAGCACAGGGAGATCAGCTCAGTGCTTTGTGACCACCTAGAGGGGTGGGATAGGGAGGGTGGGGGGGAGGGAGACATAAGAGGGAAGAGGTTTGGGAACATATGTATATGTATAACTGATTCACTTTGTTATAAAGCAGAAACTAACACACCATTATAAAGCAATTATACTCCAATTAAGATGTAAAAAAAAAAAGAATACACAAAGAAGACCTAATACACATAGTATTTGAAAATGATCAAAAATGATAATATATGGGACCTATATTCAGCTCATGGGCCTTATTATAGCTATTTTAGTTGTTTATGATCTGTGTTCTTTTTAATTAATGTCTATCCTATGTCAGTTGTTAACAATTCTGCATGTCACCTGGCAATGAGAGATACCTTTTGTTTTCAAAACTGACAACTTGAACATTTGTTTAATGGAAAAAATACAGTGAACGATCAACATTATATATTTTTTACAAATCAAACAATCAATAACTATAGTTGATTTACAATATTGTGTTAGTTTCAGTTTACAACAAAGTGATTCAGTTATTTCAGATTCTTTTCCATTATAGACTATTACAAGATATTGAATATGTTCCTTGTGCCATATAGTATGTCCTTGTTGGTACTTGTTTTTTATTATATATATTAGTTTGTATCTCTTAATCCCAAACTCCTAATTTATCACTTCTCCCCCTGCTTTCCCCTTTGGTAACCATAAGTTTGTTTTCTAAGAGACACTTCAGGAGGGATATTTGATTGGGAGAGAGAAGGAATTGGGAAAAATCAAGTTGGTTATATATACTGTCCTGTTGTTTGACTATTTGTAACAAGAATATGCATTCTTGTATTGTTAGAGCAAATTTAAAAATTAAAAATATAACATAATAAAATCTATGGACAATAAGAAATATGCAGAATTATAAATTACAGAGGTTAACTCCCAGAGTTATTTTCTGCAGGAAACTGATGGACAAATCTTTAAATATTTATCATGTGACTCTGCTTATTGATCAGTGACTTTATTTATTTATTTATTTTTTGCGGTATGCGGGCGTCTCACTGTTTCGGCCTCTCCCGCAGAGCACAGGCTTCGGACGCGGAGGCTCAGCGGGCATGGCTCACGGGCCCAGCTGCTCTGCGGCATGTGGGATCTTCCCAGACCGGGGCACGAACCTGTGTCCCCTGCATCGGCAGGCAGACTCTCAACCACTGTGCCACCAGGGAAGCCCCCGATCAGTGACTTTAATTCATGTTCTCTGTGGACCAGTTAAGATAAACACAGCTTCTTCTCCAAAGGGAAACTCATAATTCACTCTATATTAGTGTGAGGAGACACTGACCCTCCTTGGAAAGGGTTACTAAATGCTGATTCTCCTTTCATATACTGTGGTGAAAACTAAGCTATAGCTACTTGTTGAGATTATTTAATATAACTCTGACTGAAGAACGAGGCATCAACGATTTGAATATTTAAAACGTGTACAAATAAGATTTAAGAAATTGAGCATGTGATCAAAACTTCCTGAAAACCCACATCAGAGGCACGTGACACCCCATGCTCCTTAAGAATAGGACCAAAGAACAGATAAACCAATTTTAGCAAAGTTTTTACCCCGATTGAGGTAATCTTCAGATAACACAACAGGAATTATTGTTTCCTTAGAAATTGGTAGGATGATACTTTCCAAGGACTTGGGCTATTTTATAATACTATACACTGGTAACAGACACAAACATGAAATGTTATATTTATTCAAATATAACAAAATAGGCAGTTTGAAATAGATGAAAAAATATGTATCATACAAACACTGATCAAAGGAAAATGAGTGGCTAGATTAATATCAGATAGAGTCAACTTCAGATTAAAGAAAATTATCAGAGAAAGAGCGGGGCATTTTATAATATAATAGGGTAATTCCACCAAGAAGACATAGCAGAACTGCAAAATATGTGAAGCCACAATTGATAGAACTGAAAGGACAAATAAACAAATACACAGGTTAAACCTGGAAAGTTCAACATTCCTCTAAACAATTGATAGAATAACTAGCCAAAGTCAGCAACGATACAGAGGAACTTAAAAACACCATCCACCAATAGGACAATCAAGAATTATAGAACATTCCATCCAACAAGAGCAGAATATATACTATTATCAATTGCCCCTGGAAGACATAGGAAAATAGACTTTATATTGTGCCGTAAAACAAACCTGAACATTTAAAAATTATTTCTATCATACAGACTGTGCTCTCAAACAATAATGGTATCTAATTTAAAAACAATAACAGAAAAATTAAAGAAAATATCCAAACACTTGGAAACAAAACCACACGCTACTAAATAATACATGGGTCAAAGAGGAAGACTCAAAGGGAAATTTTTAAAAATACATTGAACTCTAGAAAGTGAAAATGCATCACATAATAAATGTGGGATAGCTAAATCAGTGCCAAGAAGTAAATTGATAGAATTAATGCATGTACTAGAAAAATGAAAAAAATATCAGATTAATAGTCTAAACTCTTACCTCAAGAACTTAGAAAAAGGGAAAAATAAACCCAAACCAAGCAGAATAAAGAAAATAATAAAGAACAGAAATTATTAAAATTTAAAGCAAAAAAAATACAGAAAAGTAAGAAAACAAAAAGCTGGTTTATTAAAAGATTAATAAAATGTAAGTAAAAAGTAAGACTACAGTAAGACTGACAATGAAAAAGAAAATAAGATAAAAATTATGAATATCAGGAATTAAAAAAAGATATTGATAGAGACTCTGCAGACCACAAATGAATAATAAGGGAGTATTTGGAACAATTCCAAACGTACAAATTTGACAACACAGATGAAATGAAACAATTCTTCATAAAGAACAATATATCACACTCATGCAATATTACATAAATCATTTGAATAGTCTTTGTAACTATTAAGGAAAATGAATCATAATTTGAACACCCTCCAAAATAAAAACCTCCACAACTTCCCACCTCACAACATCTCAGCTCACCTTTTACATCATCTCTTGCTTTATGTAGCAAGCAGCTTGTTACAGTTGTCACTGACAGCACCTTGACTCACTGCTTTGTACATCTTTCCCTAAATTCCCTGGACTCCTGCCATAAACTGTGCAGGATTCAATCATGTATGTCTTGGAAGTGTTAGGAAATACATAGCAATCGTTGAACAATTGATGACAAGGACCAAAGGATGTTCTCTCTCCTCTTCTCTGACTCTATAGATCATTGTTATGTGTGTTCTAGACAGTTTCTCAAAAGATACAGCAAGACTGAGTCTCAATTGCCTACTATTTGACTAACTGGAGTATATACCACAGTATCGACTTTCCCTCATATCTATTTTCCTGTCCCCAATCTCCATCTTCTGTCTTTGAAACTCCTACCAAGTTTCAAAGGACTACAAAGCCCTTGTCTCAAACTCTGCTTGCCAATGGCAACCCAGTCTAAAACATATATTTTACAGGAGAAAAATTATTAGAGCAAGATTATGTTTTACCTATAGAAAGCATGTGTAAATAGCACAAATTACTTCTGCTAACTTGGAACTCAGTACTTATTTAAACCTTACCAGATATCACAATGAAAATATTCACCCAGGATATAAAATGACAGTAAGACATTTTATAGATGTAGGACAGCTGACTTCTTTGGTGGGAAGGCAGGAATTAAATATGTAAATATGGTAAATTGATAGAACAATAATGTCAAGTTCAGGTTCATAAGAGTAAGGAAGAAGGTGCAATTGAATTTCTTCAGTAAATTTGGGAAAGATGCAGAAAAGGAGAAATTAAATAGTTTACATAGGAAAATATATTTGATAATATATGAATGTAAGAAATAATTATATGTCATTATAATACTGAAACATATAGATAGCATATGGATTTCAATATGCAGTATAGCTTTTTTACTAGACTTCCCAGGTCACAATTGGAACATTGAAAATTCTACACTGAGGAATTGAGAACCTCTATATTGATAAGCATACTTATAAAAATTTAAACAATAATTGCTTAAAACATTTATTTTTTATCCCAAATATTGTTGGGGCAAATTTTTATGTGTTTTCTCAAAAATACAATTATTGTTAGATCAAATAGTTTCCCCTCACTATTCGAAAGTAGAGTGTTCCTTTGAAACCCTTCCTAAGCCGAAATGGTGTAAAGGGAAAAAGCAATTATCTAGGATACATCTTGCCAAGGGATGCACAAATAAATCTAGATAAAGTACAGCTGCTCACAGATACAGTTCAAAGCTATGGTGACTTGATGTCGAGATGCTGAGTGTAGTTCCTGGGGAAGGAGCCTGGAGGCGTCATTCTCACTGCTTGGGGTGCACACTGCCTTTATAATGGCTCACTGCAAAACAAACACTGAATGCTATTTTAGTTCTAATGTAGATCTTTTGCAAAAGTGAAGTGCCTTGAAGTGAACTTTCGAAAAGCAGGGAATACCTGTAATTATTTCAGTAATTGCAATTTGAGAACCTGTCAAAACTTTAAGTTGTTCTATGAGAGTAGAGTAAGCAAAAATTGTAATTTGTAAAATCCCTTGCTTGAGACACAGTGCTGCTTTTTAAAAAGATAATTGTAGAAAGTCGAATAACATTTCTAAGATGCTTTCCACCCCCTCCCCCAACAACTGTCCCTTCAGAAAGGTTTTATTACAGATGAAAATACTAAGGAAATGGGCTGTCAAAGCTTCAGTGAAATAATACCTAATTTTGAAGTATTGTCTCTGTATGTGTACTTATATTGTTAACTCTCCAAAGTATAAAAATATTTTCTAATCTACTCTATATGGCAGAAATATAAATGCCTTCCCTTTTTATCATTTAAAATAAGGTTTAAAAATAAAATTGCCTAGGACATTAGAAATAATTGCATGGGTATGAATTTTTTCCCTAAGTTATACTAAGGCATATTGGATAGGAAAACTGATTTTTATGTGAATAGAAATGAGAGGAAGTAACAATTTTAGAAACAATGTTTAAATGGAAAAAAAAAGGCAAAAGGTGATACCAGGTATTTCTGTATTCCTGTTACCTACTTCTCTCTCAATTTTCTTCTTTTTGTACTGTAAATCAGAAGGGTTCTATAGGAGGATTATGTCAACAGTTATGGGCCAGAGGACCTGAGGTCCAATTCTTGTTCTACTCTCAAGATTTCTGAGATCCTTGGTCCATCACTAAACCCCACACAGTGTCAGTTTTCTCCTTTGTGCAGTGAGCATGGGTGCTGTATTAGCTGACTCTATATTTCTGTTCTCTATGAATATTATACATTTTTGTGCACACTGAGGAAATATAACTTTTGCCTTTTTTTTCCTTTTAAACATTGTTTCTAAAATTGTTACTGCCTCTCATTTCTATTCACATAAAAATCAGTTTTCCTATCCAATATGCCTTAGTATAATAACTTAGGGAAAAAATTCATACCCATACAATTATTTCTAATGTCCTAGGCAATTTTATTTTTAAACCTATTTTAAATGATAAAAAAGGGAAGACATTTATATTTCTGCCATATAGAGTAGATTAGAAAATATTTTTGTACTTTGGAGAGTTAACAATATAAGTACACATACAGAGACAATGCTTTTCATCCCAATTCATTAGGTTGTAAATTAATCTCTCAGAGGAGAAAACACACAACAAAATATTTACAAATATCTGGTATTCAAGTCACTATAGCTAGACACTCTATCTTTCTTATTGAAAGTTGGTAATCACTATTTTACTGAGTCATCTTGAAGAGCATATTCTTGAAAACGTAGACTTTGAAAATGTAGGTCTTAAGTAGATCCTCATTCCTAATGTAATATTTATTGGCTTAGATATGAGGCATCACAAGAGACACTTTTACAGTAGAGTTGTGGATGTGTGAGATATCTAAGGCAAGTATAGGAACCATAGAGCAGGAACTGTTGAAGGCAGGAACAGGGAAAATTCATTACTAGATGCTAGTAGATATTGGGTCCTAGTAGGGCTGAGCCTGTAGGGATAGAGTTCTGACCAGGGACTCAGAACTTTGCAATGAAATAAGCTGAGTTAACTCAATCTTTGTTTCCCATCTCTTCTATTCTCTTTCCTTTTAATCAAAGCATGGATCATTTTGTTTGTTTGTTTAACCTATTAAGGCAGTTGTTAATTTCATTCCATTAAAAGTAGAGGCTCTGAAATAACCATGATTTTTTTTTAAACTCAGATTCAAGGAATTTGCTTGCAGCATTCATTTTTTTAACTTAAGCCTCATAGATGTCAAAAGTAGCACACATAAGATCCAATCTTTTAAGATGTGAAAAACTTTGTGCCTCAGAATCCTATAATTGCCCTGTGTTAAAGGATTCAGGTTGCCTCATCTAATTTCCATGAAATATAGATATTAACATGATTTCATAGTTTTCTATTGGTCAACTTCAAAGATTTATGCACAAAAGTATACATCATAAGAGGCTCAAGAATCCAATCCTTTAACTTGGAGAGAAAAAAGGACAACTCTTTTGTATTTTCAGTCATTTTTGTTTTGCTTATCACATCAGTATAACTATGTAGATAGTACAATATATTCTCAGAATATATTGCAGTCATGAACATTTTTGACACGACTGCATATCCATATACACAGGTGCCTTTCAAACACTCAAAAGATTTTTATTAAAGCTTTACTGGATAGAAATTAATTATATTAAGAAATTAATCATATTAAGAATTAGAAACTTTATTTTTAGATTGAAGTCCATGAATTCACCAGCTCACATTGTGTATAAATTCTATCAAAACATCTTTTAGGTAGCAGGTATAGAAGTTACCTTTGACTATTTCCCAGATGCTCATTAGCAACAAGTTTCTTTCATCTTTTAAATAAACACTTAATCACAAATAATAATAGAAAATTTACCCACCATCAAACTTACCAAACAAAGCACTAATGATACTTAAAAGCCGCAATGTGTATTTTTCTCATCACATTTTCCTTTATACTCTTCAGGGGGACCACCACCCTTAAATCTGTGTTTATCATTCTAAAAATTTTACCAGACTCTTCTTTAAAGAATTCAAAAAACAATGAGAATGTGAAAAACAAATGATCGAAATCATTAGTTACCAAGGAAATGTCAACTAAAACCACAGTAGATACTGCTACATATTTTTTTAAAAATAGCTAAAATAGCTAAAAAACATAGGAAACATGAAGTGCTGGCAAGGATGTGGGGCAATGGGACTTCTTTTTTTTTTTCCTTTGCTGCTTTTAATATTTTTTCTTTGTGTTTAATTTTTGATAGTTTTATTAATGTGTGTCTTGGTGTGTTTCTCCTTGTATTTATCCTGTATGGGACTCTGTGCTTCCTGGACTTGATAAACTATTTCCTTTCCCATATTAGGGAAGTTTTCAACTATAATCTCTTCAAATATTTTCTCAGTCAATGGGACCTCTTATACAATGCTGAAGGGAAGGTAAAATGGTACAACCATACTGCAAAACATTTGGCAGTCTCTCCAAATGTGGACATACCCAATCGTATGACTGAGACAACGGACTCCTAGCTATTTAGCCAAGAGAAACAAAAACATCTATCCATACAAAACAAAGACTATACAAAAATATTTATAACAACTTTATTTGCAATAGCTCAAAATTAGAAATGATCCAACTGTCCACAAATTATCATGTATATTCTATCCAATTGTCCACAAATTATAGTATATTCTTACAGTGGAATACTTTCAGCAATTAAAAAAAACGTTAATACACAACAACATAGATGATGAGTCTTAAAATTATTATGTTGAGAGAAAAAAGTGAACTGAAGAGAAGTACATATGACATGAACCATTAATATAAAATTAGAGAAAATGCAAACTACTTTAGAATGACCAAAAGCAGATTAGTCATAAACTGCAGACAGAGCTGAAGGAAGGAATGGGATTAGAAAAGGGCACAAAGAAATTTTTTGGGATAATGAAAATATTCGCTATTTTGATTATGGTGATGATTTTACAAGCTAAAACATATTCCAAAACTGAACAAATTGTACAATTTAAATATCTTCTGTACTTCAATTATATTTCAAAAAGTCATTAAAATAGATAATAGTCTGGTATCCACAGGGATGACATTGGAGTATTTTCAGATCAGTGGATTGTGAAGAATATTGTACCATATTCATACTTTTCACCCACAACTAAAATATATCATTCCTATAACCCTGAATTGTATTTGTGAGTTTTCATATATCTTCTTCATATTTTCTTCATATACCTCGTTGCTGGCAGATAACTTAATAATATATTACTTATTTACCCAGCGATTATTTATTAAGCACCTATTTATAGCAGAAAGTGTCCTAAGCACTAGGATACAGCAGAAAATAAAGTTTCTTTCTGGTAAAAAGAGATGCAAAATTAATAAGTGTATTACAAACTAAAATATGTGAAGTGGAATAATATTCCTAGTTCTTGAAAGAGTGAATGAGTGATTAAATGAATAAATGTAAATTTGTCTTGCAAATCCGAATATACTTTATATTCAGCTATGCTGTAGAATTGCTTCCAACTTAAAGAGGAAACCTAACAGTAGTTAAAGAAAGTTTACTTTTATCATAAAAGGTGAACTTGAGAGTGAGGCAATTACTGTCCTTGTTACAACCACTCAGTGTTCCAACTGTTACCCAGGCTCCCTCTGTCTTTCACCTTTCCTAGCCTTACTGTTATTTTGTTTGTTCCCATTCTTATTGCCTCTTTATTACAACATGGCTGCTGTTTTATCAGGCATTTAGAGTGGACTTAAAATTATCAATAGTAATTCTCCTCTCTCTTCCTCAACTCTAAAACCACTGGATACAGAGGTACAGAAATCAGACAGTTAAATATGTCATCTTTGTTTCTGATAGTCCTCACTTGGTGACACGTCTCAATACTGAAGTCAAATGAATTATCTAAAACACACTTGTTCAGCTGGACACACAAACACATGCCATGACCAGCACAGCTAGACTTTTGAAAGCCTCCGTTTCAAGGACAGATTTTACTGGTACATTTACATTCTGAATGACCAGAGAAAAACCTTTTTCCTGAGGACAAATGCTCCAAGGACTAGGCTACACATGCTGTTTCTTTCCTCAATCTTTCTTCCTCTCTGGGAAAGGAGTACAAGAAGCAGGAAGCTGATGGAAGCTGTCTCCACATTGATTATAAACCAAGATAATTTTCTATGGAGTGTTGAAAAAAAAGTGGGGCCTGGATACCTACTTTTATTTGGGAGATGGCCTTCTTCAGTCTTTAACTGCTTTATCAAAAAGTATAAATTTAATGTGGGAATGACTCAAGAAGTAGCTGAACTTAGGCAATGAATAGAAGTCTACAATTAAAATAACAGTGAATCTGAAGTGACATAAAAAATGTTTTGTGACCTTGGGCAAATTTCAAGTCTCTCTATAACAGTCTCTGAATTGTTAGTATGTTCAAAGCAGGAACCACATATGAGTTCATTAACTATCATCTATCTATCTATCTATCTACCTACCTATCTATTTATCTATCTAAGTACCAGATCCTAAGTATATGTGTATATACCCTAAGTGTATATGCATATACACTTGCTTTGTGACAAGCAGCCTTGGTTTTGTCCTGTGACAAAAGGCTAACCCTCAAAACCAAATCAACTGCCTTGAAAATATTGACTCTGAGTCAAAGTGATAACAAAAGAAAAAATACAAATTATCTCAAGCACTGGACAAACATATAAATATTCAAAGGTAGGTGAATGCTATTATTTTTTGACAAACTAAATAAAGACAGGTAGGTATCTCACAAAATAAATCATTTTACATTCATTTTTACCTATCATTTAAAAAAAGAAAATCATTGACTTAGATAATGTGGAATTACTAAACAAAATTTTAAAAGAAAAATATTATTCTTGTTAAAATTGCAATATCCTGCCAATAGTTTAGCCTGTAATAGTTAAAAAGGAAAGAAAATTAGTTCATCTCTTGTTTTATACCCACTATCTCCTCTTCTCTCCTTTATACTTTGGCTGATTTAGGATCTGCTATTTGATCTTTATTACTGTATGTCTAAAACACAAAAACACATCCAAAAAATTAATGCCAATAAACTGGTACGTAATGATGGATATGAAGTTTTCCAAAAGATTACGTATAATGAGTGAGGGTGTGCTTGAAAACACCTATAAATTAGTCTGTAACCTCCAAGAAGCTGACTCCAAGATGAGGTTAGATACATAAGAGGTTTATGGAGGGAAAGATGAGGAGGGCTCCAGAGAAGGGTGGGAGAACCTTCTGACCATGATGATGGTCTGCCTCTTACGAAGAAAGGGAAAAAGGAAGAAAGGGAGGTCTTCGAATGCCGTGCAATTCAAAAAAAGTTTTGGCAAGGCTGTCAGTGTTCTTGATCTTAAGCTGTTGGTCAGAAAAATCTGGGGGCTCTCAGAAAAAGCCTTCATTCATATCCCTACTGTGCTTGGTTGATAATTTGAAGCAGCTAAGGGAAATTGTGGTTTTGGTGAAATCTTGGTGATGGATTTCAGAGTCAGCAGCTGAAATTAATTTCATAGCAACACTTCCCCTTCCTTGCTGCTGTAAGAGATCTGAGAGGGGCATTTTCATGGCCAGCTCCTCCAAAGTTTCCATGGGCTTTTCTTCTTAAGGTGAAATTTGAGACATTAGTGGGACCAAATACTGATCCATTGCTGTAGTTGATGTTTGTATCACAACAGGTGCTTATCAACTCCCTCCTACAATATCCACTCAAAATTCCTTCCCTTTGTCTATCACCTCCCCAGTCTCAGTGGTCAATTTGGTGTTATAACATTTCTTTACTGAGTGTTCTTAACACTTGATAATCATAACTTTCTGTCTTAGTTTGTTTGGGCCATTGTAACAAGATATCATAAGATGAGTGGCTTAAAATAAACCATTTATTTTCTCACAGCTCTGGAGAATGGAAGTCCAAGATCAGAGTGCCAGTGTAGCCAGGTTCTGGTAAGAATTCTCTTCCTGGTTTACAGATGACAGCCTTCTTCCTATGTGCTTACATGGAGAGAGAAAGAAAGATCATCCTTCTCCTGTGTCTTCTTATAAAGGCACTAATCCCATTCATGAGGGTGCTCCTCTAATGATTATTTACCTCTCAAAGGCCCTACCTCTTAACACTATCACCTTGAGGATTAAGGCTTCAACATATGAAGTTGTGGGGAGTGGAATGGCACAAACATTCAGTCCATAACACCTTCTTAGACCAGGTTTGTCACATGGGTTTGTTCACATTTACAATACAGTAAGGGAGTATGGAGGCACCAAGAGGTTCACCCATATTACACAGATATTCCTCACTGCCCCACTGTATTAATACAGCCCTGAATTGTCTTGCTGCTCTGTATTATTAATGACCACTTCTAGGATGGTGACTGCACTGCTCACCTCCTGGTTCCTAGTCACAAGGAATCCAAAATGTCATGGCAGTCTCTACATCTAGTATATCAAAGGAGACATTATCCTGTCCCCTGCCAAGCATGCACCACTCTTGGGGACCAGAGCCTACAACTTTGCAGAGCCCAGATTTCTGGGGAAAGGAAGTAAAAACTTCTCCAATATGCCTTTAGGAGTGACAGTAATATGATCACACTTGCTTCCACCCCTTAATTTGTATGTATTCTTTCTTTTGAGGACACAGAGTCATACAGAGATCTATGACTGAGTGCATACACTCCATTCTGAGGGATGAGATACCATTCTTTCTCAGTGTTACCTCTGACTATTACTTTAGCCATGCCTTTAAGGAGGTCATTTCAGCATTCTGTAAGGCTGCTGCTGTGATTTTCCCATTTGGTCATGCATCATCTATTCATACTTTAGATACTTCCCGATTCAAAGGATCTGTAGGCTGGTATGACCCAGAGCTGTTTGCACCACAGCCTGGACCTACTGCAGAGCCCTTTCCTGATATAGAGCCCCTCAAGGCCAGCAAGATTCTATGTCACCAGGTATTTGACCTGAATCGTATGAGTAGAAGTGGAATGTGATTCCTCCAGAATCAATAAAGGCCTATGCTTGCTTGTTGGTGTTCGGGCATGCATTATGCAGCAATTTGTCTTTTACTTTGGAGGAAATACCTGACCAAAGGACCCCCACAAATGTCATTGGTTGCTGAACAGACACATCCGTGAATCTTTGTAGAGTTAATCCCTCATTCTCTGAAACACATGTGTCCTATGAAGACCGCTTGCACACTAGCCATCTTTTTCTTGTCCTGCTCAATCCAAATAAATTCACTGACATGATGGATCAGTGTAGTGGTCTCTGGGGGTTTATAGGAAATCCAGATCTCTTCAGACTCTATTATAAAAGAGAGCAGGAGAGTTAATAGCCCTGAAGTAAAACTGTAAATAAATATTGTCTATCTCACAGGAGTGCAACCTATTTCTGATCCCCTATTGTAACTGAAGTTCAAAACATATTTAACAATTCAATGGCCACCTATCATGTTCCTGAAACCTTATTAATGTATTCTAGCACTGACATCTCATCTACCACAGCAGTTGTGGTTGGGACCACTACTTGGTTGAGCCTTTAGTCATCTACCATCACTCTCTGGGACCCAGCCAGTGTCTACAGAGGCCACACAGGCAAAGTAAATGGAGATACAATAGGGGCCATCACCGAGGTATCTTTAGTTCTTTAATGGTGACACTAATCTCTGCTATTCCCACCTTCTAAAATGAAATATGGTTTTGGATATACTATTGTGGTATGGGAGAAGCGACAAGTTCTTAAACCTCTCCTTGACCTTCTTTGGGAAGATAATTCTTAGCTACAAGTCAGAGACTCAGCGTGGGAATTATCCAAGCACATCAATTCCAATTATACACTCAGGGATTGGGAAAATGGCCAGTGGGTGAGTCCATGGATCCAGTGGGTACACTATGAACCAGACTTTAGCTAAAGCCTCATGTATTACTTAGATCGCTTAAGCTTCCACTCTAATGAAGGGCTGAAGAGATGCTTTGAGTCTCTAGGATGAGACTTTGTGCCCAATAGCCTTCAAAATGTAAGGGTATTCCCTTTTCCATAGTGTATAATTACCAGAGTAAATGGCCATAGTTCCCTTTGTAGAAGGACCTATGACAGGACCCTTCCTATTACAGGCCTGGAGACTATTCAATGATAGGATTCTGTATCACAACATTGAATCAGATCTGGAAACTTAGAAAGAGATTGTGACAATTTTTGGGAGGTGGCATGACTGTTTCCTGATCTTGCATTCCTGCCTTTTCCTTTTTATTCTCTCTCTCTCTCTATAGATGTTAAACAACACATTTATTAATGGTCTATTTTGTCCCTAGGAATGGAATGACATCTCCTCAATCCCCTGTGTGTCAAACCCCCTTAGCTGACCCCCTATCTTGATGGTTGTTAACTGTGGCCTCCTGGCTTCTGGAGTTTGAGTCCACCCTCTCCATGGATATTAAGAATCCCAGATCTGTAACCACCTGTCCTGCAATCAGCTGTAGCCATGGAATCATATATGACTGACCGAGTCTTTAGCTAATACTAGACCAAAAACCTGCCACAAGAGTTATGTTGTAATCATAGATATCTCAAAACTAGCTTTCTCATAGTAACTCCTGATAGTATTGGATATATATATTTTAGAAATGTTTTCTTTTTTCAAACTTTCTTTAGTTGTGAAATCATGACTACTTATACGTTTGATTTTATTAAAAATGCTGATTATATAGTAGAAATCTTCTTTTTTAGAGTGAAAATTTCTCAGAGAAGTGACCTAGGAATAGATCATCTAGAACAAATGTGGTTAACATGAGAGTATTTAAAGTTCTACATAGACGGATATTTTGCAGTGTGATAATTTTAGATCTATCTTAATGTAAATTAAAAAAAGTACCACATCAAACCTACTGTTTCAGAGGTATTAAATATATTTTTAAGTAAAAATGTTAAAATCTTTAAAAAAACATAGTAGTACACCATTATACAACCATAAATTTGCTAAAATTTGAAAACAATAATTTAAAGAAAAATCTAAGGTAAATAACAGAATGGGTATAAAGAAGTATTACAAAAGTTGAACATATGATCAACCTATGATTCAGTAATTCTGTTTCTGGTTATATATCTCCTCCCTCAAAATAATTGTTTATTTTATGAAAGACACGCTCAAAAATGTTACCAGCTGCCTTATTTTTGGTAGCCAAAAACTTAAAACAACTCAAATGGTATACGCACACTATGGGATATGACACCACAATGAAAAAGAACAAGCTATCGCTACTCATCAGAGTGTGGAAGACTTTCAAAGACATATTGTTGAACAATAGAAGCCAAGCACCAATAAAAGCACATATTGAATGATTCTATTTACATCAAGTTCAAAAGCAGGAAAAACTAAGCAGTGGTGTCAGAAGTGAAGATAGTAGTGAGGAATATGGACTCAGTGACTAAACCAGGGAGACCACTGGGGCTGGAAATCTATACTTTGATTTGAGTGGTCCATGCATATTTAAAAATTCCTTGAATTGTACACTGAAGATTTGGACATGCTTACTGTATAAGGTTAATATTTCAACGAAAGAAAATAAACAGAAAGCTATGGTAATTAAATAAACATCATATCATCGAACAGTTGGCCAGTTTGGGGGAAAAAGAAATAATTCGACCTAAGTTCTTGTTTTATGAATAGTAAAACTAAGACTCAAAGTTTAAGAGAATTGCTTAAATGCATGCCATGAGTTGGGGAACAAATTTAAACCAAAGTCCCTGTCTCTTTTCTCTCTTTGATGTTATTTTCATGATAGGAGTGTTCTGTCAGTCATTTAGTAATATATATTTAGATTCAGAAAAAAAAATAGTATAGGGAGTCACAGACAAACCTGGTTTTTGGTATTGGTTGTAGAGAGAATGATGGCAAATGGCAAATTGTGTGTCTTACAATCACTGAACAAGAACAGCAAAGCCCAACGTGTCTGCGTTTAAATTGCTGAGGTTGTCTACTTGAAAGGTACTGGTCAGTGATGAGTTACACACATGTTAAAGGAAAGAAGTATTTAAGGGGGGCCAAAATATGGAAGCACTGAAATATGCCCCCTGGAAAATATGGAAGAATTAATTGTTTCTCTCTTGAAATGTTGTACTTGGCTAAACTGGCTTCCAAGTTTAACCTCACTCTTCTTGGATTTGCATCAATGCAGTTTTAACTGTTCTGCTCTAAAAATCCAGATTTGCTGTTTTATACAAGAGCCAGCTCCTATTTAAGCATAATTAGAGAATGTGCTAGAAACAGCCTCCAGCACTAAAAGTCCAGCATGTCATAAATGTCTAGCATCAAAGAAATTCAACAAGGCAGTTACTCTGATGTGCTACCTAATAGGAAGAAAATTGGCAAATAGGAATAATTTTGGTGACCTCCAAAGACAAAGGAAAATATGAAAAAATATTGAGCATATTGCATTTACTTTCTTTTCACATTTAACAGAAGGACTCTGAATATTTAAAAGCTCTACAATTATTTCATAGTTAACTTAACACCTTGATAATATACTTCTTTCAAATCATACTTTGTCATTCCTATACAACCTGCTTCCCTAAGATAATCAATTAGGTTGACAATGGCAACAGATTAAGTTTAGAGTTTCTTTCATGCTGACTTCTTTGTAAAGTATCAGAAATCTTAAATAAATTTAATTTAAAATTTAACAAAAAGACATGTGTGGCTTAATAACAAAATAATTTATTAAAAGAGCCTCTCTTCTCAATTTGGATATAAAAGCCTTTATAACTTGACTTTGAAGGTAAATGACAACACAGATTTTACAAATTGGAAGAGGTTAAGTATACCCAGGAAATTCTTCTGAGCATGGAGCCTAACCCCTACCAAGCTTGAAGTGTGATAACTTTTTTCCAAGGGTACATACCCTATTGGAAATATCATTCCTTCTTGGACTAATCCTTTCCTTAGGTTGTTCAGCTCAGTATCACTTTGAAATTATCATGTAAAAGAGAAAGAAACACAGAATTCTGATTATGTAGGGAACACTTATGAGCTATATCTCCCACAGGGTCTCTACTATAGGGACTTTTTACATATTAACCTTCATTATGGTATCGAGAGAGGCATCTTGTCAAAGTCTTTATCTGTCTTCTATGTCTATATTCATTAAAACTTTGATTAATAGGAACTTAACATCCAAAAGCCTCAATTAACTGATTTTTTTTCTGTGTTCCACTTTTAAGACAGAATAGTAATTCATTAAAAGAAAAAAAAGATAATTTCAGGAATTTATTATAAAACCTCAACTTTCAGCCTCTTTTTCAAATCAGTGAGTCTTTCTATTTACCAGACCACCTACATATCAGATATTTTTGACAATAAAGGAAAATCAAAGGTCACTGTCTTATTCCTTTTATTAAAATATCTTTATTGGAGTATAATTGCTTTACAATGTTGTGTTAGTTACTGCTATACAACAAAGTGAATTATCTGTATGTATACATATATCCCCATATCCCTTCCTCCGTGAACCTCCTTCCCACCCTCCCTATCCCACGCCTCTAGGTGGTCACAAAGCATCGAGCTGATCTCCTGTACTATGCAGCAGCTTCCCACTAGCTACTCATTTTACATTTGGTAGTGTATATATGTCAGTGTTACTTTCTCACGTCGGCCTAGCTTCCCCTTCCTTCTCTGTGTCCTCAAGTCTGTTCTCTACACCTGCGTCTTTATTCCTGCCCTGCCACTAGGTTCATGAGTACCGTTTTTTTGATTCCATATACGTATATTAGCATACAGCATTTGTTTTTCTCTGACTTACTTCACTCTGTATGACAGACTCTAGGTCCATCCATCTCATTACCAATAACTCAATTTCATTCATTTTTTTTTTCTAACATCTCTACTGGAGTATAATTGCTTTACAATGGTGTGCTAGCTTCTGCTTTATAACAAAGTGAATCAATTATACATATACATATATCCCCATATCTCCTCCCTCTTGAGTCTCCTTCCCACCCTCCTTATCCCACCCATCTAGGTAGTCACAAACACCGAGCTGATCTCCCTGTGCTATGCAGCTACTTCCCACTAGCTACCTATTTTACATTTGGTAGTGTATATATGTCCATGCCACTCTCTCACTTCGTCTCAGCTTACTCTTCCCCCTTCCTGTGTCCTCAAGTCCATTCTCTATATCTGCGTCTTTATTCCTGTCCTGCCCCTAGGTTCTTCAGAAACATGTTTTTTTTTTAGATTCCATTTATATGTGTAATTATACAGTATTTATTTTTCTCTTTCTGACTTACTTCACTCTGTATGACAGTCTCTAGGTCCATCCACCTCACTACAAATAACTCAATTTTGTTTCTTTCTATGGCTGAATAATATTCCATTGTATATATGTGCCACTTCTTTATCCATTCCTCTGTTGATGGACATTTAGATTGCTTCCATGTCCTGGCTATTGTAAATAGTGCTACAATGAACATTGAGGTGCATGTAAATTTTGTAATTATGGTTTTCTATGAATATTTGCCCAGGAGTAGGATTGCTGGGTCATATGGTGGTTCTAGTTTTAGTTTTTAAGAAACCTCCATACTGTTCTCCATAGTGGCTGTACCAATTTACATTACCACCAACAGTGCAAGAGGGTTCCCTTTTTTCCATACCCAGAGGTCACTGCCTTCTAAATGCTCAAGTCCAACAGGAAGGACAGATATGCACAAGTTACAGAGTAAAAGGCAAGAAAGATGGATCAATTCTACTTGGAAAAGAGGAAGAAAAGTGTTAGGAAAGGCTTAAGAAGAGAGTGAATTTTTCTAATATGTCCTATTTCTTTTTTAATTATATTACTTTAAAATGATTCTGAAACCCTCCAAATCATAAATCACCAAAGAGTAAATAATGCTCATTTTGTATACTAAGGAAGAAAAGTGTATTAAATATAATTATATATAATTAATAAATACTATAGGTATGGAAATCAGTTCACATCTAACAAGAACACTGATCAACTACAACATTTAACTTCATACCTGTGAAAGGCTTTATCTCATATAGTCAACACAACACCTCTTATTTATCCCAATCTCTGATTAAAGCACAATTCATGGGATGTAATCATAAATTGACTATATTTTTTTCACTGTTCCTTTAAATTCATTCTCTGGAGCAGGGTTTTCCCATGTTACTGATTGAAATTAAAGGTTAGTGTTTTCTTGTTTTTTTTTTTTTCTTACTTTCAAGTAATCAAAACTTCTCTGGGTAGTAATTAATATCTAATCCAGTATATATTAAGATAAGATACAATCTTAAACTCTATTGCATGCTACTCTCAATATCTCTATTGAGAATGCTTTAGGATTACAATGAGAGAGGAGGGGTGTAGCCCCTTTTCTCTCTCCACTTTTATTTATTTCTATTGTACATTTTGTTATCAGCTTTTTTTTTCTTTTTCCTTTTTGACTCCAACAGTGTAGGGTCTAGGATTGAGGGTGAGGGGAGTAGAAAAGGAAGAGAGTTTAGGGAACATGGAAGGAATTGGACCAACACTAAACTAAATGTTTACGTTGGCTACTGAAAGCCTTTAATGCTGACACTTTCTTTTAATGGTGCTGTATTGAATTCCTTGGAAATTCACTCATATGCCCACTTGTAGGTCACTTCATACATCCATACCATTAAGAAGCCTGAGGCCCTCCTCTTTTCTATGACTCTTTACATCTTCATCAGCACTGAGGCATCTAAAATTCCTTATACTAGTTTATGCTTCCTTATTGAGGAAATTGATAGCTAACCACCAAAGAGGCATACTCCTCTTTCATACTGTAGAACTGCAGTGGTGTCTTAGCCAGGGGCTACATTTTGGGGCATTCCTTTTGCATCTATGTGGGCCTCGTGATCTGAAAAGACCCAATATATATCACTTCTGGATCAAAGTGGATAAGAAGATGTGCCTTTCCAGCACCAAGCTGAAAGGGGAGAAAGAGTCTAAAAGTCTAAAGTGGCCATGAAATAGCGGGGCCTTGAATTCCGAAATGATTACAAGGAAGAAAGCCTTCTTCCTACCTGCCTGGACTTAATATGAGCAGAAATAAAATTTTATTTTGTTAAGACTCTGAAAGTGTAAGATGTGTGTCTTTACAACAACAATCTAGCATTACTGTAACTAAAACATCCCTCCATGAATCTACAGGTCCGAGAATTGTTATTGCTTATGTTTGTTGATCATGGTCCAAATCTGGTCAAAGGTAAACACTTCACACTGTCTTCCCTGAGAAAATTTGGGCTCACAAGTTGCTCAAGGCAGCCACTTCTCCTTTGCTTTGCTGTCAAAGCAGTCAACAGCTACGTTTTGTTCTTCCTATTTTCTAGGTTGGAGTTGCACATACTGTCACTGAGATTCCAAAACTTAACGGTGTAAATAATCAGCTATCAAGTAGTGTCCTAAAAGCTCTTTTCTCTTAATCCCTACTTCCTGCCAGAAGGTTTTAAGGGTCACAAAACCACCCTTCTACCTTCTTTTGCAAGTCCTTGGCAGATGTCTTGCAACTTAATGTGGTGTCTATTCCCAATGGGCTTCAAACAGCACTTCTATTTCAACTTCCTTTTGTATTCATAAAGCACTTTGAAATAGTTAAAACAATATCCTATTTACTTATTTATATGATCTTACAACAATATCTATAAAATAACTTAGATTCATCCTAAAGAAGCAACTATTGAAAATATGTTTGGGAAATTATTTGCCCCCAAGATTTCTTGAATATGCCAATTACACTTTCTCAAAACCACTCTAAAATGACTTTCATGCATTTATATTATTTAAGGAGAAAAGAAGAGACACAAAGTCTTTAAAACAATGAGAGTAACATTTTTTTTTTCTGCTTTCAGCAAATGGCAAGTGTGTTAGAAAAGTGGTGAGGAATGAAATAGAGGAAAAAAAAGTGAGAGGAGAAAAGAACCCAGTATCACATAACACAATGATATTTAAAAGGTACTCATTAAATTTCATAGCATGCTATCCAATATATTCTGTTTTTTAATTTATCCTGCATGTAGTGTCTTTTCATTTGCTGTGAGGAGGTGAAAGGAACTCTCCTTAATTTGTGCCCTGTAATTGATTTCTAAGTAGTGCAGGGTGAAGAGAGAGGTCAACAATAAAAACAAGGGGAAAAAATGCCAGCACTGAGTGTGGGAATCTTACCAGGAGAAGATAGAGGTTTTCTTAATTATATTGAAGTTTAATCCTCAAGGCATCATCAACTAACCTGGCAAATCAAAATCCCCAGTATTAAGTTCAAGTACAAACAGCAATGCATTACAGAATGCCAGGATCCTGGTAATCCAGGCAATGATCTCTTCTAACCCCTCTGCATCCTCTCATTTAGTTTGGTTTCTAAATGAGGACACAAACACCTGTTCCAGCAGAAGGTGGCATTTGTTTATTTTAGCTTTACCTTCTGGGTTTTAATCAGTCTGCAGGTGTAGGAACCCACTTAACAGTTTATAGGACCAGGTTTTTACAGAATGGTATTTTCCATGAAGAAACGAAGTTTCATACAACACTTTCATGACACACAAAATACCATATAAGTGGCTTTTATTTCTCCATTTCTCTTCCCCTAACATTTAGGACTACTAATTAGTGAATCATTTCCCATGCAGAGTTGGAAATCTAAACTCTTCTTCTGCCCTCAGGGAGATTCTGTTATGTGCCCTCATTACAAAATTCCTGTTTCTTAGGAAGAGAACAACCAACCTCTCTCTGCTTGTGCTGGTTCTCTTTTGTAAGCCTCAGAAGGATTGTTAAGGCAACTTCCATCTTAGAGGGGAAGAAAATAATTTAAAAAATCAATAAGAAAAAATCTCACTACATCTAGATAAGAATGAATCTCTGTATTCAAACTCCATAACAACTCTTTAAAAAACACACAATAAGAATTTGAAAGTGATCAGATACTATGAGGTAAAATAGAAAACGTTATAAGAAGTGAATTCCTTCTTGGTGATATTGAGATTTTTAATAAATGCAGTTCTTTCTCGAATTTTTTGTTGAAATCATGTGTTTTTTTATACTCCTTTTGGAAGATGATCTTCATTCAATTAATACTGGTAGAACATTTATGTAATTGATGACTAAAACAATGAAAATATATTAGTTATTCTGACTCTCTCTGGGAGAGTAACACTTTCACTCATATTTTAAGCACTCATATTTCAGTGCTTAGCAGAGATGTGACAAAAATTAGAACTGTTTAAAATCTTTGATAAGTGAGTGAATGAGTGAGTGTATACTCAGGCCTCTCTCTCTTGTCCCATTAATGCCTTTATTCAGATGCCATATTTCTAAAGAGAGAATTTATATTAACCCATTATCAGATATATGGTTTGTGAATATTTTTGTCCTATTTCATAGGTTGGCTTTTCACTTTGTTTATTGTTTCCTTTGCTGTCCAGAGCTTTTTATGTTGATGTAGTCCCACTTGTGTAGTTTTGATTTGTTGCTGTGCTTCAGGTGTCATATCCAAAATTATTGCTAGGACTCATACCAAGAAGCATTTTTCCTATGCTTTCTTCTAGGAATTTCATGGTTTCAGGTCTTATATTAAAGTCTAGTCTATTTAGTTTTAATTCTTTTGTGAGTGGATAAGACAGGGTCTAGTTTTATAATAATCTACCATTTCAAAGCAACTAAATATATATTTTTAGAAAGTTGTACAAGATCTGAAAAACCACATAAATCAGAAATATTAAAAAATGAAGTAAATAATGAAAGAATAAAGAAAAATATTTTTTATGAAGAGTAATATAAAAAAATCCAGTAATGAAAAATCATAAGAGATAATGCCTTGAAAGGAATAGAAAGTGATGGAGAATAAACTTTTAAAATTTAAAAATAGTGAAGGACGAGATAAAAGTCTTGAGAGAAAGTAGCAAATACTTAATAAAGGCAAGGAATAAATTGCATATAGATAATAGGAGGCCTCAAAGAAGAAAACCAAAATAATATAGCAATACAGAGCAAAGCTAAAATGCAACGTAACCATCAAGAAAATTTTAAAAGCTGCTTCAAACAATATATTGAAAGGGCACACACACAAAAGAAAGGGCATATTGTGTGTCTAAAAATATTTACTCAGAAAAAAATAAAATCAAGATATATTCTTTAAAATTATCAATATATTTAGAAAAATAAAACTTGCGTTTAGGCAAAATGAGCAAGAATTTGCAAGAAAAAGAAAATTAGATTATCCTCATATTTTTTTAAATTAATTTTTTGGAGTATAGTTGATTTACAATGTTATGTTGGTTTCTGCTGTACAGCAAAGTGAATCAATTATACATATACATATATCCACTCTTTTTTAGTAGAGTTCCCTGTGCTATACACTAGGTTCTTACTAGCTATCTATTTTATATATAGTAGTATGTATATGTTAATCTCAATCTCCCAAGGTATCCCTCCCTCCCTCTTCCCCTCCTGGTAACAATGTTTGTTTTCTACATCTGTGACTCTATGGCTGTTTCGTAAATAGGTCCCACATATAAGTGATATAACATAATATTTGTCTTTCTCTGTCTGACTTACTTCACTCAGTATGATAATTTCTAGGTCTATTCATGTCACTGCAAATGGCATTATTTTTTTCTCTTTTATGGCTTATCCTCATATATTTTTTAAGAACTATGCATTTGCGTCAAGAAAACAGAGAACAATATTTAAGATGTTTAAAGGTAGAAAGTGTCCAGAGAGTTTACACTGAGTAAAAGGTAAAAGTAACTGTCAATGATAAAGGGTGGAGACAAGTTATTATCAGCATGTAAGCACTTGGGAAATATTTTTCTAGTGCACCATTCCTGAAGAATGTACTAGAGAAAGGACATCAGACCACAAAATGAATAGACACATCGACATAAGGACTGAGAGTGAGAATTAGATATATGGTTACTGCTAAAACTAAGACTATATAATAACAAAAGAAAGAGAGTATAATGAATAATAGCTATATCCCATGACAATACATGTGTCACTGCATAAATGTGGAGGTGGAGATTGGGGAGAGCAAATGCAGAAAAAGTTACTATTTTATCAATTATATTGCTTATTTTAAGAATATTGGTACCATGGATGTTTGTATAATATTATTCTGAGACCACTGTGTTTATGATTTCTGATTAAAAATAATTAAAAATAAATATATTTATCATTCCTTGTGTCTTGGAAAACAAAGATTCTCTGTGTTGAAGAAAGGAAAAGAAGAGCAAAGGTAAGACAGAAGGCTTTAAGTACAACTTCATAGTCCTGAATTTGAATTAAAAGTACTACAGCTGAGCATTTCTTTTTTTATATATATATAAAACATTTCCAAAGGATTCAGGTATCAACCTGAAGAAGCTCACAATGGCCAAAGGTGAGAAATTTGAGCTTTGAAAAGTATAAGGTTTGCTGTGGATTGAAACTCATCAAATGTATTTAAATTCATGAATATGTCTATATACACACACACACATGCCTGTTCCTATATACAATCATCTTGAAAGATGGCAAATTAAGGAAAATAATCAAATGTTTATTCTCTTTCTTGTATCAATTAAAAACTGTGTAAGCAAATAGTTGATGATTTCTTTTTATAAAAGTATTCAGCAAGAAAATGAAAATGAAATATATAGAATTTGACTATAAGCTCTTTCCTGCCTCTGATGGATCTCAGCATTGAACGACAAGCAGATACTAGTACAGGTAAAAGAGAAATTCCATACATTATGTGCCTCCTGATAAAAACAAACTAACAAACCAAAAAGCAGCAGCAACAATGAAAATTCCTGGTCTTGTCAATTAATTATACTTTGAAAATGGGTCTGGACAAGCCTCTGGTCCCCCATTCCCTGTAAAAAGTGTCACAATCTACCCACTTGCTCAAACAAAAGTTCTAAGAATCATCCTGCATTTCCTTTTTCCTTATTCCCTTCATCTTGCGTTTAATACATCAGCCAGCTTCATGAGGAAAAAGACATATCTATTTATCACTGATGGATCCCCAGGCTATACACTGCCTGTCACAGTCTAGGTTCTGAGGGAAAAGTATGAATATATGATGAATGAATAAAAATATATTGGTCATAATAAGTAATAATTTTCTTCCAAAAATAATTCACATTTCTAGATTGGAATTATAATTTTATAGTAAAGAGTCTAGTCTCCACTGAATTGCAATCTATCCTCTACCACTTACAAGTTCCTAGATCAAGCTCTTTTTGCATTATTATTCTTAATTGTAAATGGGTATAATATTGGCACTTATCTCATGGGTAGTTTGGAAAATCAAATGGGCTAATATGTGTAAAGTACTCAAAATGGTGTTTTGGCACATAGTGAGGGCAAACTAAATGTAGCTTAAAAATATGCTGCTTATATTCACATTGCAAATGTGAGTGTACTTATTCACATGATTTTTGTCTAAGTTTTTGTGCATGCATGATCTTTGTATGGATATGATAGGCTCCTTCTTCTAGTTCTTTCTTCTATTAGAGTTTCACATTATTCGAAAATGGTTTTCTCTAAGAAACAACAAGATGAATGGTGAATTTACTGAATGTTTTCTGTCTGACTGCTGATGCTATTGAAGGTGCAGGATTATTCTCATTCTCTCATCCACAAGTTTAAAAGAGAGAAGTGTCTGATGTCTGGATTATGGAGGTGATAATAGTATAAATAGAAAAAAAAGAGACTTGAATGAAATAGGGAATGTAGTGTGGGTGAGAATCCACATCACATAGCAACTAATTACATATAGATAAGATGAAAAGGAAGAAGGGAGTTAGGGAGGGTAGAAAGGAGGGAGGGAGGGAAAGTGATTTAAAAAACCAAGGATTCGAGGAGTGATAGTTATACAATTCACTTATTCATTGATATAGGAGAGATGAAAAACAGAAACTTCATTGGGACTTGATCTGGAGATTTGCCTGAAACCTTTGTCACAATTCTGGCTGGATATATCTATGGTTAGGATGAAAACCATACTCTTGAGAGGACAGACAGAAGAAGCAAGAAGAACTACAATCCTGCTGCCTGTGGAACAAAACCCACATTCACAGAAAGATAGACAAGATGAAAAGGCAGAGGGGTATGTACCAGATGAAGGAACAAGATAAAACCCCAGAAAAACAACTAAATGAAATGGAGTTAGGCAACCGACCAGAAAAATAATTCAGAATAATGATAGTGAAGAGGATCCAGGACCTTGGAAAAAGAATGGAGGCAAAGATCGAGAAGATGCAAGAAATGTTTAACAAAGACCTAAAAGAATTAAAGAACAAACAAACAGAGATGAACAATACAATAACTGACATGAAAACTACACTAGAAAGAATCAATAGCAGAATAACTGAGGCAGAAGAACAGATAAGTGACCTGGAAGACAGAATGGTGGAATTCACTGTGGTGGAACAGAATAAAGAAAAAAGAATGAAAAGAAATGAAGACAGCCTAAGTGACCACTGGGACAACATTAAACACAAGAACATTCACATTATAGGGGTCCCAGAAGAAGAAAGAGAGAAAGGACCTAAGAAAATATTTGAAGAGATTATAGTCAAAAACTTCCCTAACATGGGAAAGGAGATAGCCACCCAAGTCCAGGAAGCACAGAGAGTCCCATACAGGATAAACCCAAGGAAAAACACACCGAGACACATAGTAATCAAATTGGCAAAAATTAAAGACAAAGAAAAATTATTAAAAGCAGCAAGGGAAAAATGACAAATAACATACAAGGGAACTCCCATAAGGTTAACAGCTGATTTCTCAGCAGAAAGTCTACAATCCAGAAGGTAGTGGCATGATATACTTCAAGTGATGAAAGGGAAGAACATACAACCAAGATTACTCTACTTGGCAAGGATCTCATTCAGATTTGATGGAGAAATCAAAAGCTTTACAGACAAGCAAAAGCTAAGAGAATTCAGCACCGCCAAACCAGCTATACAACAAATGCTAAAGGAACTTCTCTAAGTGGGAAACACAAGAGAAGAAAAGGACCTACAGTGGCTTCGCTGGTGGCGCAGTGGTTGAGAATCCACCTGCTGATGTAGGGGACACGGGTTCGTGCCCTGGTCTGGGAAGATCCCACATGCCGTGGAGCGGCTGGGCCCGTGAGCCATGGCTGCTGAGCCTGCACCTCCGGAGCCTGTGCTCCGTAATGGAAGAGGCCACAACAGTGAGAGGCCTGTTTACTGCAAAGGAAAAAAAAAAAAAAAAAAGAAGGACCTACAAAAACAAACCCAAAATAATTAAGAAAATGGTCATAGGAACATATATATCAATAATTACCTTAAACGTGAATGGATTAAATGCTCCAACCAAAAGACACAGGCTTGCTGAATGGATACAAAAACAAGACCCATATATATGTTGTCTACAAGAGATCCAGTTCAGACCTAGGGACACATACAGACTGAAAGTGAGGGGATGGAAAAAGATATTTCATGCAAATGGAAATCAAAAGAAAACTGGAGTAGCAATACTCATATCAGATAATATAGACTTTAAAATAAAGAATGTTACAAGAGACAAGGAAGGACACTACATAATGATCAGGGGATCAATCCAAGAAGAAGATATAACAATTATAAATATACATGCACCCAACATAGGAGCACCTCAATACGTAAGGCAAATGCTAACAGCTATAAAAGAGGAAATTGACAGTAACACAATAATAGTGGGGGACTTTAACACCTCACTTACACCAATGGACAGATCATCCAAAATGAAAATAAATACAGAAACAGAAGCTTTAAAAGACACAATAGACCAAATAGATTTAGTTGATATTTATAGGACATTCCATCCAAAAACAGCAGATTACACTTTCTTCTCAAGTGCGAACGGAACAGTCTCCAGGATAGATCACATCTTGGGTCACAAATCAAGCCTCAGTAAATTTAAGAAAACTGAAGACATATCAAGCATCTTTTCTGACCACAATGCTATGAGATTAGAAATGAATTACAGGGGAAAAAACGTAAAAAACACAAACACATGGAAGCTAAACACTACATTACTAAATAACCAAGAGATCACTGAAGAAATCAAAGAGGAAATCAAAAAATACCTAGAGACAAACAACAATGAAGACACGACCATCCAAACCCTATGGCAAGCAGCAAAAACAGTTCTAAGAGGGAATTTTAGCTATAAAAGCCTACCTCAAGAAACAAGAAAAATCTCAAATAAACATTCTAAACTTACACCTAAAGGAACTAGAGAAAGAACAACAAGCAAAACCTAAAGTTAGCAGAAAGAAATAAATCATAAAGATCAGAGCAGAAATAAATGAAATAGAAGCAAAGAAAACAATAGCAAAGATCAATAAAAGTAAAAGCTGCTTCTTTGAGAAGATAAACAAAATTGATAAACCATTAGCCAGACTCATCAAGAAAAAGAGGGAGAGGACTCAAATCAATGAAATTAGAAATGAAAAAGAAGTTACAACAGGCACCACAGAAATACAAATCATCCTAAGAGACTACTACAAGCAACCCTATGCCAATAAATGGACAACCTGGAAGAAATGGACAAATTCTTAGAAAGGTATAACCTTCCAAGACTGAACCAGGAAGAAATAGAAAATATGAACAGACCAATCACAAGTAATGAAATTGAAACTGTGATTAAAAATGTTCCAACAAACTAAAGTCCAGGACCAGAAGGCTTCACAGGTGAATTCTATCAAACATTTAGAGAAGAGTTAACACCCACCCTTCTCAAACTCTTCCAAAAAATTGAGGAGGAAGGAACACTCCCAAACTCATTCTATGAGGCTACCATCACCCTGATACCAAAACCAGATAAAGATACTACAAAAAAAGAAAATTACAGACCAATATCACTGATGAATGTAGATGCAAAAGTCCTCAACAAAATACTAGCAAACAGAATCCAACAACATGTTAAAAGTATCATACCCCATGATCAAGTGGGATTTATCCCAGGGATGCAAGGATTGTTCAATATATGCAAATCAATCAATGTGATACACCATATTAACAAATTGAAGAATAAAACCACATGATCATCTCAATAGATGCAGAAAAACTTTTGACAAAATTCAACACCATTTATGATAAAAACTCTCCAGAAAGTGGACATAGAGGGAACCTACCTCAACATAATAAAGGCCTGATATGACAAACCCACAGCAAACATCATTCTCAATGGTGAAAAACTGAAAGGATTTCCTATAAGATCAGGAAGAAGACAAGGATGTCTACTCTCACCACTATTATTCAACATAGTTTTGGAAATTTTAGCCACAGCAATCACAGAAGAAAAAGAAATAAAAGGAATACAAATTGGAAAAGAAGTAAAACTGTCACTGTTTGCAGATGGCATGATACTATACATAGAGAATCCTAAAGATGCTACCAGAAAACTACTAGAGCTAATCAATGAATTTGGTAAAGTTGCAAGGTACAAAATTAATGCACAGAAATCTCTTGCATTCCTATTCACTAATGGTGAAAAATCTGACAGAGAAATTAAGGAAACACTCCCATTTACCACTGCAACAAAAATAATAAAATACCTAGGAATAAAACTACCTAGGGAGACAAAAGACCTGTATGCAGAAAACTATAATACACTGATGAAAGAAATTAAAGATGATACCAACAGTTGAAGAGATATACCATATTCTTGGATTGGAAGAATCAATATTGTGAAAATGACTATACTACCCAAAGCAATCTAGAGAGTCAATGCAATCCCTATCAAATTATCAATGGCATTTTTTATGGAACTAGAACAAAAAATCTTAAAATTTGTATGGAGACACATTTGTGTCTTAAAATTTGTATGGAGACACAAAAGACCCCAAATAGCCAAAGTAGTCTTGAGGGGAAAAAAACGGAGCTGGAGGAATCAGACTCCCTGACTTCAGACTATACTATAAAGCTACAATAATCAAGACAATATGGTACTGGCACAAAAACAGAAACATAGATTAATGGAAAAAGATAGAAAGTCCAGAGATAATCCCATGCACCTATGGTCAACTAATCTATGACAAAGGAGGTAAGGATATACAATGGAGAAAAGACAGTGCCTTCAATAAGTGGTGCTGGGAAAACTGGACAGCTACATGTAAAAGAATGAAATTAGAACACTCCCTAACAGCATACACAAAAATAAACTCAAAATGGATTACAGACCTAAATGAAGACCAGACACTATAAAACTCTTAGAGGAAAACATAGGAAGGACACTCTTTGACATAAATCACAGCAAGATCTTTTTTGACCCACCTCCTAGAGTAATGCAAATAAAAGCAGAAATAAACAAATGGGACCTAATGTAACTTCAAAGCTTTTTCACAGCAAAGGAAACCATAAACAAGATGAAAACAAAACCCTCAGAATGGGAGAAAATATTTGCAAATGAATCAACAAAGGTTTAATCTCCAAAATATATAAACATCTCATGCAGTTCAATATTTAAAAAAACAAAGAACCCAATCCAAAAATTGGCAGAAGATCTAAATAGACATTTCTCCAAAGAACACATACATATGGCCAAGAAGCACATGAAAAGCTGCTCAACATCACTATTAGAGAAATGCCAATCAAAACTACAAGGTGGTATCACCTTGCACCAGTTAGAATGGGCATCATCAGAACATCTACAAGCAGCAAATGCTGGAGAGGGTGTGGAGAAAAGGGAACCTTCTTGCATTGTTGGTGAGAATGTAAATTGATACAACCACTATGGAGAACAGTATGGAGGTTCCTTAAAAAACTAAAAATAGAATTACCATATGATCCAGCAATCCCACCACTGAGCATATACTCAGAGAAAACCATAATTCAAAAAGACACATGTACCCCAATGTTCATTGCAGCACTATTTACAATAGCCAAGTCATGGAAGCAACCTTAATGCCCATCGACAGACTAATGGATAAAGAAGATGTGGTACACATATACAATGGAATATTACTCAGCCATAAAAATGAACGAAATTGGGTCATTTGTTGAGACGTGCATGGATCTAGAGACTGTCATACAGAATGAAGTAAGTCAGAAAGAGAAAAAACAAATATCATATATTAGTGCATATATGTGGAGCCTAGAAAAATGGTACAGATGAACTGGTTTGCAGGGCAGAAATTGAGATACAAATGTAGAGAACAAACGTTTGGACACCAAGGGGGGAAAGCAGCAGGGGGTGGGATGGTGGTGTGATGAATTGGGAGATTGGGATTGACATGTATATACTGTTGCATATAAAATTGATGACTAATAAGAACCTGCTGTATAAAAAAAAATTAAATTAAATTAAAAAATTTAAAAAAAGCCATAGTCTTGGATGTAATATAAATAAAGGGTAGTCTAAATCCTGAAAACAGGTAAAATATGAGACAGATGAAATAATAATTTTTAAAAAATGGCAGAGAAGACAACATCAGAGAGTGGAAGAAGAAAGGTTGGAAAAACAGGAAGAGAGTCACAGGAAAATGTCTTCAGAGGGATAAGGTATGGTAAAAACTTAAAAAGGAAGGGAGATTACAGGGAGCCAGCTGCCATCGGGAAAAAGAGCTAGAAGAGGGCCACAAGGAGATAACAGTGTAGGTTGATTGCTAGGCGTTGGTGATAAAACAGAGAGTCGTGTCAGACTGTGTGTGGCCATGGAAAATGCATAAAAGCATGAGCGGTAGAAAGAAAAAATAAAGAAGGAGCAATCTGTGTGCACAATTGTTTCCTAAATTATAATGGTGACATTCTAAACTTGGTGGGGAAATACAATGGCTTATTTAAGCTGGGGTTGAGGAGATAGAGATAGAAGTTGAAAATGCAAAAAAAGAAAGATAATATATTAATAGAAATATTGGGATTGGAACAGAGGTAGGCCAGATTGGAGTGGAGCGTGTTGTCTATAAGGGATCACTGAAGCCGGAGCCCAGACATTGGATTCTCCTTTCAGCTCTGATGCTGTTCAGCCCTGAGGGCTATTCATGTCATCTCTCTGACTCTCTGCTTTTTCCTTCTAGAATGAATGTTTTGAACTAAATAATGAATAATTAATGTTGCTTTCAGCAGAAGTGACACTTTTTCATCAAGATATTAGTTGCCATTTGGGAGAGCAGTTATGAAGAAAGGGGCAATTATAAATGGAAATCAAAGGAGGATTGTTAAGAGAGTATAAAAATGATTGGCCTTAGTCAAGATGCTTTTACAATTTATTGAGCTTTTATATTTTCTAAGGGTACAGGTATTACTCATATTGTGAAAAAAGTCCAGCAAAGTGAACCAAAACATATATATTCCATTTCCATCTATATTACTGAGTGGGAAAATCTTTGAAGGTGAATATATTAAATAAAATTAGTCTCAGAGCAAGTTGAATATACCAGTGCTAGGAATATATATACATTTGGGAGTTTTCATTTTGGTTTTTACAACCTTGGAAATTGTCTAGAATTTTTGCCAACCTCTCCTTCTTTTTTTTCAACTTAAGAGTCCTCAGCTTTTTCTGTAAAGGTGGAAATAGTAAAGATTCTAGGCTTGGGGGCCATAGGGTTTCCATTGCAACTACACAACTCTGCCACTGAAGCATGAAAGCAGCAACAGAAAGTATAGAAATAAACGGCATGCCTGCTTCCAATTAATTTTGTGTACAAAATCATGTGAGGACTGAATTTGGTCTATAGGCTGGAGATGACCAATCTCTATATTACTGGAATCTGTTAATTAAGAAGGCAGTAAGTGTGCCATTGTCTCTAGTTCATTTCAGAGCTTTTTATATGTCACAAATATTTGATGTTTTAATATGTAGTAAGGAAAAGCCCTAAAATGTGTTGTGTTCTATATTTATCTGGATATTTAAACTTTACAGCATCCTTCTGAAGTACAGATTTTATTTTATTTTTTGGAAGGTTTTTAATCTGCAAAGCATTCTTTTTTTAAATTCTTATTGGAGTACATTTACAATGTTGTGTTAGTTTCTGCTGTACAGCAAAGTGAATTAGTTATCCATATACATATATCCACCCCATTTTAGATTCTTTTCCCATATAGATCATTACAGAGTATTGAATAGAGTTCCCTGTGTTACACAGTAGGTCCTTATTAGTTACCTATTTTATATATAGTAGTGTGTATATGCCAATCCCAATCTCCCAGTTTATACCTCCCCCTCCCCTCCCCTCCACTACCTGTAACCGTAAGTTTGTTTTCTACATCTGAAGTACAGATTTTAAAAAACTTTATATCTGAAGAAATTACAGTTCAGTAAGACTAAATAATCTGAGCAAGGCTACACAACCAAGTGTCACAATCAGAATTTGAAAAACAAACAAACAAAATAAAACAATTTTTTCACTATATCATGCTTCATGCTGTAGACAATCCCTTTGTTGCTTCTTTTCTGGAATATTTAAAAGAATGAGTTAGACATTGGATACATAATTCTCTGAAATTCAGTTCTACCCAAGATTTTCCTTAAGTATATTACAAGGAAGTGGTGTTGAGTCTTGAAAGGGGAAATTGATTTATCTTCCAGCCAGGAAGATATGCTTAAAAGGATCATGCTATTCAGTCCAGAATTTCACTCCATAAGCATTACTGACTTATAGGAAATGAAACTGTGGATGAGACTAAAATCCAAGACAGTCTTTAGTTGCTTTTGAAGGATGAAATTGGAGCTCCACAAACAGTTCTGTGTGAGATTTTAATGCTCTGTTGGTTTGGGTTATTTCTGCTTTCTCTCCTTATTTTTACCATTATTTATTTCCCAGAGACAGAGTAAAACAAGTTTCTTTGTTCTTCCCTCATTATACAACAGAAAGAAAAAAAAAAATTGTACTGTTTTGAACTTTTGTCTTTGGATTTTATAAGTAGGGATAGCGCAAGATATAAAAGGAAAGATTCTTATTGTTATTTCACTACTTAACAAAACGAAGCATCATAACTCACGTTGTCAACGATGTGGCCATTTTTAGGCATCTTTCTCTCCTCTTTGTTGTCCTTTCTCCTGGGAGAACAAAGTCATCACACAGTTCACTACATGCTTTCCTTTGTCAAAGCAAAAGAAGATTATTAAGGTCTCATCTGACCAGAGACCCTCTCATTTGGGCCATCTGTCTTTTTGTGTTTTCTTGAGGGAATACAAAAAAAAGACATTTTCCCCCTCTTTTCTCTCATTTAGTGTTTTATGAGATTGTGCATTAAGCTGTATTTTAAGAATTTGAACAAGCAGAGACCCTGCCACTTTGAACAAGTTTTCTTTTCCTTTTGCTCTTTCCATTTCACTTGGAGAAATCACACATATTTTTTTTTCCTCTAATAATATTAAGGGAAATGCTGTCTTAAGATTACTGCTCTCAAAGCCAAATTTGTTCTCCAATTATCATTCTTACTTCAAGGATGTGATCTTGGGATTGATATACACAGAAGCCTAACCTGCCAGGTGGACACTCACAAAAATTTAAATGACATACACCCATTTCTCAAATGGCCAATTGCACCTACATGAAGGTGAGATATTCTGCCTCTTTGATAATAAATGGGAAGAAAAAAGGGAGTGGGATTGGAAAAGGGGGTCCCACCTAACAAAAGAAAAATCTTAGTGTTTTAGCATATCTACATTGTTTAAAGTTTCCTCTTCTGAATTTAGCTGAGAGAGGTAGAAGGACAAGTATTGTGATTATTATTTTAATAAGAAACAAAAGTAAATTGACTATTTTGTAGGAAATCCATCAATATTTATTATATGTAATAAAACAACACTTAATGATTTCTAGTCCATATGAAGTTATCACTGAAATAAGAGAAACAGAAGTGTCAGACTATGAAGCCAGCTTAATTGCCATCTTTTCAATTTGGAAACTATACACCTCTGTCCCATTATTTTACAGCACAGTTGTACTGGGTGATCATTATAATGACACTGAACTTAAATTATCTTTAAGAAAATTCTTACAATAAGAATAGTTGTTTTTTCTTTTTTTCCCTGACTATGAATTGAACCCGGGCCCCAGCAGTGAAAGCATCGAGCCCTAACCACTGGACCACCAGGGAATTCCCACAATAAGAATAGTTTTATGGATATTAATACTATGTTGGTATTAATGATAACTGTTTCACCTATATATTCAACAATAAGTATGAGCCATCTGCCAGGCACTGTTGTAGGCCCTGAGAATGTTGAGGTGTAAAGACAGACAGGTTTCTGCAACCATGGAGTTTATTGTTTATGCAAGAACACATCATTTTTTAACATTGCAAGTTTATTCTCATTTGGTGTTTATTCAACCTATGTTTATCGAGCTATACTTCAAGCACTATACTGTAAGGATGAACACAATGGTGAAAGAAACATAACTTGTAGAAAAATATCAAAAATATACACAAATAAATAGACATTTGGAATTTAAAGCTGGTGTTAATTTTAATAATTAAATATATAATTATTGAGTAACTACTATGTGCTAGTACTCTGGTAGGCTCTTGGAATATAATATAAAACAGGACAGATACGACTTCTATCCCAGGGAGATAGAATATAGACTTATAGTATGATGGGAGTAAGTACAAGTTTCTGTGGTAACTCAAATGAGCCTTCTTTAGGAGTCATGAAGTCTTCTTACTAGAAATGATTATATAGCTAGGAGCTAAAAATAATAGAAATCAGGCAAGAAGAGGAACTCAAACCTTTTAGCATGTTTCAAGATGATAACAAAGGCAAAGCCCTGTAGGAAAGAAAGAGCATAGCCACATTCATGGGGCCTGGTAAGAATTACTCAATATAGTTGGTGCTTAGATTTCAAGATGTTGTCTTATGCAATAAGGCCAGAAAGATTAGCAGAAGCCGTCAGCTTGAGCTTGTCAGCTATAATACACTGCTTGAACTTTATACTGAGGGCATTGGGAATTAAGAGAACTAATAAGACTGTAATATAGCATGGTGGTATCTCTTTGGGTGACTACCAACTCATACCAAGCTTTTTCCTTGAGAAGCACCAAATATATTGACTTAGGTCTTCACCAATCACTTCTAAGCTCCATTATCCTGCTCTTTTGGCTGTAACTGATTTATCCAGGTATAGACACCTGACCCCAATCAGTCCTTTTGAAACTGGCAATGGAGTAACACCCACAAAAACACAAACAAGCAAAAACAAACAAATGAACTGGTATATCATCAGATTTGTCATGTTGCCAGTATCACAAGAGAGAAAATCCTATTAATTCCTGCTTTTAAGATTGCTGGAGTGATCCTTATTGTTTTGCTTCCCAAATTTTCAGTTTGTCTTTTTGTTTTAATGGGTTACCTTAGTGTTATACATTCTCTTGTTGATAAGCTATTTAGCAGCAGTTTCCATAGTTACCAAATAGTTCTAATTACTACTAGGCATGCTCATGCTGAAATGTTATCTTTTCCAAGAAACCTTCCCCAACTCCTCATGTTTGAATTATCTTACTCCTTTTTGGTCACATTGAACCCCATGCTTATCCCTACCGTAACACTCATTAAATAGTATTGTAATTAATTTTTTTTTTTTTTTTTTTGCGGTACACGGGCCTCTTACTGTTGTGGCCTCTCCCATTGCGGAGCACAGGCTCCGGACGCGCAGGCTCAGTGGCCATGGCTCACGGGCCCAGCCGCTCCGCGGCATGTGGGATCTTCCCAGACCAGGGCACAAACCCGTGTCCCCTGCTTCGGCAGGCGGACTCTCAACCACTGTGCCACCAGGGAAGCCCTGTAATTAATTTTAATTCAACTTTCTTATAACTAATTCACACTCTGTCTTAGCTATGACTTTAACTTCCTTGTGGCCAGGTACCATTTCTTATTTATCTCTATATTCCTAGCACTTAGTAAAGAGTCTAACAGATAGTAGGAGCTCATTAAATGTTTGCCAAGTATTGGATAAATGAATATGGTTATTTGAAAAGGTATACCCAGTCAAGAAAAAATTTAGGTCATATCAGCAAAAACTTAAAATTTTCTATTCTGTGAACAATATTCTTGGGGCAAAAGAGAAACTGATGACTCGGTTATGACCTTGTATGTTCTTGCTCTTGCAATAAGATATGAGCAAATGGAATAAAGTTGACCCTTGAACAATGAAGGGATTAATACCTATATAACTCATAGTTGGCCCTCCATATCCACGGTTCCTCTTTATCTACAGATTCAACCAACCACGGACCATGTTGTACTATAGTATTTTTTATTGAAAAATATCCACCTATAAGTGGACTAGTGCAGTTCAAACCCTTGTTGTTTGAGGGTCAGCTGTAATTTAAATTTACTTCAAGTGTATAATGCAAGCAAGATAAAACTGTCTTTCTTCCCATGGAAGTTCTTATCCTTCTCTTTTCAAATTTCCTGTTATAATCTAGTTTCCTAGGTACTTCTGCTAACTGGGAAGCAAGTTAAATAAGATTATTTCAGATCTTTTAAAAGTTTATCTATGTCATTCTTAATTAATGAAATGGAAACCTGACCTTTGTATCAGTCTGATGAACTTGGTTAATTTGACTCTGTCTCCAGGACATGATTCATTGTTAGTGTGCTATTTGATGCAGAAAGAAATAAAAAATTGAGATTGAAGAGCTGAGAACCATATCTTGGGGGACACCTAAGTCACTAAGGCTTTCCTACACCCTGAAGCCCTAGAAAAGGTCTGGTGAAACTATCCCTGATTATAACCTTTCCATATACTTATATGGAATATATTCCTTCAGAATGAATCACACTTGAAACATTAAGGGTACAAGATGTGTGATCCAGGCCAGGAGTGCTAATGGAGGTCATGAAGGGGGATTTTGCCTTTGAAGTGTAAGCTGGGAATTACTACCACTCATTCCAAACCAGATGACCAGTGAGTGGTTCCAGAAGGACTCCTGACCAACCTTTTTTTTTTTTTTTTTTTTGCGGTACGCAGGCCTTTCACTATTGTGGCCTCTCCCGTTGCAGAGCACAGGCTCCGGATGCGCAGGCTCAGCAGCCATGGCTCACGGGCCCAGCCGCTCCACGGCATGTGGGATCTTCCCAGACCGGGGCACGAACCTGCGTCCCCTGCATCGGCAAGTGGACTCTCAACAATTGCGCCACCAGGGAAGCCCCTGACCAATCGTTTTTAAAGGCCCTATTTTTGCTTATTGTTCCTGGTGACATTTTGCCTTTAGTGCAAAATGGAGACTTCAAGAAGAAGCTGTTTTCATTACATTAAAAAAAAAAAAATACCAAGAGGGTTAGAATACTGTTATCCAATTACCAGTCCCCCTTGCCACCTAAGACAGTCAGCAGTCAGCAGGAGAAAGTGATAATGGAAAGATAATGCCTATCCACACCACACTACCCCTCAAAAGAACAAGATGCATATAAAACACATGTTCTTTCTGAGCTTGACTTTCATTTCCCTCTTATACTTGTCTTAGAATTTAGCAGATATTGGTAGCAACCATTTCAGAAGAGAAAGTAGTGACAAGTATAAGGATAACATTGAAAAAGGCCCCATATTGGACTAAGTTTTTGTTCTAATATTTTATTAATTGCTCTTTCTCTGAATGATCATGGGCAATGACCTGCTTCATTCTGGCAGTCAAATGCAGTCCACTGCATTGGATATTTGAAATGACTTAAAGAAAAGGAATGATTTGAAACTGTTATGAAAAGAAAATAAGGACATTTCACATTATTAGAATTCTAGGCAACAATGGAAATCAATACAAAGGAAGTTAGCAGGTCATTCTCACAGCCAGTAGGCTGGTGTAAGTACTTTATGGACATCATAGAAAGAATTCTCACAAAAACACCAAAAAGTGGGTGTTATTAGTTCCATTTTGCAAATGTGAAAATGGAGGTCTAGAGAGTTTAATTAACTTGCCTAGGATAACTTTGTGACTAAGTGAAGGATCAGGGTTTGAAGCCATATATGGCTGCCCATGCACTTAATTCCAATGTCAGCTTCTGAACACACAAAAGGGAAAAGACTGAGGAAAGGGATAATTTTGAAAACATCAGACAAACAAAAGAATGTACTAGGATGATTACTTATGCTAAAGGATCTTTATAAGTATTATGCAGGGAAAAATTTCTTTAATCAAGTAAGTTTAAGAAATCCTGAATTAAAAAATAAATCAAGTTTCTTTGATATAGGATTTCTTGTATTCTTTAATATGAATTATACATTTCTGCAACTTTATAGTGGGTGTAACATTTTTCAACATATGTGACTATGAAACAATTTTTTGAGAAACATCTTACAAGATTAGTTATCTATGAAATGTGATACATTGTGAGATACTTATATATAGGAAGGAAGAATGGCGTCAAAGATTCTTTAGTATTTGTACTGAATGAGGGTGATCCACGTTAATTTCAGAAATCTAGAAAAATTATTGTCCTAGGGATTGGGTGAGAGGGTAGAGAATAGAATATATGTTGAATAATCTGTATTATTAACAGACCTCTTCTGAATTTACTTCTTTTTCTAGACACTGAAATAGAAAGAGGCATGAATCAGATGCTGTCTTTAGGGACATCACAATTTAACTCAACGGTTTGCAGTGTGAGGAATCACCCAAAAAGCTCTTCCAAGGCCCACATTCTGTCACTTATGGAGTGCCAAATTGATTTCATACATTAGCTCATTTAATTCTACAGTAGCTCCATGAAGTAGGTACTCACACTGTCTCTTTTTCACAGATGAGTAAACTAAGTAGACATGAGATTAATTTGCCCAAATTCTCTAAATCTAATGTGGTGGTACCAGATTTCAAACTGATTTTAAACAGTCTGACTCAGTATATATATGGAGATGTCTATATATTTTTACAAAGCACCCAAGGAGATTTTCATGCTGATGACTCATAGACTACATGTTGAGAAATAGTATGCTTCTTCATACTGTATGCCATAAGCAAAGTCATAATTTAATTCTATAACTTATAACAACTTCTGTAACTTTTAAATAAGGAGCTACTTAAACTTTACTATGAAAAATACTTAGGCAGTTCTTCTGTTTCAAATATAATGTTTTACTTTCTGATTTGCTAGTGAATGTTAACCCATTCTCTAGCAGTCTCACTAATTAGTCTCACTAATTAGTCTCACTAACCTTTGTCATGCATATTGAAAATAAAACACAAAGAAATAAAATATGGATGGACACAAAAATCTACCACTCTATTTTAATTGAAGTAAAAAATCTACCACTTCAACTGAAAATCTTCAACATGATATTGTCCTACTAGCTGCTCAGTAGAGACAATTTAAATACAAATAGTTGACCTGCATATTATTTGCAAAGGAAAAGATGAGAAAAAATACTCAAGAAACCCTCAAGCTAACCCAATATTGTTATTAATCATAAGGATCTATTCAATGTCACTGTGAATTATCAGTAAAGGACCCTGAAATGTGACTTACACAGTTAAAAGACCACTAGCATGCAATGTGACCTTGAACAAGTCACCTACCTTCTCTAGGTTCCCTTTTCTGATCATTCAAATGAAAAGCCAATAATTCAATTATAAAATTATATTCTATCAAGCATTTAATATGGATGCAATTTTGTGTTAAGTGCTTTATTTATATATGGTCTAATTTTTATTCCTTATTACAAAATCGGGTGATACAGTTCCTTTCTTCACTTTACAGTAGATGTAAATGGGGCATAGGAGGGTAAATAATTTGGCAAGTGACCTGGGCAAGAAATGGTTAAGTTGGGCTTTAAACTCAGGCATTTCAGCTAAAAAATTTATTTTCCGGAAAGGATATTACAGGCGTTACTTATATAAGAGGTTAATTCCCCCCGCCCCGTTTAGCCATATAATTATTTGATATTAAAAGCGTTAAAATAAAAACACTATCTTAATGCTATAGAAGAGTTCATGTAACTTCTGATAATTGACTCACATATTTATAAGACATTTTAGACTGAGAAAATCTGGCTCAAGGGTTGCATAGAAAATCAGGAAGAAATTTTGCTTTGTATTTCATACATTTTGACAATTATAATGGTAGCAATAATAATGAGAATAATGATATTCTTCAGTTTGATTTGTTAACTACCTATTTCCTGCCTGTAACCTTACCAAAGAGAAACAGAAAATCCTAGAGAAGGACTTTCTTGTTCAAATATTAGAGTTCTCTAATTTCTCTTTGACCTCTTTGAATCATGTTTCTTATCTGGGAATCTGGCTCACGGGCCTAGCCGCTCCGCGGCATGTGGGATCTTCCAGGACCGGGGCACGAACCCGTGTCCCCTGCATCGGCAGGCGGATCTCAACCACTGCGCCACCAGGGAAGCCCCGTCTTGGTATTTTTGATATGCTCTAGGTTCAGGAAAAGAGCCAGATTTTCCAGTTATTATTTTACTCATTTAAGTTGCTTCTGATCCAAGGCAGAAAAGATTATATTTTCAGAGGATAGAGCACCATCCATGACATGATTGTGTAAATTCTCAGAGATGATGAGAGTTTCATATGCAGTCTTAGCTTATCATTGAATCACTGAGCTAGAGTAAACTTTGCTCAGACAGTCCAATATTATTATTTTACAAATAGCAGCATAAATAAAGAAGGAAGGAAGTTATGGATGGAAGGAGGGAGGAAGGAGAAAAGGAAGGGAGGAAAGAAGGTGGAAGAGCAGGAAAAAGTATTAAAAAAATAAAATTGACTTATTTGTCAAGTACTGTATTATATCTGTCATATATGTTATCATAGTTAATGAATTCATGATTAATACTCAATAATTTGTACATAAAAAACAAGATTTCAAATACAACAGGAAACTTGCCATAGGCATGTTTTATGGGATAGTCTTGGATTAAAGTCTAAAATGTTTTTCATTATGCTCAACACTGTTAGCTTTCCTTCACATTGCAAGTTAAATAGTAAAAGATCTGCAATTTGAATTAGTGTTTCTTATTTCTTTCCTGCTGTCTTTAACATTATATCTTGCCATTTCTTTTCCATGACATGTACACGTATGATTCATCACGTGATTTCCAAAGTCATTGGATTATATGTCAATCAAAAAAGAACAAGGACACTAAGGGGAGAGAAGAAGTTCCTTTGAAGCCAAATCCACCCCAATTTTAGGGAAAGGGAAATGGAGACAGGTGCATTTGTCAATACGATAGACCCAACCAGATTGAACATGTGACTGTCAATATAAAAATTATTATATTTTGGTGTGTGTAAGGGTTATAGAGTGACTCAGTTTATCTGAATTCAGAGAATTCATAAAAAGAGGTTTCATTTGTGTGATGCTTTATAGTTAACTGTTTTTAAAGTTGCAGCAATGTTCACAACTCTGTGAAGATTATGTAATCCTTAATAAAAAGAGGAGAAAATGAAACACTGAGAACTAGAAGTTCTTCTCTGTAGACTTAGTAAATGTCAGATTTGTGCTTGAAGCCAAGCACTCTCAATCTAGTGTGCTTTTAATACACATTGACAACTTGAAATCATTGACATTTGTAGAACCTTCCACCTAAGAGCAGAACATTCATTTCAGGTGCACTTGAGTCCTTCATCAAAATATATCACATTTGATTTCAGAGAATTCAAGTCACCTTCAATCTCTTTAATAACTTTTTATCTATTAATATTTATCTTTATGTAAATTAAAACTATTTATGTTCCACTATCAATTTTTTCTCACAATTGAACTGTCTCTTTAGCATAGAAGGCTCCTTATGTTGTTCAGTAGCTGGTTGCCAAGTGTAGGTAGTCAATGAATGTACTAATATACAATGTGAACTTTTAATTACAAACAAAAACAGTCTTACACAACATCATGCACACATGGTTTGCTCACTGAGACTATGTTCCATAATTCATATCCTCTTTCTTTTGCTACCTCTACACCTCCCTAAAAAAAAAAAATTTGAGAAGCATAATCGGCTTACATAGCATGATATAGAAATTCACTTTGAGTAAAAATGTTGACTTACAACTATGTAGAAAACCTTCCTCCCTCAACCACCCAATCTCAGCATGGTTAACTATTGTTTATCTTTCAAGTCTCTTTAGAACCCCAGTCCCAAATAATTTCTCACTCTCTGCTGTGTGGTCCTAACGCCTGTTATGTATAAGTTGGATTACAGCATTTATCATACTAATTTTATTTGTCTTTCTATAGTAAAGAGAATTGTCTTCCCTGGGTTTTCCAGGAGAGACTATGAAATTAGAATCCATCCAGAATTGATTATTAATCTTACCATGAGAGACTGCAAAAGGAGTAAGGAAAACAAAAACAGGACCAGGGGGAAGATTAGCCAGAATGCAATTTCAAGTAAAATCCCAAGGATGGGAGATTATTAAGGCATTTGCTTAACAGGAAAAAATGGTATTGTGAAGTGGTGGGGTTTCATGCCTGTTCCCAGCCGTCAAGGACTTCTTTGTCTATTCTTGTGCAACTGATGGAGACTTCCTCCATGCTCCTATTTTTCCCCCAGTTGTAAGCACCTCATTAAGGCCCATGGAAAAGGGATTGTGGTGAATGCAAATGACTCTTGTCTCTAAGCCCCACAGCTATTCCAAACTTACATACTATATCCACACTTTAAGAATTTACAAGTTTAGCTGATTTTTTATTATATGGTTGTAAGATGGCCATCTCTTTCTCCTATAAAAGAAAGTGTCAAACTGAACTGCCACAAATAAAAAATGCAGCATCAGAGATGAAGAATGCCCTGTTGGGCTCTTCATTAGTCCAGCCACAATTGAAGAAAGAATCAGTAAATATGAAGATAATTCAATAGAAAATATACAAACTGAGACATAAAGAGGGAAAATAAAAAGTAAACAAAAAGCAAACAAATAAACACGGAAAATCCAAGAGTTTGAGGAAACATTAAAGGGTTTAACATTTGTGCAATTGAGGTCTCTGAGGAGAAGAAGAAGAGAGCAATACAGATAATGATTTAATGAGATCGTGGATGAGAATTTTCCAAAAATGAAGGAAATACCACAAACCACAGATCCAAAATTCTCAAAGAATCCCAAGAGTGACAGAGGTGAAAAAAAAGTGAAAGTGCACTACTTTACTCTTTCTATATAATTTGGAGTCAGAATGTACCGCCTAAAGTTGAAGCATCAGAAAACAAAATTTAATTAAAAGAAGATGATATCAAATAACAGATATAAAAATAGAGTATGTATTAAAATTTTGATAAATATTCAATAAAAGAGTAAGAGAAATATATAAAGAAAAGTTAGAGGACACATAGGTTAAAAGGTACTTAAGACACATCAACTTCTAGTATATAGATTTTACATGAATCCTGATTTAACTATTCAAACTGTTAAACACAATAATTTGTGAAATAAATAAGCTCATGTATAATTAATGATATTTATGAATTATAATTTTTAATGTGATAATAACACTTTGATTATGTACATAGCAAAGTAATTCTTATCTTTTAGATTGGTGTATTAAAATATTTAGGGAGAAGCTAACACAATGTCTGAAATTCATCCCAAAATAATCTGAGATGGGTAAGAATTGGTTGGGGGAATAAAAAAAACAAAACTGGCCATAGGCTGGTAATTCTTGAATCTAGGTGATGGAAATTATATATTTATGATTATTATATATACTATTATATATACTATTCTCTCAACTCTGTGGTGTATTAGGGATTTTCCACATTAAAGTGTTAAACTGTTGTCAAACAGAGACAAAGAAAATTAGAGCAGAGTTACTGAACTAAACGCTTCCTTTTTTTCATAGTAGTTACTGATTAAAGTTCATAAATTATGTTATATGCATATGAACTTATTAATTACTATAAAAACTTGAAGAATGGAAAACAAATTATTATATAGGAGGTAAAAGACAGAACTCTATATTACTTTTTACATTCCTCTGTTCTGATTGGATGTTTTTTTCCAATTTGCATAAAATGCAGTTTTACTTTCAAAATAGTTTTATAAGACAAAACAGTTGTTTAGCTTTTAAACAAGATCCATTTTGAAAAATATGATAAAATAATGCTCCCTTTATATTTATTTTTTGAGATGTTTCTAATTTTTTTTTTAAATGAAAACGTTGATTATTTAAAAGCTACTCTTTGAAACTCACACATCTCCCAACACTCTGAGATTCTGATAACCCTTCCCCAGGGGAAAAGTGTGCTTTGACACTTCAGTGTCCACTTCGAAAATCATGAATGCAAATCATAATGCAGTGCCACTGTGACATTTTCAAAATAAGGTCACAGTTTCTGAAAACTCTAGGAGAATAAAAAGGGATTAGGACTTTCAGTAAGGAGAAGTGGTAAGAAACTTTATTAAACACCCAATAGATTGAATATGTCCATGTAAATAATATCCATGAATTTAAAATAATTGCCCATCACACCTGGTCATGAAACTATAAAATAGTATGCCTTCAATATTAAACTACTTTCATATATAATAACTGACTGAAAAATCCTCAAGACGTTTGTAGTATCTACCCATTTATCTTAACAGAGAAGGCTTGTTTTATAAAAATATTTTGTCTGATTTATATTGCCAGTGGTAATATACGCCAAGTGGTCTGGGAGTACAACCACACATTGACAGAAACTTGTTCCACTATTACTATGAGTAGAATTATTTCTAGAAAAAATGCAATCAAGAAAACACTATTTCACTTGGAATCTGACAATGTATGTGTGGAACAATGGCGAAAACAGGAAGAACCACCTCTACTGGTAAGAAGTTCCACTACTAAGTGTATAATTACATTAATACACACATATTGTGCTTATAATTTTTGCCATAGGAAAGAGAGGTCCCATGACATCCTAAAGGGTTACTGATGTAAATTTTCCTCTTTTGTGAGTTAAGTGAGTCTAGGCTGTGCTGAATGAATCTCTCCCAGGGAAGCAGAACCTACCAAGTGATTGCATAACTCTACTTTGGTTAACACTAGCAACTGCCTCCATGAAGCAAATCTACTAGATAATTCTAGTTCCTCATTTCACTTGATCTGTGAGTGATGTCCAAGACAACTGATTGCTCATTTTTTTCTTGAAATGCATCTTCTACCTTATCATAGAACACTCTTTGAGGGCCTCTCCTCCCTCACTGACTACTCCTTCACAGGCTCCATTCCTAAGGTCATGTTTTGACCTGACACCGAAATCCTGAAGTTCCTCTCCTTAAAAGACTCCATCAATCTCCATGATTTTAAACACCACCTATGTGCCAATAACTCTAAAATACACAGTTTTTAGACTAGATATCTCTTTTGAGCTACATTTACAACAGCTTGCTTGACAAATCTACTTGGATATAGCTTAAGTATTTCAAACTTTACATTTTTAAAACAGAAGTCACGATTTTCCCTTCAATATAGTTCTTGCCCTGGATTTTCATCTTAGGAAATGGCATCATCATTTAACCAATTGCTGAAGACTGTTGACCCGAGACAAATGGACTGCCAGATATTTCTCCAGCAAAGAAGAGTTTATTCAGGATCAGAAGAGAATTTCAATCCCAGGTCTGTAAGCATGGTGAGCCTCAGGCAAGCCCCACATGGCAAGGGAAGGAGAACATTTTATACAGAGGAAAAGGAAGTTGAGAGGGCTATAGTAGACAGTGTTCATGGCTTTTCATTGGCTGAGTCCTTGCCAGGAAAGAAGAGAAGTATTTCTTCTTCCTGTTGGGTTTTGCTATCTTCATAGGGCATGATAGATCCCCGTCCAGTGTCTCAAACCTATTTAATCGAGGTTTCTGTTTATTAATCTTTTACAAGAAAAATCCTAGGGTATCCCCTCCTCTCCATCTCAATTAACACTATCCTAATGAAAGGGAACATTTTTCACCAATTAATTGATTTCCCACTTTCCTCTTGTCCAGAACAAATCCATTCTTCACATAGCAGCCTATAACTTATTTTCAAAATGCAAGGCAATGCATATGATTCCCCTGCTTAAAGTTGTTTTCTGCAGTATGTAGAATAAAATCCAAAATCCTTTTCATAGTGTTTTGATCATCTATCTCCAGCCTGTCTTCTAACTTTATGGAACCCTGTGTTTTCTTAATAAACTGTAATCAGCACATTTTACCAGTTTCAACAGCGGAATAGAACATGGAGGCAGGGGAATCATTTCCTACTCTCGTAACCTTGATTTTTCTTTCCTCTTCTTTGACTTGAGTGACTCTACAATATTCATAAAGCAAACACTCTCCCCTATGGAGGTCTTTCCTGATCACTTTATTTAAAGTAGACTCACCTAGATCCTTTCATGTAAACATGTGTTATTTCATTGATAGAACATATCAAAATCTGACATTATTTCACATGTTTGATGATCATTTTTATATATTTCATGGTTGCTCCATCAAAAAGCAAGTTTTCCGAGCCAGTGTGACCTTGCTCTCTATTTCATTTACACCATGATGCTTGTTTCACTAGGCATTCAGGAACATGTTTGTGGAGTAAGTAAATGCATGAATATCTGAGTTACTCTTTGGTGGGCTGGCCATGTTTCTTTGTGAGGGAGAGAAGGAGCCAGAACACATGAGTTAAGGTTCTGGCCATTTGTGAGCTTCATAGATGAGCCTGTTACAGCCTCTGTGCTCAAGAAACCTGGATAAAATGTTTTGTTGATATCAGTTAATGGGAAAAATGACAACTTGTTTTCACTGGCTTCTTTATAATGGAAAATTCACATATGAATGGTTATTCTTAAAAGAAAAAGAGAAAAGGGAGAAACAGAAGATAGTAGAGGTTTGAAGTGTGAAGTTGCTGTTGCTGTGCTTAGGTAAGTTGTTGAATTAATCTATTCAGTTACATATTCATTTTCTAATTAACTGATATGAACAGTTCAAGTACTGCCTAGTAGTTTATTGCTGAAGGTCAAAATGTCTCAGTGGGTGTGCAATTCTAAAAATGGCTCTGCAGTTACAGTAGTTTTATTTATCCACAGGCACTGAAAGCATCAAGCAGCTTCTAATTACTAACAGAGAAAGACCTAGACTTTCCCAGCCTGTTCTCCTTCCTGACCTACATTAGAACAGATATTGTCATTTCTGACAAGAAGAATGAGACCAACCACAAATAATATGTGACAAAAGTAATTAATTTGTACATGTAAGAACCTATCAATCCTTTGCAGCAAAGAGTTCTCCTAGGAAGAATTTTCACAAAATTGCATTTTCCAGTCAGGTCCCTTGATAATTGGTAAATGTGAAATGCAGTGCCCAAACTTTATAGAATCTTGTTCCCTCTCACATATGGCCTGTGATGTCCTAAAATTAGAATAACTGGTACAGGCAACAGTGACCTGACATAGGGCAAGTCTCACTTCCAGACAATTACTGTTAAAGGCATAACCTATTTAAACAAAGTAACAGGGAATTGCATATAACATAAGGAAATAGGGGCATAGATTAGGTAGCATTTTAAAATTCTCTTGCAAATAGGTAATTAGCAGGTAAAAATAGCAAATAAGCTTGCTCCAACTGTCTCCAACTAGAGAGAAAGTTATTATTGGAATTTAGATGGATCTAATATTTGCCTGCATAAAGCCAGGTAAGTGAAGCAGAGGTTGTAAAGTTCAGGTAGAAAGATCATGAAGAAAATATTTACTTTTTTGTTAACTTGAATAATATAAAGTTCCACTGATGCAGATGTCATTTTGTAGAGCAGTTCTGTGTAATAAAGAAGTCACAAAACATATACATTTAACTCCTTTGTTAGCATATGGAAATTTTCTAAAATTTAGTTATTTCCCTTTATTTGCTTATGTTTTAGGATCTCTGCTAAGAACTCTTCTATTCCTATAGGAACATAAACATGTCCATAAGTTCATTTTAATCTTTTATTAAATATTGATTATATACAAATAATATTTTCATCATGTGTGTTCAAATAATAGAGTCTAAAGTTAATAACTTTATTCTCCTCCAGAATATTACAGGGACTGAAGAACATTTAATTCTTTAATGTAATTCAGTTTTCTTTCTCTTCTTTTCAATTCTTGTTTAGATTTTAGTATCTTATTTTAATCCCTTGTGTGGATTGATTGTGTCCCCCAAAAGATATGTTTAAATTCTAAACCTCTGTACCTGAGACTGCAACTTCATTTGGAAATCGGGTCTTTGCTGATGTAATCAAGTTACAGTGAGGTCATACTGCAGTAGGGTGGGACCTAAATCAAATACGACTGGTATCTTTACAAGAAGAGAAGAGATACAGAGACACACAATGAGAATGCCATGGGGCAATGGAGCAGTGACTAGAGTGATGTGTCTATAAGACAAGGAATGCCAAGATTTGCCAGCAACACCAGAAGCTAAGAGAAAGGCATGGAACAGATTATCTTCTAGAGCCTTCAGAGACAGCTCTCAACTTCCTACCTCCCAAAGTGCTAAAGAAGAAATTTCTGTTCTATACAGCAACCCGGTTTGTGGTACTTTATTACAGCAGCTCAAGGAAACTAATACACCTCTCAAATGTGAGAATGCTATTGCTTTGTTCAAGAAATGTTTGTTTATATGTACCCATATATTTTGAATATCTTGGCTCATGATTTTTTGTGCCAAACAATTTTCTGACTGGGATTCATTCTCCTTTATCTGGAGTATAACCTAGATAATATGTATAAGGAGAGTTTTGGTGGTAAAAACAATAGCAAAAAAAAAAAAAAAAAGGAACAAAACTAAATTTGTATTCATCTAAGCAAGTCTTTATTTGTCTTCATTCTTTTTTTCTTCTTTTGTAAAATATGTATTTAATTTCTTTATGAATATATACTCAGATAATACATAATACTCCCTCAGTGTATCATGTGATCAGATATATGCCTCCCCACTGTTTTCACTTGGTTACTCTTTCTCTTCTTCCTCTTCCTCCCCCCACATTAACTTTTCCCCCATCCTCAGCCCCCCAAGGTAGCCCATGTAACTACAATATAACCTGCCATGGCCACTGGGTATACAGTCTCAGGCTCACAGTTATTCTATCTTAGCACAATGCACAAAATGATGTTGTCCTCTAAGTACCATTTTAGCTATTGGAGTCAGCTCTCAGTCTCATCATGGTGCCTCTGTAGGCTATTTATCTTATCTCTCAATATAATTTTCAAAATTATTTTAGCTTTTGTTTTGAGCAGGTTGACTATGACATGTTGAAGTTCAGATTTATTTTCACTTAATGCTCTTAAGAATTGATTATATTTCCTAAATCTGAGGATTATTCCCTTTAAGTATAAGAAAATTATCAGCTATTATCTTTTTGAATATTGTCACTTCTCTTTCTTATGCATCCAAGCATGTTACATCTTCTCAGTCATTCACATTGCTTATCTTCTCTTTAACATATATTTAACTTCTTTTTTTCCTTCTGTGATTCTATTTGCAAAATTTATATAATTCCATTTACATGTTAATTGATCCTTTTTCTTGACTCCTTAGATATTTGCATTGTCTCTTAAGTGTTCATACTTTAATTATTTTATTTATTTATCTAAAACTATATATAATTAATTAAATTTTATTTTGGCTTAAAACCCCTATATCTGTACTTTTTGGCAATCTGACATTTCTGTCTCTTCTGTAAGTTCTTGCTCATGATTATTTCTTTTATTATTGGTTGTGTGATATATATATATATATTTTTTTTTTTAACTGTGACTTTATTTCTTCTGGAACATTATCTATGAGATTCCTGTAAGACCTGACTGAAAGAAGCATTCCTCTGGAGAGTACTTGCATTTGCTTCTGCCTGGTGCCTGAAGGTACTTATACGGGATCACTTAAAAATACATTCTCAGCTTGAAAGTTTCAGCTCACTAGCTGCAAATCCAGATGAGGACCAGTTTGTGAGTATGAATTCTCAGGAGGGATTTCTTTTTCTTTCCATCCAATGCCAAAATCCCAACAGACAAGTTTCTTTGTTATTTTTTCCCTATAGTAAATGTATTTCTCTTTTACTTTATTCCACTAGTGGAAGTGCAATTGAGCACAATAGGCCTTGGAAACTGTTTTATTATTATTACTAAATTTGAATGTACATATACCCTTTGGTCTAGCAGTTTTTCTTCTCTGTATATATTCAACAAAAATATGTGCATAGGTACAACAAAAACGTACAAAAATATTCATGGTTACATTAGCTTTACAGAACAACCAGATGTAGCCTAAATGCCCATCAATAATAGCATAAATAAATAAATAGTGCTATAGTTAGAATACAGAATATTATACAGAAAATAGGTGGAGTATAGTACTGCTGCTGCAGGTAGAAACATAACAGAACAAAATTAGTCAGACACAGAATGTTATGTGATTCCATTTATATAAAGTTTTAAAGAGGTTAAACTAATCTAAAATGTTGGATGTCAAGAGGATGATAGATTCCAGGAAAAGGATGGGATAAAGGCAGGGAGAAATTACTGAGAGTGGTCTCTGGCAACAGACACAGGTTACAAAGGTGTATTCATTTGTTATTATTCTTTGAATACTGTGATGGTTAATTTTATGTATCATGGCCATGGAGGTTGGGGGGTGCAGATTCCGGGTGTATCTGTGAGGGTGTTTCCGTATAAGATTAGCACTTATATTAATGGACTCAATAATGTCAGTGGGCATCATCCAACCCCTTGAGAGTCTGAATAAAACAATGGGTAGAGGAAGGAGGAATTTATCCTGTTTTGCTTCCTGCATACCTCCTTGGGCTCATCTCACATTCTCCATCCTTTTGATTGGTGAACTGGGGTTTACACCTTATAGGCTCCCCTGGTTCTCAGGCCTTCAGACTTAGACTGATTATACTACTGGTTTTCCTAGATCTCCAGTTTGCAGACATCAGATCATGAGACTTCTCAGCCTCCATAATCATGTCAGCCAATTCTTTGTGATAAATATATCATCTATCTATCATCTACCTATCTATCTATCTACCATCTATCTATCTATCTCCTACTATTTCTGTTTCTCTGAAGAATATGGACTAATACAGATATATATTTATGATTTATGCACTTTATGTCTGTAAAATGCTTAACTAAGAAAAAAGAAAGAGAAAGTATGTATTGAATTATACCTCCAACTTCCTTATATCCCCTCACTGACCCACTGTGCACTTAGGATATAAAGTCTAATTCTCATCAAGGTGTACCTAGCCACACAAGGTCAACTGCCTACCTTCCTCTCCAACTAATAGATCATCTCTATCCCTTGCTCAATCCAACTCAGACACAGAGATATTTTGTTTCCTTCATATAGCAATGTGTTTCCCAAGTTAAGACATTTCCATGTGTTAGTCCTTCTTTCTGGCATTATCTTCCCCATACTTGTAATATTTTTGTCACTTTTAACAGGACACTTTAATGGATCCCCAATCTAAATTATAGGCCACCTCCCCTGCAATTTTGTTTTATAGATCCTATTATTTTCCTTTATAGCTCTTACTGTGATATATAATTTGTGTAGTTATTTGAATGATTTCTGTCTTCCTCTGCTTTACTATAAGCTTCCTCTGCTTTACTATAAGCTTCATAATAGCAGAGTCCATTTTTATTTTATTCTCCATTGTATACGGTGTTATGGTCCTAGCCCATACCTGGTTCAGAGTAAATACACTGTTTGTTGAGTGAATTAAGGATTGCTCCATTTTTTTTTTTTTTTTTTTTTTGCGGTACACGGGCCTCTCACTGTTGTGGCCTCTCCTGTTGTGGAGCACAGCCTCCAGATGCGCAGGCTCAGCGGCCATGGCTCACGGGCCCAGCTGCTCCGCGGCATGTGGGATCTTCCCGAACTGGGGCACAAACCCGTGTCCCCTGCATCAGCAGGCAGACTCTCAACCACTGTGCCACCTGGGAAGCCCAAGGATTGCTCCATTTTTATTGTAATAGAAATTAAAGGGGGAATAGGAAGTGAAAATTAATCTTGCACCACTCACTTTATCACTATTGTTTTAAGGAATTATGAGATTCATCACCAGGGATCACTATTTCTTAGCTTTATTATCTACAGGTAATATACTATGAGGCCAGAGCTAGAATAGTACTAGAAATATTTTAAATAAATTATATAGGGGCAGTGCTGAATTGAAAAAGAAAAGTTTAGCATCTAACAGTTATTTATAAAAGCAGTTTCTCTAAGACAAGAATATTATTGCTTTCTCGGATTATCCATCCATAGTCATGGAGTCATGGTTAATCTTGAATGAGGAAGAGATTAAAATTGAACATGAAATTCACTAAGAAATGAGAATTTTATAAATCTTAAGTCTGAAAAGTTTACTTTCATCATGTAATCAATTTCACCTCAGATCTCAGGCCAAAAATATATAATTCCCAGACAGTATTACATAAAAAAGAAACAAATATATATATATATATAAAATCCTGTACAATGTTGTATCAGTTATCTATTGCTTAGTAGCAAACTTTCCCAAATCTCAGTTGCTTAAGTAATAACCATTTATCTTGTTCATAATTTTGTTGATCAATAATTTAGCCAGATCTCATTTGAGTCATTCTTCTGGTCTCAGTGGTGTTTCTTATGTGTCTGCTGAAAATTGTGAATTTGCAATCTGCTTTTGGTGTAAGCTACCTATAGAATGGAACACTCTCACATGTTGTCTCTCATACTCCAGCAGGCTAGTCCAGGCTTTTACTCCTGGTGGAGGTGGAAGGGGGAAAGAGAGAGACAGAGAGAGAGAGAGAGAAAGAGAAGAAAAAGAGGGAGGAGAAGGGGGAAAAGGAAGATAATTTGCCTTCAAGGATCTTAAAGACAAAGATCAGAATTTGTTTAGCATGCCTTTTATTCCATTTTTCAAAAAACTCACAAGTCCAGCACAGATTTCAGAAGTGAGAAAATAAATTTCACTTGTTGAAGGAAGAAGCTGCAAAATCATGTTGTTTGTATACAAGAGGTCATTAACTGGGCCACCATTGCAACCAATCTAACACAAATATTAATCAACCAACAAGTATTTACTGAATGTATATGTTATATGCTTTATTACCATAAGATATAAGGGATACAGAAGTATGAAATATTACCTCCTTACAAATTTTTTAAATTTAACCAATTTAGTTAATAATATAACATTATGATTTTCAATCTCTTTTTGCCCAATTTAATTAAGAAATATGACACCATTTCATTTGTTAAAAACAAAAAAGGGGGTATACTGCCCAAGACTCTCAATGAGAGAAGAGGGGTGTTAAAGTAAGAACATGTCTTACCAAGCCATGTAGATATTTTAGAAGGTAAAGCTCGTGGTCTCAAAAGCTGTAAAAATTTCATCTGGGTGAGAAGACAGCCCTTGAGGAAGCACTCACTGGCCAACTGTATCACAAACACAGGAAATCCAAAGAGTAATGAAAACCTTAGGGTGGAGTAATGAGGAGAGAATGGAGAAGAAAGATTGCACATATAATTGCCTCAGTAATACAGAGTTGATAATTCTGAGAAGTATCTCCCTCCCACTATATTTTCACATGAAATTTTGATTCCATAAGACAAAATGATCATAATACACCAGCATCAATTTTTGGGTAAGAGAACAGATCCACTTGGGTATTGGTAATCAAGACAGATTGGCTATTCACCACTTTGAGCATCAATATATCAAAAGAAACAAAAATTTACATAGAAATTTTACACACATCAATTATCTACTTGTATGAGGCTGGATTTTTTCACATATGCCAACCAAAACAACATATTGCAAACAATTGTATGCAGAAGCAGATATGAGGACATGGTTGCCTTCTATTAAGCAAGATACTAATGAAATTTGTAAAAGATAATTTAATGCCACTATTTCCCATTTTTTTTTCAAAAAATCTAGTTAATTTTCACAAAAGTTGTTTTATGGTAGCATGCAATTGCTCTATTATTATTTTACATGAATTAATGAATAATTACTTTAAAATAGTTGTATTTATAATACAATAAATTTCAATCCATATAACCCACATAAAACCAACTTAATTGGCAACCTTAGGAATTTTCAAAATTGTAAAGAAGTTATAAGACCAAAATTTTAGAAACTTGAGATATAGACAAAGTACTTTAACAAAGTGAGAAATAGGTTATTGCTGGGTATATTCACTGCATAAATAAGGGACTTCAGGAAGACTGAAAGCTATAAAATTGCCTTATCCTGAAGGAGAGCAAGAAATAAAACTTTAACAGTGTAGCTATCTATTTAAGCAATAGAGTATCAAAAAGTTATTTTATCACTGTTTTTTACTTTCATTTTCTATGATTTTCCAAACAGGCAATATGAACAAACACACAAAACCATGAAAGGGACAGATGTTATCTGAAGATAGTAAAAAGTTCAGTACACCTTTGGAGAAAAACAGAAAACAAAGAAACAGAAGAGCAAAACACAAGCCAATGTTGAAAGGTCTGGTGTATATGAGATTGGTCTTTCTTCTGCACTGGAGATCTTCAGAGTATGGTATGAAGATAATAGAGTGGTAAGGTTTGAATTTATAATAAGAATTTGTTAGCAGTGTAGAAGAGTCAATTGGACCATCAGGTGGGAGGCTTCTGTAATAATCTTGGTGGCATGAAGAGGGTCTTTACTAATCAGGGAGTGTGATAATAGAAAACATGGATTAAAGGTATATAAAGACATTGATGTGATATGTGTGCTTACCTAACTAGGAAAGAAAGAAACATTTGGAACAAATGATACTACCTTCCCATAGAAGATATGCAAAATTTATATTGCAGTTTTGAAAAGATGATTAACCCATCTGATAAACAACTAAAATGTATTATGTGGTAACAAAACTTAATTACACACTCCAAATGTTGTGACTCAAAAGAAATTACAGTTAGATTTGTCAGGACATGAATGCGGAAAGGCAGGTGGGAATAAGAATGGGCTTTTGTAGTTCACCAAATAGGAGCTGTTGGTGTGAGAGTAGAAGTGAAAGGTGGTTAAGTTGGAGGTGTTATGGCGAAGGACTGAAAACTAGGTGGGAGTTAAAAAACTTCCTGGAACCACTGAGGAGCTAGCTAGGAAATTACAGGACACAATATGGGTATGATAAATGAATGAATAAAGTCTGTAACATGAGTGAAAGATAGTTAGGAAAGGATTAATCTGGATAGTGGTGTATTTAGCAAATGAGAAACCATTCATCAAATGTCTATGTTTGGATACTTTAAAGTGAATGTAGAGGTAAACTCAACAATTTGAACCTTATAGAAAATTAATAAACTTACCTTATTGCTTATAATTATAAATGTCAGCTTGTCTCCCTCTTGTGAGAGCACCAGAATCACAACTAAAAGCTGAAGAATCATCAACAGGAAGACCCAGGAACTCACCAAAAAAGACACCCCACAACCAAAGAAAAAGGAGAAGCCAAAATGAGATGGTAGGAAAGGCGAAATCACAATAAAATCAAATCCCATAACTGCTAGGTGGATGACACACAAACTGGAGAACAATTATACCACAAAAGTACACCCACTGGAGTGAAGGTTATGAGACACACATTAGGCTTCTCAGCCTGGGGTTAAAGCAGTGAGAGGAGGAATTTCCAGAGAATCAGACTTTGAAGACTAGAGGGATTTGATTGCACGACTTCAACAGGACTGGCGGAAACAGAGACTCCACTCTTGGAGAGCACACAAAAAGTAGTGTGCACATTAGGACCCAGGGGGGAGGAGCAGTGACCCCATAGGAGACTGAACCAGACCTACCTGCTAGTGTTGGAGGGTCTCTGGCAGAGGCGGAGTGGTTGTGGCTCACCATAGGGATAAGGACACTGGCAGTAGCAGTTCTGGGAAGTACTCCTTGTCATGACCCGTTCCAGAGTCCACCATTATCCCCACCAAAGAGGCTGTAGCCTCCAGTGCTTGGTCACTTCAGGCCAAACAACCAACAGGGAGGGAACTAAGCCCCACCCAGCATCAGACAAGCAGATTAATGTTTTACTGAACTCTGCCCACCAGAGCAACACCCAGCTCTACCCACCACCAGCCCCTCCCATCAGGAAGCTTGCACAACCCTCTTAAATAGCCTCATCCACCAGAAAGCAGACAGCAGAAGCAAGAAGAACTACAATCCTTCAGCCTGTGGAAAGAAAACCACATTCACAGTAAGACAGACAAAATGAAAAGGCAGAGGGCTATGTACCAGATGAAGGAACAAAATAAAACCTCAGAAAAACAATTAAATGAAGTGGAGGTATGCAACCTTCCAGAAAAAGAATTCAGAATAATGATAGTGAAGATGATCCAGGACCTCAGAAAAGGAATGCAGGCAAAGATCAAGAAGTTGCAAGAAATGTTTAACAAAGACATAGAAGAATTAAAGAAAAAACACCTAGAATAATTAAACAACAAACAAATAGAGATGAAAAATATAATAACTGAAATGAAATATACACTAGAAGGAATCAATAGCAGAATAACTGAGGCAGAAGAACAGATAAGTGACCTCGAAGACAGAATGGTGGAATTTACTGCCACAGAACAGAATAAAGAAAAAAGAATGAAAACAAATGAAAACAACCTGAGACCTCTGGGAAAACATTAAACAAACCAATATGTGCATTATAGGAGTCCCAGAAGGAGAAGAGAGAAATAAAGGACCTGAGAAAATATTTCAAAAATATTTGAAAATATAGTCGAAAACTTCCCTAACATGGGAAAGGAAATAGCCACCCAAGTCCAGGAAGTGCAGAGAGTCCCAGGCAGGATAAACCCAAGGAGAAACATGTCAAAACACATAGTAATCAAATTGACAAAAATTAAAGACAAAGAAAAATTATTAAAAGCAGCAAGGGAAAAATGACAAATAACATACAAAGGAACTCCCATAAGGTTAACAGCTGATTTCTCAGCAGAAACTCTACAAGCCAGAAACGAGTGCCATGATATATTTAAAGTGATGAAAGGGAAGAACCTACAACCAAGATTACTCTACCCAGCAAATCAAAAGCTTTACAGACAAGCAAAAGCTAAGAGAATTCAGCAGCTCTATAACAAATGTTAAAGGAACTTCTCTAAGTGGGAAACACAAGAGAAGAAAAGAGCCTACAGAAACAAACCTAAAACAAGAAAATAGTAATAGGAACATACATATCAATAATTACTTTAAATGTGAATGGATTAAATGCTCCAACCAGAAGACAAAGTTTTGCTGAATGGATACAAAAATAAGACCCATATATATGCTATCTAAAAGAAACCCACTTCAGACCTAGGGACACATACAGACTGAAAGTGAGGAGATGGAAAAAGCTATTCTATGCAAATGGAAATCAAAAGAAATCTGGAGTAGCAAAACTCAGATAAAATAGATTTTAAAATAAAGAATGTTACAAGAGACAAGGAAGGACACTACATAATGATCAAGGAATCAATCCAAGAAGATATAACAATTATAAATATATATGCACCCAACATAGGAACGCCTCAATATGTAAGGCAAATGCTAACAGCTATAAACGAGGAAATCGACAGTAACACAATAATAGTGGGGGACTTTAACACCTCACTTACACCAATGGACAGATCATCCAGAAAGAAAATTAATAAGGAAACATTAGCTTTAAATGACACAATAGACCAGATAGATTTCATTGGTATTTGTAGGACATTGCATCTGAAAACAGCAGATTATACCTTCTTCTCAAGTGCACAAGGAACATTCTCCAGTATAGATAACATCTTGGGTCACAAATAAAGCCTTGGTAAATTTAAGAAAATTGAAATCATATCAAGCATCTTTTCCGACCACAATGCTATGAGATTAAAAATCAATTACCAGGGAAAAAAACATAAAAAATGCAAACACATTGAGGCTAAACAATATGTTACTAAATAACCAAGAGATCACTGAAGAAATCAAAAAGAAAATCAAAAAATACCTACAGACAAATGACAATCAAAACATGATGATACAAAACCTATGGGATGAACCAAAAGTAGTCTAAGAGGGAAGTATATAGCAGTACAATCTACCTCAGGACACAAGAAAAATCTCAAATAAACCATATAACTTTACACCTAAAGGAACTAGAGAAAGAACAACAAACTAAAGCCAAAGTTAGTAGAAGGAAAGAAAACCTAAAGATCAGAGCAAAAATAAATGAAATAGAAACAAAGAAAACAATAACAAAGATCAAGAAAACTAAAAGCTGGTTCTTTTACAAGATAAACAAAATTGATAAACTTTTAACCAGACTTATCAAGAAAAAGAAGGAGACAACTCAAGTCAATAAAATTAAAAATGAAAAAGGAGAAGTTACAATGGACACTGTAAAAATACAAAGCATCCTAAGAGACTACTACAAGCAGCCCTATGCCAATAAAATGGACAACCTGGAAGAAATGGACAAATTCTTAGAAAGGTATAACCTTCCAAGACTGAACCAGGAAGAAACAGAAAATATGGACAGACCAAACACAAGTAATGAAATTGAAACTGTGATGAAAAATGTTCCAACAAACAAGTCCAAGACCAGATGGCTTCACAGGTGAATTCTATCAAACATTTAGAGAAGAGCTAACACCCTTCCTTCTCAAACTCTTCCAAAAATTTGCAGAGGAAGGAACACTCCCAAACTCACTCTACAAAACCACCATCACCCAGATACCAAAACCAGACAGAAATACTACAAAATGAGAAATTTACAGACCAATATCACTGACAAATATGATGCAAAAATCCTCTACAGAATACTAGCAAAAAGAATCCAACAACACATTAAAAGGATCATACACAATGATCAAATGGGATTTATCCCAGGGATGCAAGGAGTCTTCAATATAGGCAAATCAATCAACGTCGTTCACCATATTAACAAACTGAAGTATAAAAACCATATGATCATCTCAATAAATGCAGAAAAAGATTTTGACAAAATTCAACACCCATTTATGATAAAAACTCTCCAGAAAGTGGGCATAGAGGAAAGCTACCTCAACATAATAAAGGCCTTATATGACAAACCCACAGCAAACATCATTCTCAATGGTGAAAAACTGAAAGCAGTTCCTCTAGATCAGGAAAAAGACAAGGGTGTCCACTCTCGCCACTATTATTAAACATAGTTTTGGAAGTCCTAGCCATGGCAGTCAGAGAAGAAAAAGAAATAAAGTGAATCTAAATCAGAAAAGAAGTATAACTCTCACTGTTTGCAGATGACATGATACTATACAGAGAGAATCCTAAAGATACCACCAGAAATCTACTAGAGCTGATCAGTGAATTTGGTAAGGTTTCAGGATAGAAAATTAATGCACAGAAATCTCTTGCACTCCTATACACTAACAATGAAAGATCAGAAAGAGAAATTAAAGAAACAATCCCATTCATCATTGCAAGAAAAAGAATAAAATACCTAGGAATGAACCTACCTAAGGAGGTAAAAGACCTGTATTCAGAAAACTATAAGACACTGATGAAAGAAATCAAAGATGACACAAACAGTTGGAGAGACATACCATGTTCCTGGGTTAGAAGAATCAATATTGTCAAAATGGCTATACTACCCAAAGCAATCTACAGTTTCAATGCAATCCCTAACAAATTACCAATGGCATTATTTACAGAATTAGAACAAAAAATCTTAAAATTTGTATGGAGACACAAAAGACTCCAAATAGCCAAATAAATCTTGAGGGAAAAAAACAGAGCTGGAGGAATTAGACTCCCAGACTTTAGACTATACTACAAAGCTACAGTAATCAAGACAATATGATACTGGCACAAAAACAAAAATATAGATCAATGGAACAGGATAGAAAGCCCAGAGATAAATCCACAGACCTATGGTCAACTAATCTATGACAAAGGAGGCAAGGATACACAATAGAGAAAAGACAGTGTCTTCAATAAATGTTGCTGGGAAAACTAGACAGCTACATCTAAAAGAATGAATTTAGAACATTCCCTAACACTATACAAAAAATAAACTCAAAATGTATTAAAGACCTAAAGGTTGGACACTATAAAATTCTTAGAGGAAAACATAGGAAGAACACTCTTTTACATAAATCACTCCAAGATCTTTTTTGACCCACCTCCTAGAGTAATGGAAATAAAAACAAAAATAAACAAATGGGACCTAATGAAACTTAAAAGCTTTTGCAGAGCAACAGAAACTATAAACAAGATGAAAAGTCACCCCTCAGAATGGGAGAAAATATTTGCAAACGAATCAATGGACAAAGAATTAATCTCCAAAATATATGAACAGCTCATGCAGCTCAAAATTAAAAAAAACAAACAACCCAATCCAAAAATGACCAGAAGACCTAAATAGACATTTCTCCAAAGAAGACATACAGATAGCCAAGAGGCACATGAAAAACTGCTCAACATCACTAATTATTAGAGAAATGAAAATCAAAACTACAATGAGGTATCACCTCACACTGGTTACAATGGTCATCATCGAAAATCTACAAACAGCAAATGCTGGAGAGGGTGTGGAGAAAAGGAAACCCTCTTGCACTGCTGGTAGGAATGTAAGTTGATACAGACACTATGGAGAACAGTATGGAGGTTCTTTAAAAAAGTAAAAATAGAATTACCATATGACCCAGCAATCCTACTGCTGGACATATACCCAGAGAAAACCATAATTCAAAAAGACACATGCACCCCAATGTTCATTGCAGCACTATTTACAATAGCCAGGTCATGGAAGCAACCTAAATGTCCATCGACAGATGAATGGATAAAGAAGATGTGGTACATATACACAATGGAATATTACTCAGCCATAAAAAGGAATGAAATTGGGTCATTTTTAGAGACGTGGATGGACCTAGAGACTGTCATAGAGTGAAGTAAGTCAGAAAGAGAAAAATAAATATCGTATATTAACACATACATGTGGAGTGTAGAAAAATGATACAGATGAACTGGTTTGCAAGGCAGAAATAGAGACACACATGTAGAGAACAAACATATGGATACGAAGAGGGGAAAGCAGGGTGGGGGATGGTGGTGGTGGGCTGAATTAGGAGACTGAGATTGACATGTATACACTAATATGTATAAAATAGATAACTAATAAGTACCTGCTGTATAAAATAATAAAAATAAAACTAAAAAAAAGTCAACTTATCTCATTAACTTGCATGTTATTACAATATCTTTTATAACTTAAAGCAAAGCATAAGCCAAGTGGGACTGTTAATTTTTAAATTTCAAAAAAAGAAAAAAAAAAGGAAGAGAACAGTTTATCTAACTTTTTTAAAGCACGATTTTTATTGAAGCAAATACCTAAATTGTGTCATAAATTTCATTTTTTTCTTGCATTTTCAGAAATAAAGACTATGTATGTGTAAAATGTAACAAATTAATAGTAATAATAGTAGTAATCTAAATGTTCCTCTTACAAGGAGAACAAATTTAAACACCTGAAGGTGAGGAACTGAAAAGTTGCATTTCTTTCTACTCTTTAAAATATTCAAAATATAATTTATTCTTTGTTTGCCCATGGAAAGCATTCATTAAACAGGATTCTTACTAATGTAAAGCACCAGAAAATTCATGTCATCCTTATTTCATTTAACATAGATATCACATAGATGCTGATAAATTACAGCTTATCATATTTTAATAAAATTTCAATAAAATATTAATAGTATTGTGCATTTAATATACATATAATGTATTGATTTGAAAGTGGGTATAATGTACATTTGTGCATTGTATTAAGTTATATAATACATTACATTGCAATGTACATTTAATAAAATATACATGTTTAGTACAGATCACGCAGATACTTAAAGTTGAGAGTATTGTAACACTACTTAAAACTTCCATATTAGTTCTTGAATTGGAGTGATAAAGGCAATTTTGACTCCTATTTTTAAAAAAATAATTAGAAAATTAAGGAACTTCTAAAAGTCTAGATTTTCCACTGAAATTTAACAAAAAAGGCTATTTTCAAACTGAAGATGGCATCCTATATAACATGGGAGACTGTTTTATAACATTGCTAATGTAAAAAGTGTAAGAAAAGCTTAACATTGAATGATTTGCAAACTCCAGAACACCCTAATTTTTATTAGTCTATATATATTTTATGGCAACATAGATCTAACTTCCTAACTGTGAAATATATTGAACACAACAAAATACATTTTTGGTTAAATTTAGATTAGAGATATTGACAGTATTAAAATTGTGAAATATCTGGATTACTTTACCAACCATTCTAGGAGATGTCATGACAATAAATTATTACATTTGCAAAGCACTTGTAAATGAACAGTTTGTAGCTGAGTGCTGAGCTTTTGCAGGGCATAATATAATGCTTAATACTATGATGGAAAATATTCTACTATTTGCCAGTTTTACCTCATGTGCAAAATAGTTTTCCTTTTTGGGGAACAATATCTAATTTTACACGTAAGCAAAATCCATGTTTTATGGTAATATTTGAGCCACAGCAGAGGTAATACTAAAAGTGGAGTATGTCTTGCAGTGCAATATAAATGTTATGCACACATTATCTGAACTAATTGTCACAACTGGGATTTAAGCTGAGAAGGAGATTAGTCAACGAGAGGAAACTAAAATGATCCTGTGTGATTTGTTAACTTAGGACAATCATACAGCATTTCTGAGTGTTAGACATTTTAATTGACCTCTTATATTTCCAAACTGCACTTTAGGTCTAGAGGCAATTTTCTATTTTGGGAAAGGTATCAAATGGCAGATTGATACACACTCACCCAAAAGGAAAAATGAAAGAAGAAATGTAAAGAGAGGAGGAGAAGAACACATTTTATCTGGGTATAAATATAGATAAATAGATAGATAGATAGATAAATAGATAGATAGATAATGATAAACAGCATGGTATCAGGAAAGAATAACTGGTTGGGATTAAGAAGTCCCATTTTAGGGAACTTCTGCTACTAACTCTGTGACCTTCACCAACGTGGCTAGACATTATGTAGAAGTTTAAGATATACCCATCAAAATGTTAGTAATCATAATCATAATAATGATGTCAATAACTACAGCCACTGCCACAATAACAATAAAGAAATATTCCTGTCCTATGAAATTTGTAAATAAGTAAATGATTGGAGGACGAGAAAATGATAAAATTTTAAAAGTAAACCTAATTTATAAAAAACAAGTAATTAAGTGATTATCAAGTCATTTAAAAAGTAATTTGAAAAATGCAAGAAAAGATATCTTAGGATAAGAGGGTTTTAGACTGTTGGGAAAGAGGGTTGGACTACAAAATAGGGTGGTCAGAATATTTCAATAAATAGTAACTCAGTCGCCCATTGTAACTGTTTGAGATGACAATAATATTTGGATGCTTAAATTCTGTTGGACTTTATTAAAGAGAAAAAAAAGCCAACATTCCAAAAAAAAAAGTCACTATCTTGAGCAACAGGGAATAAATATAATTCCTCTGCCAAGTGTCAGCTCATCCAAAAATCAAACAGAGCTCTAATATCTCTCAACAACCTCTTCACTCTTAAGCAGCTTGCAATTTAAAAGACTGCACTTCACTTTCTCTGCTCAAAGTACTTTACATGTATAAGAGAATAATTACAGAGATACTCAATTGATCTAGGTGTTAAGTTTTATTATCCCAATTTTATGGAAATGGAATTAGAGTTGACAAGGCTCAAGGGGTCAACCCAACTGGGAAAATAAAAACTATTAATCTAAATCAGTAGCATAAGGCTGGCTGGCCTAGTGCCCTTGAATAAGTCATTTACCTTCAATTTCTTTGTATGAAGACAATGACAGAAGGTGAAAAAAAATTATCAAAGAGTTCAAGTCAAATACAGAATGGATATGAGCTCTTATGATAATATAATATCCTGACCCTGGTGCCATATGGCAAAAAGTAGTAAAAGGAGGTTTCACTGATTGAGAAATGGGACACTAAGTGTTTAAAAAAGTAGCACATGGCAAGCAAGTGATACAGTTTGAACTCTGACTTCCAGTCAAGTATTTCAACTCTCAAATATTTAAACTCTCCAAGGAGCAGTCATATATATATATACTTCAAATTTATTTTTGATTTAAATTCCAGGGCATCTTTAATATTTTTTTTCTTTTACTTAACAAGTTTGCATTTATTTGATTTGGTGTCAGGAAGCTTAAAATACATTTATATTGGCATATTTATTGAGTTTTAAATGTCCAAGCTATAAATTTCTGAATATGGAATTTCAGATTTTAAATAAAAATTCATATTTATATTCTGCTTATGCTGTCTTTGGTCCATTTTTTAAAGCTAAGATCTGTATATTCCATCAAATATTCTGTCATCTGCAAACCTCACAATAGGATCATGTGAATACATTCCAAAATGTGAGTACATGGCAATAGGGTCATTTTACTTCCTTCATTTTTTTTTTTTTTTCAATACTAGTGTTCCAAATACCCAGGCTTGTTTCAAAAACAAAAAGAAACAAAAGAAGGAGAAGGAGAAGGAGAAGAAGAAGGAGAAGGAGAGGGAGAGGGAGAGGGAGAGGGAGGGGGAGGGGGAGGAGGAGGGGAGGGGAAGAGGAGGAGGGGAGGGGGAGGAACTAGTCTTTTAAAATTTGTTTGTTTGGTTTTAAAATGGGAAATGGGGCACCTTAATAGAATTTAATTCAGTTATTGATCTTTCCATGTTTGATTTATTGACCAGAACTGCTTTATTGGAGTCACCAGTAAATGTTATTTTAACTAAGATAAATAATATTAGGTAAAATTACTTTTCTAGGAATTTATTTCAATTTGATGAATTGTGTGGAATATTTGACTGCACTTTGCGAATCTTTTTAAGAAATTTTTGCATTTTCTAAATACTTTGTCATGTATTAGTTATTTTAAAGTAAAATTGTTTGCTTAAAAAGTGTATTTTAGCCTACCATGAAAGAAGCTACTTCTATTTTACTCATTTATACTCATTTGGTTTTGGGGAGTTTAAAACTTTAACATGAATTTTGGGGGGACACATTTCAGCTCCTGAAAGATATATTATTTTGTCTTTAAGTTATTTAGCTTTCTAATATTTGTTTTACTTTATACATAGTTGTACCACTGCATCTCCAACTCCTGTTTGTTGATTGTATTTTTTCTAATTTATTTATTTTTTTTATATTGGAGTATACTTAATTTACAATGTTGTGTTATTTTCAGGTGTAAGGCAAAGTGATTCAGTTATACATTTATGTATATCCTTTCTTTTTCAGATTCTTTTCCCATGTAGGTTATTACAGAATATTGAGTAGAGTTCCCTGTGCTATACAGTAGGTTCTTGTTGATTATCTATTTTATATATAGTAGTGTATACATGTTGTTAATCCCAAACTCCTAATTTATCCCTCCCCACCACGTTTCCTCTTTGGTGACCATAAGTTATTTTTCAAAGTCTTTGAGTCTGTTTTGTAAATAAGTTCATTTGTATCTTTTTTTTTTTTTAGATCCCACATATAAGTGATATCATATGATATGTGTCTATCTCTGTCTAATTTACTTCACTTAGTAAAATAATCTCTAGGTACATCAATATTGCTGCAAATGGCATTATTTCATTCTTTTTTAATGGCTGAATAATATTCCATTGTATATATGTACCACATCTTCTTTATCTATTCCTCTGTAGATGGACATTTAGGTAGCTTCCATGTCTTGGTTATTGTAAATAGTGCTGAAATGAACATCGGAGTGTGTATCATTTCAAATTATGGTTTTCTCTGAATATATGCTCAGGAGTGGGATTAATAGATTATATGGTAGCTCTATTCTTAGTTTTATAAGGAACCTCCATACTGTTCTCCATAGTAGCTGTACCAATTTACATAACCACCAACAGTGTAGGAGGGCTCCATTTTCTCCACATCGCCTCCAGCATTTACTGTTTGTAGACTTTTTGATGATGGCCATTCTGACCAGTGTGAGGTGGTGATGTATTTTTAAAAATACCATATATGCGATAATTTTTCTTCATAGTACTCTGTTGTCTGAAGAACAAGACATGCCTTTTTTGGTTGTTGAGGCATGCATTGTTGACCAACTTTCTTACTCATAAATCATTAATAGTCAAATGAAAAGCTTGAAAAATGGAATTTTCCTTTTCATAAGCAATTCAATTTGCACAAAAACCTTGATTTTTAACAAAGAGCTGTTAGCCCATGCTACATCCCTTAAATTTGATGTTCTGTATTTCTCTACCTCAGGCAGATTATTTTTTCTGCTTCTCTAGATTCACAGGTATTTATATTTCTAGCTTTTTATAATCAATGTTCAAAGTATGATCATTCTTTTTGAAAGTTTCAAATCTAACCTATTTTAAGGATAAATGCAACACTTGCATTTTTGTTCTCCAGTTCTTTTGGACATTACTTCCAGATGCATTTATTCAACTTCTTTCACATTGACTCCTCATAAATTTGTAGTTGAAATTTTTGAATTCTATTTCAGATTGATCATTTTATGTGGGTTTAGTAAGATGGTTGCTCTGCATGAATATATATTGAATGAGCAGTTGAATATATTATATTTTATGTAATTTCAGAAGACTATTTTCTTAGATAAGTTTAATCAATTCTAATGGAATTACAGATGCTGAAAACATGTAGATTCTTGACACAAGTTTTATCAATTGACTAATAATGTCCCCTTTCCAAAAACTGTTGAAAATATTGGATTTGATCATCTTCATCCTCCTTTTCTTTGTTACTATTGAAAATAGACATTTGTTAAATATCATCTTTCTATCTTTCTGTCTTGATTGCATTGAATTGTTTTTGAAATCATTCTATAGTTTGGTATTTGAAGTGTTTTTTCTGATTTCTCATCTTTTTCCTGTTGTCAAAATGCATGTGTAGTTTTCTTATCAGGTACTCTCATCTTATGCAGCCTCTACTATAGTCTGAGGATAATGTCTCACCTATCTTAGCTTAACATTTTCACTGTAAAACCATTACAACAACAAATTTCAACTAAATTTTTATCCTATATGAAAGAGCTGATTAGCATCTATAACTTATTCTCTACATTAAATTAAATTGACCTTCATAAATATATACAGTATTCTTAAACCTTTGAGGTATACATGCTTTCCGAGGAGGTGGTCAAGAGGACATGACAGCCTGTTGACCCAAGAGCTGGATGTGGGCAATCAAAGGCTCCTCACCCCACCCCCCTGTGCCCCACCCCCATCCTTAGTAATTACACTCTGCCCATCGTTCCAACAGTAGCAGCTGCTTTCAAGGACTCAGCCTTGAGGGAGTAATGTGTTGTTGAGACTATCTTAATGGTACATGTGACTGAACCCAGTTAAGATCTGTATATAAACTTTTAGATTCTGGCAGGTGGGTGTGGAACTCTACTCATCTTGTGGCCACCCAAGACAAACCTTGTATGTAAGCTCCCTTGATTATTAAACCTGTCACCTACCAATCTTGGGTGGTTAGCCTCTTTCTTCAGGGTCTTTCCTTGCCCTCTGTGTATGGGGGCCAGTTTGTGAACCAACAATTGACAAGCCAGCCAGGAGACTTAAGAAATGGGCCTTGGGAAAGAGACATCCACAGGGGAAATCCTCAGTTGGCCATCTACCTCTATGTGAGTGTGAGGACACACCTGAAAACCTGGCGGATCTGATGTGCTTGTTTGAGGAACTGCATCTAAGACACTGTGGCAAAGAAGGCAGAAGAATCGCTGCTGCATTGGTCAGCCTCTACTGTGGGCAGGCCGGCTGGACACCAATGCCAAACCAGAGCTGGTGCTCCAGTTAGAAAGTTGGAGGAAGAGCTGAGGATAGAGAAGGATGTGCTGGGGTCCAGTGCTCTGCTGGCTTCAGGGTTGGCAGACAAGGTGGGAGAACAGGATAATAAACTGGAGACCTTCAGTGTCATTTTGCAAAGCTCAGAGGGAGCAAGCTGCCATGGATTAAGATGTGAGCTCTTGTGACAAAGACTCATTAGGATGCTAAGAGGTGGAATCCCTGGGAAAATGGGGAGAAAAAAGGAGAAGATGTTGGGATGATTGACAATGCAAGGGATGGACAAGCTCCCTATACAGTTCATTTTCTGATACAAAGGAACATTTTCATATCAATAGTAATTTACTTAGACTTGTGATAACAGAAAAATATAACACAAACCTCCTGGGAGAAAACTTGCATTTTTTTCTCTGTTCCTGGAAGGTGTAAATCTCATCATATCTTTGAAACGTAAACACCCCAGGAGATACTAACCCCCTGACCAGGATTGTTTGAGAATTAACAGAAAAAAAAGAAAAAAGAGGCTTTTTAAAAATACAGACTGCTATGGAAGCTCTCTTGCCCAAAATCTATACCACAACATCCATAAGATTATTTTTCAAGGGTAAATACAAATCTTAAAAGTCTTCCTCCTAAGTTGGGTGGGCTGAAGCCTGGGCTATATGATTAAGTGGGCTGCTGATTGTGCTTCCCTGTGGACAAGGGTGCTAGCTGGGCTGTTTTGTTGGAGAGGCCTCCAGCTGCATCCACATCTTGGTTGGGGCCAGGGACTGTGCTCTGTGCTTGGGCAGGGCCAATGTCTTGGGTTCCCTTATCAGGCGGGGCTGTAGGCTATGTGCTATGACTGGACTGGGTCACTGGCTGGGCTCCTTGCCTGAGCAAGACTGAAGGCTGGGATCTGCAGCTGAGTGATACTGTAGGGTGGGTTCCAAGACTGTCCAAGGTCACTGTTAAGTGCCCCTTGTTATATGGGGCCTGAGGCTACATGTCACATTTGGGCAGGACTGTTGGCTTGGTTCCCTGCTTTAGGGTGAGGTCTAATGCTGTGGGGATTCTCTGATTAGACTTCCTGGTTGAGTAGCACTGGAAACTATATTCAGCAGTAGGTAGGGCTTTGAATTTGCTTCCCTCCCTGGGTGATGCCATAGGATGGGCTCCAAAGTCTGTACAGCTCTCTGGTTGATAAACTAAACTAAGCGGAACTGCCCCCTAGCTTCCCCGGCAGGTCGAGTCACAGGCTTGGTTATTCAGATGGACAGTCATTGGCTGGGATCTCAGCCAGGGAACAGCTTTCCAGAGGAATGTGCTTTGCCAAGATCTGAGTGCTAGTGGCTATAATCCCTGCACCTGCTTCTCTGTTTCTATCTGATCCTCAGTGGTCAAGCCTAGCAGATTTCCCCAATGATCCTTGTGAAGGGAGACCCAAGTGGGGTACCTGGGAACTGGAGGGTGCTGGCTGCCCACCATGGGCTCTTTTTCCCACTAGAGAAACCCCAGGCCTAGCTTCAGGGGTGGCAATGCTGTCAGTGTAGTTACTCCTTTACCTTTCTAATGCTGTCTTTCTAGGTCTCTGTGGCCATGAGGTTGCTTCAACCTCATCCTCAGGTTCTGAGATTTTCATAATGGTGTCTTATTTATGTATAGTTGATCGCTGGTCTTCTTTGAGGGGGACTGAATCCGGAACATCCTGTGTCGCCATCTTGAAGACTTCACTCTTTCCCATTTTTTCCTTTTATTTTCCACAGAGCATTCTAATTCTCTATTCATAGAAATTTTAATTCTTCAATATCCAGCACAGCTCATTTTTCTGTTTCTTTATTAAATCTCCTCTATTGACTCTATCTACATTAGGCTCCTTCCTGTTGCATGTGGTCCAGGAATGTATTCTTTTTTGTGCAACATTATATTCTCATTGTCAAATACAGTGGCTAATATATATAGGATGTTCAATGAATATTATTGAATTGAGGTTTTCAGTAGATTAAAAGTGAAGTGTTCTATAAAAATAGTTTTATTAAACCTTTCAAGAAATAAAATCTCATATTTTATCCTATGTTAAAAAAAAACATAATGAGGAATAAATTAGCAAATATATTTTTCACTTGAATGAAATAAATTTACTAGTTAAAACTGATGATCTCAGTAATGACTGGTCAGCAAATCTGTAGCAAAAGAAAAAATCAGTTCTGAAATTCCTTAAGGCCAAAAAACTTTATGTGTATCATTACAAATATTTTTAGTTATTACATTTTGAAATTCCTTTTGAACATATATCACTATAGAGAAAATATACATCTGGGTTTTTATTTTTTTTTCCTTGAACGCTATCATTCTCCTGTCTGTTATACAACCATTTTTCTAGAGACACGTTCCCATTAGTTAATTCAGGCAATAGCAATGCTTAGGTAAAAAAATAATGAAAGGAAATAGAGAAAAATGATGAAAGAAAAAGAAAAGAAATAGAAAGAAAGAGAAAGAAAAACTTTATGCATCATACACTATTTACTTTTCTTCAAAAGTTTACTGTGTCTTGCTTGCACTTTCAGATTGTCATTTCTTTACTAATTTAGAACATACCTTTTATGACTATCTTTCCAGAGAACAAATGCCAATGATGTAAAATCAACAATAACCTAAGGGTTCAATTCTTTTAACAAAGAGCTTCTAATACTAAGTACTGTCATATTGTTGTATGATCTTGTGATATCATTATGAATCTATTGATAAGAAACCATTAATTTCTAAATTCAAGAGAAATGATTTAAATCACTACCTGACATACTAGATCACACTCATCTGGAAGCACATGGAACAATTTTTGGTAATAATAGTCAATCAAATTTTGTGTTACAAAAGGATTGCAAAGTGATTAATGCCTAAATGTCTAGGCAGATTCTCACAAGCTCCGACTTTTTTGAGACATCTTCACGTACAAGTATATAGTCTATACTCAAATTATTTTACTAAGAAAAGTAAAATATGAAGGCCTAGTTTGTCACAGTTCTTTAAAGGCTGTATTTCAAATCTGATATTTAACCTAAAGGGTGACTATAGTTAAAAGGATTGTCCTTACAGTAGCCAACTATTTTTATGCTCATTTATTTTTTAATCCTAATTAATAACTAAAATTTAAAAGTAATCTCTGCAAACTGTGTCTGTAAAATTTTTATAATAAAGGGGAAGATATTTTTTATATCCTTGTATTCTTAGTAATAATGTTCAAGTTCAGTTTTACTACAATGATCCTTATGAACTAAATCAGAAGTAGTATCCAAAAATATTTAATGATTATTTTTTGGCTTAGGCATGCTAAAATAATGTATACATGCACCTTCTACCATCTAACATGTAAGAGTCTCAACCAAACAACATAGAAGATCATCAGTAAAACATCATTATGCCTAAATCATGAAAATATACAACTTCAGTTATAATCTCAAATGATCCGTATTTTTTTCCATGAGAATGGACTGTAAACAACTTGACTCTCAACTAAATAGATTCAGTAACTACTCATTTATAATATCTTAACCATGATATTGTCTGCTTTTTGAAGGAACAAAAGCCTGGATCATCTCATCTGTCCAACTGTTATGAAGTTTAAAAAGATAGAACTTTAAGGATCTAATGATAGAAATAAAAGTGTGTGACAAGATCAAGTAAAAAAAAAAAATGGAAGTGCCTAGAAGTGGGGCTGTCTCTTATCTCCATGGTAGCAGTGAGATGTTTATATTTTAGTTTTTTTTTTCACCAGTATTGTCTTCATGTCATCCACCTTGAGGAAAATAATCAATCCTGCTAGAGCAGAAATAAATTGTACCCATGAGGTCTCCGAATTTTGATTTAAATTTTTAATTTATTTATTTATTTTTGGCTGCATTGGGTCTTCATTGCTGCATGTGGGTTTTCTCTAGTTGCAGCGAGTGGGGGCTACTCTTCATTGCAGTGCGCGGGCTTCTCATTGTGGTGTCTTCTCTTGTTGTGGAGCACGGGCTCTAGGCGCACGGGCTTCAGTAGTTGTGGCATGTGGGCTTCAGTAGTTGTGGCTGGCTGGCTATAGAGCACAGGCTCAGTAGTTGTGGCGCACGGGCTTAGTTGCTCCGCGGCATGTGGGATCTTCGTGGACAAGGGCTTGAATCTAGCCCCCTGCATTGGCAGGTGGATTCTTAACCACTGTGCCACCAGGGAAACAACTGAATTTTGATTTTACTGTCATGATTGCCTCTGAAAATACCCTCCACTTCTACAATCCAAAATACTCTTGCTCTTTCCATGGCAAAATCTACCATATCCTAAGAAATAATAGGAAAACATACTTAATCAACTACCAACTCAATGATGATAATTACAGTATACATTCTTGCTCAAAATTTATTTTCCTCTAAATTTTCTATTATGATTCTATGAACATTTGCACAATTTTCTATTAATGAGAGACAGTGCATAATATAAGGTATCCCCAAATCTTAGTATCATATTCATCAACATTTTACCTTTTCTCTAAGAACTTCAGTCTTAGTTAGTATCTTGAACATAACCATAAAATATTTGTCAATTAAAACATTTAAAGACATTATTTTAAAAAACAGTATTCAGAATAACATTTCTCTTTCACAGGACACACAATTTTGTTGACAGTTTGAATACTCAGGCTGTCAATGAATTCTGCTTAATCTGTAAATTGACAAGTGTTCAATTATCTGTGTTTCATCAGATGTCACAGGTTGTATTTTTTTAAAGTTGATTAATTAGTGTTTATGAACAATTTTGCATTATGACGCACTGTCATGTTAACAGATGGCAAATGTAGCTGGCAAGTAAGTCTTCTTGATTTTACTCATCTCTTCCTCTTCTGAGTACCTCCTTGTTATATCTTGCACCATTAGTGCATAAATCTGGTGTTCCCTCTCTGCCAAGTACTCAGCCAAGTTCATACATTCCCTGTCCTATTACCATTGCTTCATTGCACTGGCCTTCTATTTCAGAATCTCTTCCCCCTGTTTTATTGAGAAAGCTCTGTTAAATAATTATTTTTCTGTGTACAAAACTCTATTTCTTCTCCCTACCCCTCTTTCAAATTTAAAAATTTCCTTACCCAGGGATCTTATGGAGTTATAATTCTCATTATCTTTCTTCCTAGGTTATACCAATGTCTATATCTTACTACCCAAGTAAAACTGTTTAATATATATCATCAGCACTGCTAATTAAACCACATTTTACCCTTTTCTGTAGTGTCTTCTTTACTCTTTCCTTTTTTCTTTGGTTGTATACTGCTCCCTCAGAATTACAATTTGTTTATTTTTCAACCCAGAATGCTCTTGTTTTTAACTGGTTAACTCTTTGCACTAAGACCTCTCTTTTGTCTCACTTTCCCTCATGATGGGTCATCTTCATCTTACGGTGGCCATGAGCATTTTAAAAATCTGCTAAGGAGGCTCTGCTAAGGAGGGATATATTTTATTTGGGATTAGATGAATATTTCCATGGGGTTGCAATCAGTTCCATGACTAATATTTCTAGCTATAACCATGTAGAAAGGCCTAGAAAGTTTTTACATGATTTTGCAAAACTAGAAATCACCTGAAAATGTCCTACAGAACTAGGATCTGAATTATGTAAGTAATGGAAGAGGAAAAATAATTTAAAAATTACTTGAAGCAGAAGCTAGCCTGTGTGAAAGTCATATAATCATCAGATATGTAAATGTTAAGAGAATGTGTTTCCCTTCAACAAGTCAAAACAGAAGCTCTCTCCTATCAGTAATATATTCAATTATTTAGTCTTTTCTTATGGAGCCCACTGTTATGTTTCATCAGCATTAGTCCCTTAAAACACTTGGATTCAACTCTTCCTACACGTTTTTTTTTTTCATGAATGAATTACCAAGTTTTAAAGTAAGGCATGTTTTTTATATATCCATAGCATATCTGAATGATTTTAAAATATATAATTCAGTGGCATTAGGTGTTTGCAAAACTTGCAAACTAAAACTCTGTACCCATTAAATAATAACTCTGCCTTCTCTCCTCCCTCCAGCCCCTAGTAATCATTATTCCATTTACTGTTTCAGTGAATTTAACTATCTAAGAACCTCATATGAGTGAAATCATATAGTATTTATCCTTTTGTGACTGGCTTATTTCATTTAGCTTAATGTCTTCAGGATTCATTCATTTTATAGCATGTGTCAGAATTTCCTTCCTTTTTAAAGCTGAATAGTATTCTATTGTATGTATCTGTCCATCCATCTGTCAATGGATACTTGTGTTGTGTTCACCTTTTTGTCTATTGTGGATAATGCTGCTATGAATATTGGTGTATAACTGTTTGAGTCTATGTTTTAAAAATTTTAAGTATATACTCAGAACTGGAATTGCTGGATCATGTGATAATTCTGTTTTTAATTGTTTGAGGAACTGCCATACAAGGCAATTTTTATAAAATAAAATTTTCTGCTTTCTACTGGAAAAAATTCCAAATATCTGGGAGGATTGAGTTCTCTTTCTGGCATGACCAGAGATTCAAGAATCTCTGAGATTTTTCTGGAGCCAGTAGATAGTCTATCACAAGGAGCATGAGTCCTTCAGTTAACCATAAGTCCCTTTTCTGCAATACTCAACTGTATTCCTTGCTTGCCCCTTGGGGGTACGTATTTTAGGGACTCCTGCCCTAGAGCTTAAGAGAATCTACATAAAAAGAAGAGTAAGAAGAAGGAGGAAAACAACAAATATAAATGTGCTGACGATGGACTATTCCCCGCCTTAATCCTTAGGTAAAAATCAAGAAGGGAAGGGGGCCACAAGAACAGGTAAAGATTTAAAGAAATTATATATAAGAGAAAAAATAATTTCCATAAATATTGGAATTGACTGTTTGAGAATAATTTATGAATATGTATGAATTTGAGTCGTCATGGTTTAGTTAACTAACACTAGTCCCCCAAAAATATGTCTCAAATTTCAGCTTCTATATTAACTGTAAATAATTGTGTAAAGTACAAACTTTGCTACTTGGTCTTGAGTCCACAAAGGACTACATAATTAACAGATATATAGCATGATCAGTGACCAATTATGCCACTTCTTTTAAATGCTGTCTGTAATTGGTCACTGCACACCTGTTAGTCAGGTCAGGCACAGACAGGTAAGCATGCAGTTGCCTCCCTGTCTTCCAGTTGTAAACCCACATGGCATTTTACAAAACTGGAGAATTGAAAGAGAGATTGGCCAGCAAAAATGAAAATGCAACAGAGAAACAAAACAAAGTGGAATTCAAATAGGAAGTAAGTGGAGTTATAGAAAAAAGAGTTGACTATATACATGTTGACGTTGCCACCACTCAAGAGACTGACTGTAGAGGAAGAACTTAATAAAGGCAAATTTTATCCACATAAATGAGGAAATTTGTTGTGAGGAGAAGAATCAAAATCTCCCAGAGGAAGTGTTGGCAAAAAAATCTTCACATTTAAGAAATTCTTGGAAATTTTTACGATATTGAAAGTACAAAGGATAACATGTTAGAAATTGATCCATGTTAAGAAAGATTAGAAAAGATGCTCACTCCATTTTGTATGTTATAGGGAAAGAAGAAGACAAGCACTATTCAAACTACTCTTGGTAGGTTTTTTTATAAAAAAATAGAAAACTTTAATTTTCAATGTTTCTAATATTTTAATTTGTACACTAAATAAATAATAGCGTTCTTTGTTTTTTATTTTTCTATACCTCTATTACCATCAGTAAGAAAGCTTGCAGTATTTGAAAATTTTTTAAAGTTCATGAAATAATCATAATTCTTTCCTATTGGTTACTAAGATAGTTTTGAATGGTTTCAGTTTCCATGACCATTTATATATCTTCACTCATCCTTTTTGAGATAAACATGATGTAAGGCAAAAGTACTAGCAGAATATAGGCAAACGTTAAAATAAAAATGGCTTGAATTATAGTTTTCACACTGGCACTTTCTAGCAATCCAATCTGGGGCAGCATAGTCATTCCTTATCAAGCTTATTATCTTCATCATTGAAGTAGGAAGTACAAATTACTTGTTAGTATGATACATGACTAACATAGGGTTTAATATAGTGGGTGTTCAATTAGTATTGGAGTTGGTCATTTGGACATTTTAGGTAGTTTAGAGAAGATAGCAAAAGTTTAAATAAAAGGTTAAAATGCTTAACATTATATTGTCATAAAGAGGAAGTCATTGGGGATGCATGGACAATGGTGCCTTATGAAGATTGACCAGGAAACACTGGGCAGAATGGATTAAAGACTAGAAGAATTAATGGCAAAGTGGTAAATTGAGAATGTAGATTAGTTGAACAGGTGTATGATGATAAGACAATTTAGTAAGACCTTGATATACATTATTCAATGAATAAAATCTAAAGAAAAATTGCAATCAATGTATATTTGTTAGATGCATTAAATAATGATTTAAACTATCAGTGAAGTATGCTTGGAGAAAATATTGAAAGGCCTTATGTGCACTGACAAGTATGTAGTTATTTCACCAGTGTATCCCATGATTTTAGATAGGCTTTTCTGTCGAGTTTTCATTAATTTCTTTTCAATGGCACCTGTATCAGTCAAGGAAGATTAACTGCTATAGTAAAATGACCCCAACGCACTGTGGCTTTCCATTATACAAGTTTGTTTCTTAGACAAGAGAGAGTCTGCAAGGCAGGGCCAAGGTTAGTTTAATTATATCCTTCTGCCAATTTCTATGGCACCAGAATCCTCCACTGGTGTCTTTGAATCCATCTAGGAGAGGTGAAAAGAAGTGGTTTCTTGGGAGATATCAAACTTTAGACCTGCAGGTGATACACATTGCATTACCCAGAATGCCTCAGCTAATCATAACATGAGCACATAGAATTGTCTCTACCAAGGGAAATACATTTTGGGGTGACTTGGAGTATGTGTGTTGAGATTGTCCCAACCTTGCTTCCCTAAAAGAAGTTTTCAGATGAAATTGAGAAAATGTGACATCTTAACAAGGCTGTTAGGGATAATATGTAACCAAACAACTATTATTTTTCAATCCTAATGTCTGCAGCAATCTACTGAAATCATGAAGATGTGAGAAAAAAAGAAATGCATAACAGTATGCAATGAGTCTAAAGCAACCATATAGAGGAAAGAACAATAGTCATTAAGAAGTCAAGAATGACAAAAATTTAATTCCAGAGTTTTGAAGTAAAAAGAGGAAACAAAAAAAAAAACACAAAAAAACAAAAAACAAACAAACAAAAAAGAGGAAACAACTAAATTCCACAGATGAGATTAGTGATCTGAAAAAGTATAGACTACCTACAAGTAGGGTAATATTATACACCAGTTTGTTTGACAAAATCCAGTTACAGTTGTAGTCTCAGCAAAACAGGATTCAAACATGGGTCTCAGTTTGGACGATAAACATTATGACTATCCTGTTCGGTAGGGTGTAGCTAAGGAAACTTAATCAAGTAAACTTGAACTAATTTTTAAAAGAGTATTGCCCAATTAACTTTTTAAGCTAAAATTACTTAAGAAGATTACCCAAATTAATTGAATAAGACTCTGTCCTCAGAAAGACATTGGGCAAAAGAGGAAGACTTGTCATAACATCTTAGAAAAGGTATTCCATCCAGCAAGGATATGTCAGTGTACCTAAGATGTTAAGAGGAAACATTTCATATAAGTTGAAGCAGTCATGCATTCTGCTGCGTAGAAATACTCCTACAGAAAAGACAGATGAATTATAAATGACTTGATGACACTGACCTTTAGCATCTTTAAGGTTTTCTCCTTGCTATGATAGTGTGCTTAACACATAATGTATTGATTAGAAGTTTCTTTTCAATAGAATTTTCTCACTGGAAGGTCTTGCACTGATCTCCAACATGCACATTTGTTAGTCTTCCAGTTGTATTATTTTAATGATATGAGAAATTGAACCTCTGGATTTTACATCAGCCATTTCTGTTTGGTTAGTGTGAGCTAGGTTCTCTTAAAAACAATCACATCTATGAAGAGTAGAAAATCTTTCTGGGCCTGAAAAGTCGAGGCCTACACCTTAGTCCTATTCCATCCAAATAATTGTCCTCTTGAGGTACTTTTTAAGGAACCAGAAGTTCTCTCTGGATGAATAATCAATTAAATTTTGTTCTTAGTTTAATTTGGACAGTGCTAGTATTCAAAGGAATAAAGGAAACCTATTAAACTTATTTATTAAAAAACTATTCTTATGAAATATATGTATTTGTGGATTTAAGGGTTTTCTGATCAGCTCTGGTGTCAGATTTCTAAATCTAAATGGAAGTAGCGAGGTGATTGAACATATAAAAAATAAGTTTAGGTCTGCCCTATAGTCTAATCATAAGGAAAGCACACATTTTAGTCAGAAATTTGAAAGCACCTGGGAACCAGTGCAGTGAGAATTTTCAATGAAACAGAGATGTCTTTAATGACAGTCAGAGTGAGATTTTGCAAACCACAGTTAGTTTGAAGGAGAAAGCATTAATGTTTATGTGACAAAGCTAATAAAGTCGTCACAGCCCTGTAAATGTTAGAGACAATTTAATGATTCCCAATCATTTTTTCAATTGGATTACTCTGTAGGCTTTAGAACATATTCAAAAACAGCTTCCTTCCTGATGAAGACTTAGGGTACTGTAAGTCAATACAACAGATATTTCAATGACAAAGGAGACAGTAACCAGAGGTGAGAATGCCCAGCCAAGCTGACACAAAACACAAACGTGCCCAGTTTTCATAACATAAATTTGTCTCTTCACTGGCATCCCCAACATGGGGGATATGAAAAGAACTGACACAAACAAGGGTAGTGATTCAGAATTGATGTTTGTCAAATAAGAACAGAAAAGAGACTCACTAGATAACACTTAGAATTTGATGAGGAAGCACTGTGCTGGGAGGTGGAGAAAAAGGAATGAATATATTGAGTAAGAAAGGAAGTGAATATGAATGGATGTGCCATCAGTGCAGTACTGTAATTGCTACTTTGGAGATAAACAACTTCTCTGTATATATTAGGGATGATCTGATTGATAGCAATAGCATAAAAGAAGACATTAAATATTGAACCCATATGTGGATTATCTCTCTCTCTCTCTCTTTCTCTCTCTCTCTCTCTCTCTCTCTCTCACACACACACACACACACACACACACACACACACACATACACACATGCAAGTATACGCATAAAATTATACTTAAATGAAGACAAAAGCTGTTCATAATAGTTGCATTTATGCATCTTTGTGTATAAAAACTTATTTATATTATATCAATTGTGGATGGCATTATTTGAAAGGACTATACATATTTCATAGCAGCAAGAGATGAATTTGTATTATCCAAACCTAAAAATGAATGTAAGGGATTTTAAAAAGTGTTGACAGGATTGGTGAAATGATTGTCTGGGACAAATGAGATATTATTAATGCAATATCATTAGTTTTATTCTAAAATAGTAATCTTGAAATCAGGAAAAATTAAAAAAAAATGCTTTTCTAAGTCCATTTGATCTTGTTGGCATAACACTGATATATAAATTAACTTTTCCTGTGTTAAATTAAAATATAAAGTTAATATTAAGTCATTATTTTATCATTCCATGCCATGTATAGATTACATTTACATGTACAGATGTATTTGAGAAATAGCTAATTTAGGGAACTAACAGAATGCATGGTTCAATCATTTTTTAAAGAAGTGTAACTATAAACAATAACAAAAGAAGATCAGTTGATATGTCAGAGTACAAAAACCCTAAGGGAAGGAATATTAGATTAGTACTTTATAAGTTAAATATTGAAATCATTTTAAATAAACAAACAAAATTCCTGTTTGGTTGAATATGAATTATATTGGACCTAGAATTTTATTCTTAATTCCATATCATTGAAATAGTTTTAGGCCACTGAAGTTCAGAAAATTGCCACAGTCTTATTCATTGTCTGACTTTGTATCACAATGACATGGATTTAGGCTGCCTTAACTTAGATGAAATTTGAGATAATTATCATGAGTTATGTATAAATCATCTGACACTATATTGTGCCTCATCTGCTTCACCAGTATTTCTCCTCTTAACATCTTTGCTTAAATTATCTCAAAGACTTTGGGATCTTATTTAACAAAAAGTCCTGCCTGCAAAATGACAAACTTTATTATCTAAGGCCTTACTTCAGGGATTCTCTGGATGCCCTGAATCAAAAACGTTACATATGGCTCAGTCTCAGAACATGTTCAGGTAAAAAGAACACAAACTAGTCACCAAAAGTAATTTCAAAATAAGTTATTTTCTTGCATACCTTCAAATCTGTGAAAATTCTATAACAATGTTTTTTAAATTCCCATGGTTCTATCCTATTCACACCTCTCCTAGGTCAGAGCAGCCTATACCTTCATTTACCCCAGCCCGAACTCTTTCAGAGGAGTACTAATAGATTATCTTATGTCTACTACCATCTTATATCACATTCACTGCCTACAGCCATAGTCCAGAATTTTCTTTATTCCATCACAATCTATGTCTTATTTCCATATGACCCCTTCTTTTTATTTTAACGTGTCAAGTAACACAAATAAAACATTAATTCATTAATGGGCACTGATTGGATGTCAAGTGAGACATCTCCCAGATAAGACAATGCCTTATCCAACAAAAATGAGTTTTCGGGTGAAATTTTTGTGGTGTATGGTTTCAAGCTGTTTTATCACAAGTTCTATGACACAGGCCAAAAGATATTTCATCTATTCAGAGCACTGTCCTTGGTTTTCTTGGAATACCAAACACGTAAGACAGCAATAGAGTCCCAGGAGACATTTTCTCTATAGAAAGTATGTTCTAAGTATATAGGGCTAGAGGGAAGAGGACAGGTTGCTTTTAGAAATAGGAATCAGTTATATATAGGATTAGAGAGGAAAAGTGATGGGAGCAAGAACAAGAATGAGAGAAGTAGGTCAATGTATATATTGATATTTGTGTTCAGTGTGTTGTTTCACGACTATTCAATTCAAATCATCTATTCCATTTCATGAGGAGACAAAATTCAGAACATTTAAGAGACTGAATCAAGGTATAAAGTTAATGACGGAGAACAGTATTCACAGAGGTTGCTATCCCTTGTATGTAAGAGTAAATCCTCAATGTTTTATTCAATTATCCTGGAAAATTATCTGACATTTAATCTGAAGATTTGGTGAATATAAAGTAGCCCTATTCCTCCCCAAACCTTCCTTTTACTACTAAAAAACCCTGGAAATAATATAACAAACCAGTGTACAGAAACTTTAAAAGTTTGAAAGAAGGGAGCAGACTGCCTAAGGACCTTAGAATGTGAGGAATGAAATGGTGATGAGTCTAATAGCTAGTTGTCTCACATTTCCCTTCTGGAAAAGGGAGTTCCAGAAGCCTCCAATCTGGACCTGCCAATAGGCACAGATGAAAATAGCTCTAGGAAAAGCCTCATTTCTCTAGCCAAATGGAGGAAAACAGTCGACTACCAACAGGAAGCAATTTGGAAATACCTGCTCTATTCCAGCCAAACATCAGCAGAAAATGTGCACTTTTACCTTTGAGGTTTTAGCAGGACTGAGCAGCTGGTCTTCCAGCCCATTCCCTCACCTTGCAGAAGCAGGGAATCATGCTCCAAACTCTCACCTGGTGGTGGTGCTCATCTAGCAAGCAGGAAGCTAATCTTCCATCCTTTGCTTAGTGGAAACAGGCAGTGCTTTGATTCCCCTGCCAGAGTGTTTCAGCAGAGTCCAGGGTCTGAACAAGGCAGTATGAGTTGGGGCTTTTCAGCACTCCAAATTCCCCTGGCACCTAGTTTCAGTGGGACTTAGTGGGAAACTGAACATTCACACTCCTTCATCAGCATCAAGACTGAATAAGGCAGTGTGAACAAGGACTAGTCATCACTCTGGTTTACCCTCCCATTCTGGTAGTGCCCAGCTGGGAGCTGCTTGTATGCCCACCTGACTGTAACAGAGTAGTGTGAGACAGAGCTCCACTTTTGTTGGGGTAGTATCAACAGAACACAATAGAAAGCTGAGCATCTACCTTCACCAGGACCTGTGCACTACAATTAAACAGAGTAACTGCCTGCTAAATAAAATACCAGAATTTTAGTCTGATACCCCAAATATCCAGGATACAATTATCAATCACTCATCATAAAAGAACCAGTTCAATCACACTCTGACTGAGAGAATAAGTCAAGAGAAACTAATACTGAGATGACTTAGATGTTGAAATTATCTGACAAAGATTTTAAAGTAAAATGCTTCCCTAGCAATTATAGACACTCTTGCAACAGGTAAAATATATCTTGCTAGATGGGCTCCATAATAGAGTTGAGTTGACAGAGATAAAATCAGTGAACTTGAAGATAGGTCAGTAGAATTTACTCCATCTGGAAAGCAGAGAGAAATAGATTACAAAAAAGAACAACAGAGTCCCAGGGACCTGGGTGACAATAACAAAAATAACATTCATATAATTAGAGTCCTAGATGTAGAGAAGAGAAAGTGTTGTTAAAAATGTATTTGAATAAATAGTAAACTAGAAAACTTCTGGAATTTTATAAAAGAAATAAACCTACAGATTCTAGAAGTTCAGTGAATTCCAAGTAGGATAAACCTAACAAAATCTATATGAAAACACATCATAATTAAGCACATCAAAATACATCAGAATACTATCTGATGTATTCAATGCATGTAGTAGAAACATCAAAGACAATTTTATTTAAAAGATGAGGAGAATAAAAATCCCTCAGTGGAAGTACATTTTCTATGCTTCTTTTCAAAGAGTTACTTGTTTATGTATATTGTAATAACTAGAGTAAACTAAAAAAAAATTTATAATAAGCAATATACTCAAATACACTATAAATAAATGAAGATAGAATCCTATAAAAATGTTTGAGTAAACCACAAGAAAGTAAGAAAAAGGAGGATTTTGAATCAGAGAAAGCAAACGGAGAAAAGGTCACAATTAATAATTATCTAAATGTTTATGAATAATTATCTAATGGAACAATAATTATCTAAAATGCAAATGGTTTACACCTATGAAAACACAAAGGTTGACAATTGGCAGTGTGGAAAAAAATAACCCAACAGTATGCTCTCTGTGGGAAACTCTTAAAATATAATGAAACAGGTAGGTTGAAAGTAAAAGAATGAAAAGAGATATGCCATGTAAATATTACCTTAAAAAAGCATTTATTATTAGATAAAGTAGGCTTCAGGGTAAAAAAAATTACTAAAGACAAAAGGAGACATTACATAGTAATAAAAGGATCAGTCTACCAAGAAGGCGTGACAATTTTAAATGTTTAGACACTAAACAACAGAGCCACAGCATGTATAAATCAAAATCTGATAGAGATAGGAAGAGAATTTGACATATCTACATTTCTACTTTGGCATGTCAACATTTCATTTTCATTAATTTGTAGAAATAATAGGTGGAAAGTTATCAAGGATATAGAACTGAATTAAATAACCATCCAAAAAATCTAATTGACATACATAGAACACTCCATTCAACAATAGAAGAGTGCATCTTTTTTTTCAAACATTTATGGAGCATTTATCAAGATAGATGACACCTTGGATATAAAGCAAAACTCAACAAGTTTCAAAGAATTGCAATCATACAGATTATGCTCACTGATCATAAAATAATTAAACTAGAAATCGGTAATAGAAATACATCAGGCAGTTCTACAAACAGTTGGGCGTTTGGCAACACAATTCTAATATATCCATAAATCGAAAAGGAAGTCTCAAAATAAAAAATACAGAGAACTTAATAATAATAAAAATAAATTAACATATGTAGAATGAAGCTGAGAGGGATATTTATAGCAATAAATGCTTGCATTATAAAAGAGAAAAGGTCTTAATCTAAGTTTCTATCCCAAGAAACTAGAAAATGAGCAAAATAAATGTAAAGCAAACAGAGAAAAGGAAATAGTAAGAATAGATATCAATAACAACAACTGACCTAATTCCTTTGGCTACTCACCACCCATACACATCCTCTTCACATAGTTGAACTACCTAACGTAATGCAATAAAAATAATTCTATATATCTGGGGAAAAAAAGAGCTAACAAGATTTGATATAACAGCTCATTCTCTAAGCACTCACTTTTCCTCTGTATTCTTATAAGTCCTGCTAATATTCATTTCATAAAACTTATTATGCAAATTAGAATTTACCAGTTTGTCATCTCACACTTCCAGGAGACTGAAAGTTGCATCAGAATGGGCAATGAATAATCCATTTATTTCTCCAGAAATTGGAATGCCAGCTCATAGAAGGGACACAGTATATGTTGTAAGGGTATAGAAATCTCACAGCCTAGTTAGGCATAATTATGGCACCTAAAATTTACTAAATGTTTACTCATTTTCAGATATTTTTCAAAGAGCTGTACATACATTGATTAATCATTAAAACCACTCGTAGAGGTCTCATGCACAGAGAGCTGTGTGACGCTGAGCCTGGATGGTGGTATCAAGCCTCAACAATAAACATAGCCTGGTCAAGTCACTTAATGTAGGCAGACGACAGTATTTTCATGGTAGGAAGGAGAGAGGGAAAAATATAATATAGTAAGACAACACAGGCAGGGCAGTGGTAATCACATCAAGATAAATACTTAGAATATGACATCAGGTCACTTGATTTTGAAACCTATTTTTTTTCAGCTGGAAAATGAGAGGGTGGTACCACATAATGTCTCTTATCCATTTTATCTCAGACATTTTGTGATTACGGATCTTAGGGACAAGCAATCACACTGCTGACAATTATTCTAAAATTGGGTATTGTACAGTATTTCTAGTCCTACTTCATTTCAATTATAAAGACTAAGTGAATAATTATGATTTATGCAGGGTGCATGATTTTGTGTTTACACTTGTGTGTGTGTTTATTTATTCAGTTTCTCTTACCTTTGGGTGACCTAAGCTTTTCACTGTGAACTGAGGCTCTTTGAAAACCTGGGTAGAAGATAAATATCAAGTCTTTGGTGAAGTAACTTTTAAATTTAACAAAACATAGACATGCTGCAAATAAAGAATGTAGCCTGAAGGTATGACTGCTGATACCTGGAAAGGGTAATGGCTATTTTCAATGAGGAGCTTACATGTGCATCATGGAAAAACAATACGATATAGTACACATTAAAAGGCAGCTCCATGAAGATGCAATTGCAGTTGTTCAACTTCATTTCCCACAGTCTACGCAAAGATTTTATCCTTGGAGATGGAGAAATGTATCTGAGAAAATTATATGTGAATGTGAATCATGATGCAGGTTGTGTTTTAGGTTCTTTCAGCAAGAAAGATACACTCTTTTCATTCTTTTTTCAATATTTAGTGATCACTCTTACACAGTCTCTTCTCAGTACTGGAGGTGTACCAGTGATTATTCAGGCTGTCTGCAGTACTGGAAGTCCAGAGTGAAGAGACACAGAAAAGGATGAAGAGCAGAAAACTCAGTAGGCATCATAAAGAACATTGGACCATTCAAGAGACTTCCCTGGCAGTCGAGTGGTTAAGACTCCATGCTTCCACTGCAGGGGGCATATGTTCTATCCCTGGAGGGGGAACTAAGATCCCAGACGCTACTTGGTGTGGCAAAAAAAAAAAAAAAAAAAAGAACATTGGACCATTCAAGATATAATGTATCTCTAGAGCCCTATTATCTTGTTCATCACTCAGATTAAGATATCATTGCTTCCTTCCATTGCTCCTGTGCTCTGCCATTATTGTGATTCAGCTATATATTTTATACTCATTTTTGTGTCTTTGCTGTTAACTAATTCTTTTTTTTTATCGTTATTAAATTGTGTTTTTCTATATACATAGTTTCTACAATTCTGTAACTAAAAAAGTCCCAGCTGCATTTTGTGACATGTTTTCATTGCCTGGGTTTGGTTGTGTAAGACCCTGGAATCAGAATCAATTACAAAGAATGATGGCCACTTTGTTTTCGACAATTGTTTGTGTTACAGTTGGTCCATGTATCCTGAATCTTATGTGTTATTCTGCAGCCATTTACACAACAGGTAACTCAAATATTCAGTCTGCAACAAAAAGATCAAAGAGGGCCAAATTGTATCCAACTGTACACCATATTCTCTCAATACCTTCCTGAACAATGTTGGCAATGGTAAAGATCTAGATATCATGAATTAATGTCCTGAAACCTGACTTCATCTGCCTTGATTAAAAAAATAAAGTGAAAAAAAAAAAAAAGAAAAGAAACCTTTGAGCTGTTTGTCCCGGCATTAAAAAACTAGGTTACAGTTTTCTCCTACTAAACACAAAAATTTTACTACCAAGTTCAGATAATGTCACTCTGTGACTGTGATGGCATGAGACAAAAGACCATTTCATAGACAAAACCAATAACACACTGCAAACCACAAATATAACCAAGCATCTTGTCGCTTGACTAACATGAGTGTCTGCTCATTCTTTTTGGTAAAGAATTTGATATAGCTTTAACTTTTCTAAATTTCTTCTGCCAACTAGTGCAAATTATTGAGATAATGAATGATAAAAATTGTCCCATTTTTGTCAGTACCCAGTCCAAAGCAAAGTCTTGCTTCCATGAGCCTTACCTAAAATCACTCAACATAAGTCCCAATTTTATAACCAGTCCCTTCTAATATCTTCCTATGGAGATGCCCAATATTTCTCCCATGGTGTTTGATCGCTCTTGTGACAACATATACCAATCAACTCAATTGTTTGACTGAAGTAGTCTAATAGGAAATTCTATCAGCTATTTTAAACAAGGAAGGGAAAGGGATCTGACAGGATTCAAGTTTCAAAGAACTTACTGTGATTGCTGGGTGAAGAAAGGACCACAGGGGTGAAAGAGTGAAAGCATGAAACAGAAAAGTGTTTCAGTGGTCCATTTAAGACACAAGTGCGACTTGGACTATGGCAGTAGCTATAGTAAGATATATTTAAGAAACAAATATTTTGGAGAGATTAGATTTTTTTTTCTTTTGTTGGACCCCAGGTTTGGAGTAATGAATTAATCATATAGCTTCAGTGCCTGAAATATTATCATTTATTCTTTCAAAGTTTGTCTCTCGTTTCCTTTGTTTTCTCCCCCACCCCAATCCACTTGCCACAGACAGCCATTCTAATGTGTTTAATGCATTATTTGTTAGTCTGTGTTCTTGAAAATGGGCATCACTCTTTTCTTTGTATGCATTTGCACTTTTTATTTTGGTAATTATATATTTTACTCTCCACGTCATTTTTCCCTTTAGTAACATATATTTACTTTAGTCTTGGTTTGAAGAATTGTTAGTTAATTGCTTTTAACTGTTGTGAATACCTTCATAGTTTATATTCACAATTACCTGCCCACTGCTCCAAAGATGGGGAGAAGCAGATGGCGTCCACTGCCCTACTACCACTCATAACAGTGGGTTTAGTATCTACGTACATGATCCTTTATACTGATTTACTTTTCATTTCGTTGACAATAGAATTACTGAGTTGTATTTGAGCATACCTAATTTGACTGCTATACATACAACTTGATAAAATACCATACAACAGTGGAAAAAAAGAAACCATTACTGTATTCCAAAAGCATGAATGTATCTCACGAGAAAAATTTGAGCATAAGAAGCCAGACACTGAAGAATATGCACTGCATGAATCCATTTATTTGAAGTTGAAGAAGAGGAAATGCTCATTGATAGAGCTGTACGTCAGGATGAATCAAGATAGGTGTAAGAGTGAGTATAGTATTGATGGCCAAAGGGAACTGATACATACAAATAAAAAACAACAAGAAACAATGAGCAGGCGATTGTCAAACCTACACAAAATGGATAGAGTTCTTATGGGAGGATAATGATGGAGCTCAAGAGCCCAGGCTTATAGCCAAAGCTGACATCAGGAGGCATAAGCCAGCAGTGAGGCCAAATACCCTTGCAATCAGGAGGCTTCTAATATTAATCCCATCAGGACAAAAACCAATTTTGTTGTGTGGCCATTGCAGAGTCTTAGGTAAGAAAGAGAGCCTGAGAACACCAAGTGGGAAGTGTAAACTTTTAGCATTTATAATAAGAAATGACCCTACACACATACCTACTCTAATGAAAAGTCAGTTCATTCATCTTGTAGTAAAGATACTAAATAGCTAAGAGTTTTAATGGACTTCCTAAGATTCACTTAAAGTTTCCAGCTGAGTTTTTGTGAGTTGAAAATCTGCTTGATTAGATGTAGGAGATTAGCAATGTATAGTTATTAATACAAAAGTTATAATATTAATATTATACTTAAAAATAATTCCCAAGATTTTTTTTTGACCATCATGTTATCTGTTAGCAGGAGTAATAAAATATCAAATAAAAGTGACTAATCAGAAGATACCTTTAGTATATTATATAAAACAAACATGAAAGATGAATTACATGTGACTTCTAATTAAAATATAGTTTTCATATTTGGAAGGAAACTAACAAAAATATTTATATCCACATTATAATTTTTAAAAACTTACCATTGATCTTAAAAATCCCTATTTTTAAAGTAATAATTCTTTCTGTTTAAACTTAAAATGTTGTTTCATTTGACTTGGTTTTATTTTTACTCAAAGGAGTCATACATTTTTAATGTTTTTATGTGCAAACCCCTTGACTCTTTAACTGGTAACTTATTTTGCTTTTGGTTGGGTAGTTAGATTCCTTTTTTATCTGAGTGAAGGGAAATGATAATATACGGCAGGAGAAAGACAAAAATTACTTACAGCTTTAACTATAGCTTTTAACAATTATTAGTATTGATGTCTCCTAATGCTGCCAGTTGCATTTCTCCAAATAGAACATGTCATATCATACCATATCATGCCATATTTGTTCCCCAACAGAACATACTCACCCACCTAGATAACCTCCACTTATCTTTCAAACCCCAGGTTATGTATCACTTTTCATGTATGCTCTCTTTCATAGCTACAATCTTATAATTCCCTTTGACCCTATGGTTGTCTGGCCAACGAGAATTAGGTGTTTCCCCCATTTTCATACTCTTACTGTATCACTCATCATGCTGAATTTGACTTGCCTGTATTCTTCACTAGACTAGGAGAGTTTTGACGGTCAGGTGTTCTGAATCTGAAGCACTTAGTTCACTAGTTGTCATAGAAGAGTTTTACATATATTCATAAACTATATACAATATGCCTGGCACTGGGCTATGTGCATACTAATTTTTTTTTCATTGAATGGACTAATAGATGTTCAGATTTAGCAAACTCATCATAAGTGAGCTATTTCACTCATTAATCAAAACAGATTTCTCAGTATGTTGCAGCCAAAAATGAAAACAAAAAATTGTAAATGGTGGATGGAATTGCATTATTGAAAGATGAATTTCTACAACACAATTTATTTATTATTTTTTATAACACACATTAATTTGGCAGAAGAATATATAGAGTATATATAAACTAAGGAGAACAGTAAATTTTGCCATACTATATCCCTAGTTTGTATTAAACTTCTCACTCTTGCCCCAAACAATATGAAAGTACTCTTTTTCACGTTGTTTGGGGCAAGAATTTGGGCATTTAAAATTAACGTTAAATGTTCAAACAAATGCATATAAAATGTTTATTGTTAAGGTCTTCATTTTCAAGTAGTGACTTTTAAAATAAAAATTCCATAGTAGGTATCTGGGCAAGAGAATTTCAAAATACTTTATCTAATTTCTTGTTGGTGTTTACTAGCAGCATGGCAGCATATGCTGAGCCCATATAATGACATAGTTTTTCAACATTTAGGATATTTATATAAAACACATTTATGCTTAGACAGGTGAAATTTTGTTTACTACCTAACTGCTAAGTGGATTCATATTTAAATGTAAATATCTTTGCAGAGTGCAGTGTGTTGAAATTACTAATTTTCATACTAGAAATTTCAAGATTTGCATGTATAATTGCACATTCCTTCATGCAAATAAAAACTTAGTTTTTGCCCTCCTGAAAAAGGTATTTATGTATTTATCTATGCACACTCAATGTGTAAGCAAACATTTGGATTTATATACATACATATTTATTATGTTTATGTACCTATTGGCTTTAAGTAGTCAGCTCTACACATTTTAATATGATAAACATTGTTATGCTTGATCTTTATCAAGTCTTCAGAAAGTATGCTTGTCATTTTGTCCATAGTTTCTGAATTTTATGAATATTCTCTATCTATAGAATATAGAGGAGATATTTCCTTTAAATGGATTGCAAAATATCAAATATGTAAAAGCCCAGAAACCTTGTTTATTTGGGCGAATGGTACTCAATTAACAATTACGTATTTAGTACATATATAAATTACAACTTTTATAAAAAGGAACCTACTTCGGTAGGAAAAGTTAAAGACATTCTTAGGCCTGGGCATTATTCACTGTCAGCTTTGCAGCAATATGAAGGAAAGATACAAGAAAATTATTGTATATATTATGTATGACTATGCATCCATGCAGAATTTCCCACTCATATATGCTGCCTGGGACATGGACTATGTCACAGCCATTTTGTACTCAATTCTTCTTTCTAACTATAAAGGCTTGGTGTTGTCATCATACATATTTAGCTTCTGAGATTGATGGATTGCTTCAGTGAACAAGATTATATGGCATTTTTTTCTTATCTGAGTCAATGTTTTCTTCAATACCATGAAGTAAATTAAAATAAATTGCTTAAATCTACTGCTTATGGCAAAGAAGACCAAATCTCGTTCTAATACATGTGAAATACAGCTTGTCATGTTCCTTTCATTCTGTAGAAATGCTACCACAAGTCTTTGCCAGTTAAGTCTGATATGTTGACATTTATTTTTGCTGCAATAAATGTTAGGATTATATTTTTGCCTTAAATTCTGGCATTTTTAAAGATCACGATGACAAGTAATTTATTCCTCAAATCACTCTGGTTTGTTTTTACTTTTTGAATATGGATTTGGCCATGTGTCTCCAAGGCACAGTACAAAGCATATTTCATATATTTTGCAACCTATTAGTTTGATTTAAATCCACTTTTTCCATCTGGATTTACGCGAGCCTTCCTTGATGTTATTTGCTCTGAATTATTGCCCAGAAATAATCATGCTGAATCCAATTCTACGCTGGCTGTGTGGCCGACCAAGTCTGTCACTGTAGAGCTTTAAGGCTTTTATAGTTTGTTTCAAGGAAGGTAATTTTCTCAAATATTTTATATGTGAATATGTAATATGCTGTTTTGATAAATATTAAAAAATTGCTCTACTCTTTCGTAAATATGAATAAATATGATGACATATCTTAGAAATTATAATCGTTACAGAGACAGTGGAACAAAGCAAAATGTAAAAATAATGTTTTTGTATATTCAGTATAAACCCATATATAATAGATTTGGTCACTCTCAATATGATCTGAATCAAAACCTCAAAGATAAGTAATTTAGTGCAGAAAGCACTGATTCAGTTCTTTTGCACTTTGAAGATTTATTTCTTTTAGTAATACAACAGCTAAAGGAGAATGTAAATTTGAAAGTCATCTTTTTTAAACCATATTTTTAAAGGATTATCTTTGTCTAAGCTGAGTGAAGAGTGAAGTAGAACATTTTTCAAAGTAGGTAATAAATCTAGATAATCCAGACATAAAACCTTGTCTTCTGTTTTTTATTTCTCATTGGAAGATAGTTTTAGTCTATATCCTTGAGGGGAAAAAACTTCTCAATTGTTTGTACCCATATTTAGTCATTAGTTTTCATTGACCTTCAAAGAAAACCTGAAATGTTGACTAAATACCAAATTGTAGTAGAAAGCTGAATTGTTTTCAGCCTGTGTAGAAATCCAGAGAATTTCCATTGGTTAGTTTACATAGGTAAATGTGTGCGTCTACTATCTAATTTGCATTCTGACCACATCTGAGGAAGTTCAGACTACTTAATATTTGCTCACTAGAAATGCACAAGTCAGCAATCTTTTCTCTTTGGAAAATAGGTATATGTTTTTTTCTTGTGATAAGCTTACTTTCAACCTCTCTTCCTGCATGATGAGAATCAAAATCTATACTGAAGAATTTTTTGAGAATTAATTTAATTAGATTTTTTATTGAAAGATGAATTTTTAGTGCTTATCCACCTTTTTTGTTTTAAATTTATTTCTTTTATTTTTGGCTGCGCTGGGTCTTCTTTGCTGTGTATGGGCTTTCTCTAGTTGCGGCGAGCGGGAGCTACTCTTTATTGCGGTGCACGGGCTTCTCATTGCGGTGCTTCTTTTGTTACAGAGCACGGGTTCTAGATACGTGGGCTTCAATAGTTGTGGCACGCGGGCACTAGGGCACAGGCTCAGTAGTTGTCGCGCCCAGACGTAGTTGCTCTGCAGCATGTGGGATCTTCCCGGACCAGGGCTTGAACCCGTGTCCCCTGCAGTGACAGGTGGATTCTTAACCACTGCGCCACCAGGGAAGCCCTAATTAGTTTTAAAATATCCATCAAGGAAAATAAATATGAGGATTAAAATATAGTTGAACTTACAAATCCGAATTCTTTCTCTATTTATTTGGATGAAGGGGCATGGCAAGGTAAAATGGGCAGCGATTGTCTGGATGCTTCTGATAGGCATAAAACTTCATGCAATTAAGGTCAAATATACACAGAAATGAAGAAATTAGTTAATTATTCATGTGATTCTAGACTTAAAATGAACTCAGCTAAAATATTTAGAAAACTGAGAAAATTTTCCCTTTCCCCTTCCTTATTTAAATTGCCTTAATTCTCCTCTCCATCTGTTTACTATGGAAAAAAGTGCCTTTTTCTTTTAGAATAACTCTAATTACATTGTTAGAAAATACCAGATAAATAATTATTCTATTTAATTATCACGTACCATTTGGAGATTATCATTTAAACTACTTTGCCTCCATGTACCCTTCTGCATGATGGAGAAAAATTGCTATTTCTTCATGGGAATTTTTGATGGATTAGTAAGGTAACTGTAGGTAAAGCAGGACATCATAACAACCTAAGTGTCCATTGACAGATGATTGGGTAAAGAAGATGTGGCACATATATACAGTGGAATATTACTCAGCCATAAAAAGAAATAAAATTGAGTTATTTATAGTGAGGTGGATGGGCCTAGAGTCTGTCATACAGAGTGAAATAAGTCAGAAAGAGAAAAACAAATACTATATGCTAACCCATATATATGGAGTCTAAAAAAAAAGAAAAAAATGGTTCAGAAAAACCTAGGGATAGGACAGGAATAAAGATGCAGATGTAGAGAATGAACTTGAGGATATGGGGAGGGGGAGAGGTAAGCTGGGATGAAGTGAGAGAGTGGCATGGACATATATACACTACCAAATGTAAAATAGATAGCTAGTGGGAAGCAGCCGCATAGCACGGGGAGATCAGCTCAGTGCTTTGTGACCACCTAGAGGGGTGGGATAGGGAGGATGGGAGGGAGACGCAAGAGGGAGGAGATATGGGGATATATGTATATGTATAGCTGATTCACTTTGTTATAAAGCAGAAACTAACACACCATTGTAAAGCAATTATACTCCAATAAAGATGTTAAAAAAAAATCAGAAGGAAAACACACACACACAAAGAAACACTATATAAACTATAATAATGTATTATACTTTATTTTACTTTGAAATGTAAACTTTTATATAAATCTAAATCTTTATAATGATATAAAATTGTTTAAAAATCTAATTAAAATGTGTCATTTGTTGGCAAGGACTTAAAGTCATTTTTATACTAAATCTTTAAGACTTGGGATAATTTTTATATGACATTAATATTTATATTATATATAACATTTTCACGGTTTATCCATGTTGTATCAGTACTTCATTACTTTTTATTGCTGAATTTTCCATTATAATAGTACATGACATTTTATTATCTTATTTATCCTTTCATCAGTTAAAGAATATTTGGGTTATTTTCAATTTTGTTTACTATGAGTAATGTTGCTATAAACATCAATGTACAAGTTTTGCATGGACTGTATTTTCATTTATCTGGGATGTGTATCTGGTGATGAAATTGCTAGGTCACAAAGCAACTCTATGTTTAACATTTGGAGGAACTGTCAAACTGTTTTTTAATGCAGCTTCACCTTTTTCCATTCTCACCAGCAATGTATGAAGATTCCAATTTCTCCATATCCTTGACTCCACTTATTATCTAGCCTTTTTGATTATACCCATTATGGGGTATGTGAAGTGGTATTTGATTCTGGTTTAGATTTCCGTATTCCTAATAGATAATGCTGTTGAACATTTTTTCATGTGCTCATTGGCCAGTTGTGTACCTTCTTTGGAGAAATGTATAATGAGATTCTTTATTTATTTTTTAAAATATTATTTCTTTTTGTTACTGAGTCATAAAATAATATTATTTACTTTGTATTATTGAGTTGTAAGAGTTTTTTATATATTTTGGATTTACTCTTTTATCAGATATTTGATTTAAACATATGTTTTCTCATCATGCCTGTATGTTTTGATATTTTTAATGTTATTGTTTGCAGTACAAAGGTTTTGTTTTTTTAACGGAGACCAATTTATCTTTCCTTTTTTGTCTTATGCTTTTGGTGTCATATCTAAGTAGGTCAAGATTTATCCTAGGTTTTCTAACCTAGGTCAAGATTTATCCTTATGTTTTCATCTAAGAGTGCTCTAGTTTTTATCCTTTAACATTTATTTCTGCTATCTTGAGTTAATTTTTGTGTGAAGTATAAGGGAGGCATTCAACTTCATTCTTTTGCATGTGAACATTCAGCACCATTCTTTTCCCCACTAAATTATCTTAGTATGATATTCTTGTTGAAATCAATTGACCATAAGTGTAAGGGTTTATTTCTGGATTCTCAATTCTGTCCATTTATCTATGACTATTCTTCTACCGGTACCACACTTTCTTGATTACTATAGCTTTGTACTAAGTTTTGAAAATGCGAAGTATTAGTTATCTAAATTTGTTCTTCTTCACTGGGGAGCTTGCCTACAATGACCTCAAGCCACCATTCCTGAACAAAATAAGTGTTTTAGTTGCCTAGGTATGAGAGTCAGAGCCAGTGGTTTAAAGAGTAAATCCAGATTGAAGAAGTAAAGGTAGCTAATAGAGATAGTTGTAGCATTATGACTATGAAGGGAAGGAGAAAGATGAAGTAACAGTTTTAGGAGCCTGAGGAATTCAGTAATGTTTCTGCTTTGTATTTTTTTAATATGGTAGTATCTTGAGTTTGTTTAAATAATAAGAAAAATCTAGATAAAAGGCAGACTTAAAGGAATTCATAAGTTTTGTGGCCCACAGTTGAAGAGGTAGTGAGCTGATGGCTTCAGTTTTCTGTGTGAATTATGAGAAATGATCATCTGCTGAGAGTGGGGGTTAGAGAAGAGTCAGGGGTTGAAGGTGGAATAAGGGGTAGGTCTGAAATTATCAACCGGGTCAGTGAGTCAGAACTTATCAGGAAAATGTAGTCAGACTGGAATTTAACTTTGGAGGTACAGCTGAGGTTGATAAACATAAATTCAGGGTAGCATTGATTTACATATTTTATCTGCAAGCCAATAACTAACTTATTTGGCATTTTCTGAAAATCTTTCAAACCTTTGAACAGGTTCTTCCCTCAGTTTAGTAAAATTAAAGAATTTATTTCTTCTATAATATTAAAAAAACCCAAGTTTTCATCAGAACATATTTTCCCTGCTTGCACAATTAGTTGTTTTCATTTAAGTTTCTGCATAGATTTATGAAGTGCAGACTTAGTGTGGGTGATCATAAGTAAGTTATGCTTAGGAGAACTTCCATACATTGGTAAAGTCTCATTGCATTAACACCTTTGGTAACACTATTCAAGGTCACAAATGAAATCTTTGTAAACACTAACCCAGATGTGAATTTTCAATATGACCTTATGTGAGTGAATTAATGGTAATTATTCCTGATATCTGGTGAATTATAACATCCACTAGTGAAAATATTTTTACTCACTGCCTTTCTTCTATTGTACTAAAGGATCAAATTAGTAACCAGAACTATCCTTCTGACTGACAAGTAAAGGGCACAGTCTGGCAGTTGACAATTAACAAATTGCATTTCTTCTTTTTCCTGAGGGCAGTAGGGATATGATATTTTCCTACTTTTCCACTAATTAGGAATGGGCAAATCTCTTAAGGCTCTGAGATTGGATTCCATTTGGGTAAGGTTTGTCTGACTGTCAAATTGATACATGGTACGACATGAATCAGAGCCATCTAAATCTTAACACCTAGCTGAATTTGTGCTTCTCTTACATCCAATAATCCCACAGTGTGTCACAAATGGATTCATTATAACTCAGTTTGAATAGTTCTACTCTAACCTCTAACCTTTCTTTCAAATCTCACTTTAAGCCCAAATATGACTTTTCCATCTTATGGGCAATAAATGATGTATAGGGTGGAATAGCAAAAATCAAGAGTAACTTAAGGCTCAAAAACTTGAAAATAAAATTGCCCTGAGAGAGAAACTAACAATCTAATAATGTATAATATCAGTGACATGCAAATTCTTCTGGATGTGACAGAATAACTGCTGGAAGAGAATAAACCTTTGACTTATTAACACATCTAAATAAAAATGCCACAATTAAAAGAGATTTAATGAGGAGGAAGGGGATCAAATAAATGAGTTGGCCAGTTGTAGAAGTATAGACTATTGAAACTGGAGGATATATGTAGGAAGTTCTGCTACACATATATGGGGAATCTAGAAAAATGGTATAGATGAACCGGTTTGCAAGGAATAAATAGAGATACAGATGTAGAGAACAAACGTATGGACACTGAGGGGGGGAAGAGGGGTAGGGGGTGGTGGTCGGATGAATTGGGAGATTAGGATTGACTTATATACACTAATATGTATAAAATAAATAACTAATAAGAACCTGCTGTATAAAAAATAGAATAAAATAAAATTCAAAAATTAATAATAAAAAATAATAATATCCACTAACATTTATGCATTGCATAACTTGTTCCAAGTCCTATTCTAAGGACTTTATGAGAATTACTTCATGTGGTGCTCACAATAGCTCTATGAGGTAAATTTTATTTTATTTTATTTTATTTTCGGTACGCGGGCCTCTCACTGTTGCGGCCTCTCCCGTTGCGGAGCACAGGCTCCGGACGTGCAGGCTCAGCGGCCATGGCTCACGGGCCCAGCCGCTCCGTGGCATGTGGGATCTTCCCAGACCGGGGCCTGAACCCGTGTCCCCTGCATCGGCAGGCGGACTCTCAACCACTGTGCCACCAGAGAAGCCCAGTAATTTTTCTTTTTAATCTTACTTGACAGACAAGGAAGCACAGGGGATAAAATTGGGAATTTTAACCAATGGGACCAATATTCCAGAATCAGTGAGTGTTGGAAATGAGACTGAATTCCAGAGCCTATCCCTAACCATTTCTTTTACTTGGTGAGGTTAATGGTGAGGAGGAGAGAAAACTTTGTCTTACCATTCTCAGCTGTGAAACTTGAATGAAAATATTTAGTTTCTCCTAATTCTTTTTGGCTCTGATGGGCATCAAATGAGAAACTGTATAAGAAAAACACTTTGCTCAAATATTCTGTGGCTTTAAATCTTAGAGCCTCTTGAACTATAACTAAGCTAGTGTTACTTGTTAATATACTAGCAATGCACTGGTAGAGTGATAATGTGCTCTCAAGACCACACTGACATATTAGAAAGAATAGCACGATTTGAGGGTACATATCAGACAGTTGGTCAGTACAATAGACAGTAACATTAGTATTAAGAGTGTGACCGTAGTGATGAATATGGTGCATAAAAGCAAGTGGCCAAATATCCACAAGCCCTGAGGTGTGTTCATGAAGTCTGTTAATTCATGAGGCCTGGAACTACCATGACTATTGCTATCTATAGTTTCTTCAGAAGACAAAACTCTCTCCATTTCTGAGTATACTTAATTTATAAATGACACAGGTATCTGGTGGGCACGTTGATACTTCGCTCTAGGACTGTCAAATAGCCACACAATTAGCTGGGAATGAATTATAAAGATTTTCTGGCAATATTCTTTGTGTGTATGGGAATTAAGGTAATTGCATTTTCCATAATAATCCATTAAACTTTATATGTTAAGCTTCATATAGGTTTAATTAATATTTAAATTTTGGTTTGTATTACTATATTTTGTTTCACTCAGTCTCCTGCTAGTTATTAAATTATTTGAGAGGAATTAGCAACTGAGATTATTTGCTGTTATAAATCCAAAGAAAATACCTAGACTAGTGCTTTCCAAACCCTTTCTACTCATGGCACACATGACAAAAATATTTACATGGTATCTGGAAGGTTTCACTGCCTTTGGGACTGAGGGAAATAGTATCTGGGTAGATCACTATATTCTGGCTCAGTGTTTGGAAAACTCTGTGAATGGTAACAGTATTCATTAAAAAAATTGTAGTGAGTTACAATGAGTTAGAAACATATGGAGTCTTTAACATGAAGGGGCCAAAGATAAAGTTTTTATTTCTATAAAGCAAATATAACTTTGCATTAAATAGCCCCTTCTGCTGATGAGTACACAATCTTTTACAAATTAAATCATTCACTTCTGACTTAAAAAAAGATAATCTATTTTTATTAACTTCAATATGTCTAGGGGAATTTTTGTCCTAGCTTTGGCAGAAAATCTATTTGAGGAAAAATACAGCCTTTATAAATCAAGGAAGTTGGCTTAACTCTGATATTAAAACTGAATAAGGCTATTACAAAAGAAAATTTATCTACCAAATTTTTATGTAAATAGATTAAAAATCCTAATATGCTATGTTTTATAAAAAGTGGATGAGATCCATTGTATGAGGATTTGGGAACGTTTTTTTAAGGAGTTTAATTAGCTGTAGACAATATTTTGCACTTGGTCTTTCCTCATTAAAAAAAATTTTTTTTTGCATAGAATATAGATGTGATGGTTAGCCCTCCAGTGTTCACTTTGAAATTGTGAGACAGCAGAATGGTAAGATAAAAGAAAGAAGCATTCATTCCTTCATTCAGTTAATAAATATTTTTCATATGCCTATTAGGTAAAAGGTTTTGTCATTATGTACTATATTATTTCACGTTTGTGGGATTCTTCATTGAAGAAATCAGACAAAATTTTTTTCTATATAGAATTATATTGATGATAGATAAAAATGGAAAAAAAGAAGGATATTATGTGGTATGTTAGACAGTAATAAGTACTAAGTAGAAAATACAAAGCAGTGATGAAAAAACTAAAGTTTATTGGGAGGGTAGGGGAGTGCATTTTAGATAGGGTTGCCTGAAATTCTTTACTGAAGAGTAATTTTGAGAATAGACCTGAACCCATGGGAGAGGAGCTCATGGTGCTATCCAGGGCAAGGCCCTTTCAGGAAAAGGAAAGAGCAGGGGCAAAAAGTCTGTGACAAATGGGGTCTGGGCATGTTTGAGGAACCGTAAAGAGGCCCCTGTAGTTAGACAAAGAAAACTGGGAAGAGAGTGATAAAATTAAAGTCAAAGAGATTATAGAAGCCAGATATGGTAAGACTTTGTAGGTCACAGTAAGATGTTTGCTACTGCCTGATGTTTGGGTTCTCCCAAATTCGTATGTTAAAATTCTAATCCCCAATGTGATGATATTTTGAGGTGGGCCTTTGGGAGGTAATTAGGTCATGAGGGATCCACCCTTATGAACCAGATTAGTGTTGTTACAAAAGAGGCCCCTGGGGGCTTCCCTGGTGGCGCAGTGGTTGAGAGTCCGCCTGCCGATGCAGGGGACACGGGTTCGTGCCCTGGTCCGCGAAGATCCCACATTCCGTGGAGCGGCTGGACCCATGAGCCATGGCCACTGAGCCTGCGCGTCCGGAGCCTGTGTTCTGCAACGGGAGAGGCCACAACAGTGAGAGGCCCGCGTACCGCAAATAAAACCCCAAAAAACAAAAAAACCAAAAGAAGCCCTGGAGAGATCACTTGCCCCCTCTGCCATATGAGGACACAGCCAGAAGGTAGCTATGTGGAAGTGGGCTCTTACCAGACACTGAACGCTCTGATGCCTTGATCTTGGACTTCCTAGCCTCTAGAACTGTGAGAAATAAATGTATGTTGTTTATAAGCTACTTAGTTTGTGGTATTTTTGTTACAACAGTCTGAATGTATTAAGACCATATTGAACTTTAATCTAAGTGTGACAAAAAGCCATTAGAAGGAATAGAGCATAAAGTTGGCTTGATTTGACTCACATAGTTCTATAATTTCTGACTACTGCGTTGAGAATATGGACAAATGTATAAACTGGGAAACTAGTTAAGAATATATGAAAATAATTAAAATGAGATTTGGTAGAGAATTGGATCTGGGTGGAATAGAAGTGCTGGTGAGATGTGGTGAAATTCTGAATATGTTCTGAAGGATCATTCTAAATACTTGCTGAGAAACCAGACATAGTGTGGAAAGAGAGAAGGTGGAGTCCAGTATGACCCTCAAGTTTCTGATATGGCACAATTGGAAAGGTAGAATTTCAGTTAATTCAGATAAAGAAGGCAGGTGAAGAAGCATGATAAAGGGGAGGAAGAGCATATCAAGAGGTCAGTTCTGAAAATGGTAAGTTTGAGATGTTAATTACATCCCTAAGTGTAAATGTCAAGTTGGCTTCTGAGTTTTGTTCTGTTAAGGTCTAGGGAGATATCTATGTAGACATACACATTTGAAAGTCAGCCATGCATAGATGATAATTCATGCCATGAATCTGAATGAGATGGCCAAAAGAACAGGTGTAGATAGATTTTTTTTTTAAATACAAAGACTTAGACCTGGGACATTTCAACATTTAGACCTCAAATAGATGAAGAAGAATCTGTAAAGAGATTTAAGAAAGAGAAGCCAGTGATATGAAAGGAAAACCAGGTAACATAGTGTGCTAGAAACCAAGCAGGAAAGAATCTTCATGTGTGTCACTTTCTTTCTTAAGATGAGATGGGATGTACCATAATGTTCATTGCAGCTCTATTTACAATAGCCAGGGCATGGAAGCAACCTAAGTGTCCATTGACAGATGAATAGATAAAGAAGATGTGGCACATATATACAATAGAATATTTCTCAGCCATAAATGAAGCGAAATTGAGTTATTTGTAGTGAGGTGGGTGGACCTAGAGTCTGTCATACAGAGTGAAGTAAGTCAGAAAGAGAAAAACAAATTCAGTATGCTAACACATATATATGGAATCTAAAAAAAAATGGTTCTGAAGAACCTAGGGGCAGGACAGGAATAAAGATGCAGACGTAGAGAATGGACTTGAGGACACAGGGAGGGGGAAGGTTAAGCTGGGATGAAGTGAGAGAGTGGCATGGACATATATACACTACCAAGTGTAAAATAGATAGCTAGTGGGAAGCAGCTGCATAGAACAGGGACACCAGCTCGGTATTCCCTAGAAGGGTGGGATAGGGAGAGTGGGAGGGAGATGCAAGAGGGAAGGGATCTGGGGATATATGTATATGTATAGCTGATTCACTTTGTTATACAGCAGAAACTAACACAACCTTGTAAAGCAATTATACTCCAATAAAGATGTTTAAAAAAAAGACAAAAGAGATGGGAAATGGCCGTTAGTTTTAGCAACATGGACCTTGTTAAAATGCTAATTCTGACTCAGTAGATCTGGTGAGAGACCTGAGAATAGTTTTATGTTGCTGTTGCTGACATTCAGTTTTTGTTTTTTTACCTTTTGACACCTTTTACTTGTTTCTTCCACCTCCTTTCTCCCATCCTGCACCTCTGGCAACCAGCAATCTGTTTTCTTTATCTATAAGTTTGTTTTTGTTTGTTTATTTTAGATTCCACATAGAAGGGATATCATACAGTATTTATCTTTCTCTGTCTAATTTACTTCACTTAGCATAATGCCCTTGAGGTCCATCCATGCTGTTGTGAATGGCAAGAATTTATTCTTTTTTTATGGTTGAATAATATTCCATTGTTTGCATATACCACATATTCCTTATCCATTCATCCATCAGTGGAAACTTATGTTGTTTCCATTTCTTGGTTACTGAATATAATGCTTCAGTGAACAGGAGGATGTATATATCTTTTCTAGTTAGTATTTTTGTTATCTTTGGATAAATACCCCAGTAGTGGTGTGTCTAGATAATATGGTAGGTTTTTTTTTTCTTTAATTTTTTGAGAAAGCTCCATACTATTTTTCATAGTGGCTGCACCAATTTACAACCCCAGAAAAACTTTACTAAACTTCCACATTCTCACCAACACTTGTTATTTCTTGTCATTTTGATAATAGCCATTCTAATAGGTGTGAGGTGATATCTTACAGTAGTTTGATTTGCATTTCTCTGATGATTAGTGATGTTGAGCATCTTTCCTTTTTTTTTTTTTTTTTTTGTGGAACATGGGCCTCTCACTGTTGTGGCCTCTCCCATTGCGGAGCACAGGCTCCGGACACGCAGGCCCAGCGGCCATGGCTCACAGGCCCAGCCACTTCATGGCATGTGGGATCCTCCTGGACCAGGGCACAAACCCATGTCCCCTACATCAGCAGGCGGACTCTCAACCACTGCGCCACCAGGGAAGCCTGAGCATTTTTACATTTAACTGTTTACCATCTGTATATCTTTGGAAAAATATCTATTCAGATTTTCTGCCAATTTTTTAATTGGGTTGTTTGTTTTTGCTATTGAGTTGTATAGTTTTTTATATATTTTGAATATAGACACTTTATTAAATATATGATTTACAAATATTTTTCCCATTCAGTACATTGCCTTTTCATTTTGCTGATGGATTCCTTTGCTATGTGCAGAAGATTTTTAGTTTGATGCAGTCCCACTTGCCTATTTTTGCTTTTGTTGCTTTTGCTTTTGGTGTCAGACTAAAAAACTCATTGCCAAGACTGATGTCAAGGAAGTTACTGTCTATGTTTTCTTCTAGGAGTTTTAGAGTTTCAGTTCTTAAGTTCAAGTCTTTAATCTATTTTGAGCTAACTTTTGTGTATGGTTTCAGATAGTGATTGAGTTTCATTCTTTTACATGTGTCTGTCCAGTTCACAACATCATTTATTGAAGAGACAGACCATCTTTTCCTCATTGTATATTCTTGACTCCTTTGTCATAAATTAATTGACCAAATATGTGTCAGTTTATTTCTGGCATCTCTATTCTGTTCCATTGATCTATGTGTCTGTTTTTATGCCAATACCATACTGTTTTAATTACTGTAGCTTAATAATATAGTTTGAAATCAAGGCGCATGATGCATCCAGCTTTGTTCTTCTTAATCAAGATTGCCTTGGATATATGGGGTCTTTTGTGGTTTCATATAAATGTAGAATTATTTGCTCTATTTATATTAAAAATTTCATTGGAATTTTTATAGGAATTGCATTGAATCTGTAGATCTCTTTGGGTAGCATGGACATTTTAACAATATTGATTCTTCTAATCTTTGAGCAGAAAATATACTTTCATTTATTTGTGTCTTCAAGCTCTTTCATTAATGTCTTGTAGTTTTCAATACACAGCTTTTTCACTTCCTAGGATAAATTTATTTTGAGGTATTTTATTCTTTTGGATTTAATTGTAAATGAAATTATTTTCTTAATTTCTCTTTTTGATAATTTGTTATTAATGTATAAAACTGCAACAGATTTTTGTGTATTGACTTGTATCCTGCCACTTTACGGAATTTATTTATTAGTTCTAACAGTTTTTATAGCTTCTTTAAGGTTACTATATATGATATCATGCCATCTCCAAATAGTGACAAGTTTAGCTCTCCTTTCCAATTGTGACATATTTTATTTTTGTTTTCTTGCCTAATTTTCATGGCTAGGGCTTCCAATACTATATTAAATAAAAGTGGCAAAAGTAGGAATACTTGTCTTATTTCTGATCTTGTCCTATACCCTGATACAAAAACTAGGCAAGAATACCACAAGAAAAGAAAATTATAGGCCAAAATTCCTAATGAATATAGATACAAAAATACTCAAGAGAATATTAGCAAACCAAATTCAACAATATAATAAAAAAATCATACACCATGATCAAGTGAGATTTATTCCCAGGATGCAAAGATAGATCAATATCTGTAAATCAGTCAAATCAGTTAATATGATACACCACATTAAAAAATGAAGGATAAAAATCATACGATCATCTCAATGGATGCAGAAAAGGTGGCTGACTGAATTTAACACCCATTTATAAACACTCTTAACAAAGTGGGTATAGAGGGAACATACCTCAGTGTTATAAAGGCCATATATGAGAAGCCCAAAACTAACATCGTACTCAAAGGTGAAAAGTTGTAGAAAATGTCTTGAATGGCAGAGAGTGGTTAGGTTCTCAAGAGCAATTTTCAGAGTTATCTTTAACCAGGACCACGTACTTTTCAAATGACCAGAAGATATGAAAGATCTCATGGGAACAGATAGTAATTAGATAAGGAGATTAGATAAGTAATTAGATAGTAATTAGATAAGGAGCTCTGGAATTTTTTTTTTTTTTTACCTTTTTTTTTTTTTACCTTTCTTTTCTTAAAAATTTTTTGGCCAGGATGGCGCTGCATGTGGGATCTTAGTTCCCCAACCAGGGATCGAAGCTCTGTCCCCTGCAGTGGAAGCTTGGAGTCTTAACCATTGGACCACTGGGGAAGCTCTTTTTTTGCTTTACTTTTTATAGAGATATAAAAATAAAGGTTTAAGTTTAGAGAAAGAATGAGGGAGAAAGATGTTGGAGTTTGAAGGATGTAGGAAAATACAATTATAATATGGAGAGGAGAAGGCAGAATGAAACTGGGCACAGAATAATTGTCAGGCAGCATCAGGGACCTTCTAGAGATTAGTGATTATGAATTTATAGTGATATCCATCTGCATGTTTGTTTTTATCCAAACAAATTCTCACCTTTTATGTTGGAAGTATGTAATGTGAAGAGTCGGATGTAAGCTTTATGATACAGTGTTTCTACTAGGTCAACTCCCAACTTATTTACCTCTGAACTTACCATTTTGCCAGACAATAATAAACTCCTAATTTATTTAAGCTACACGTCTCTGTTGGTAGCATTCAAATACATTCCTAACTTCACCAAACCTGAGACAGAGTCAGTTAGGATGAGGCCAAACACAAAACAAATTAATATAAATATTGAAAAGTGAAACTTAAAACTCACAACTGTTATTTACAAACATAATTATCTACTAGGAAGTGCTCAAAAAATCAGCTATAAACTATTAGAATAAAAGTAATCTAATTAAATAAATTCAAGAAAAATATACACAAATACGCCAAAATCAAAATTTCACTTATAAAATATTAATTAAAAATTATAAAAAAAGAAGAAAAATAACTAGTTAAATGATCAAAACTACAAATTTTTTTGTAATAATATTGATTTTCATCAAGAAAAATACCTAAGTCATTAATTCATGTCAATTTATATTTAAGCTCAATGCAATAGGCATAAGAAGTTTTTTGGTGGGTATATTGCCACATACTCAAATGAATAGATTTGTTCTCTCCTACAAATGCATAAATTTTAAGTTAATTTCTGATACATGAGTCAAATAATCTGTTTTATTTCCTGCTTATTTCGAATGGATCTCTTTTTTCTGGTATTTTTCTATAAAAGCAATCTTTTATATTTTACATATGTTTTGCATGTTACCAGATTTCATTTGATCCTCAGAATATTACAACAGCTACTGCATTCTCATTTTACAGAGGAGGAGTAGTAGCAAATATATGGTAATTTTATTAATGTAAATTATGCAGCAACTGGTGATAATGGAATTGAAAGCTAGGACTTCTAATTCCAAATTTATTCTCCATTGGGTAAATAATTTGTTTGCTCACTGGTATCTGGTCCTCATCACCTTCTGAACAGATGAAAGGAGGGACTTTCTAGCCTCCCTTATGTCTGTATGGGACCACATGACTGGTTCTGGCTAAAGAGTAGTGATGTCATGTTCATTTAATTGCTAGTGTAAGAGCTCTCCTTTCTGTCCAGCACTGTGCCTGGTACCATTTAAGATGCTGCATGTCCTGTCAGTAACTATTAGAGACATTGACTGCTTGAATGACAGACATGTAGCATTTAGGTAACATAAAACTTTATTATTTAACCCACCAAGATTTTAGAGTGGTTTATGTCCTTAATATAATATAAACTTTTGTCTTAACAAACCCATTTAAATTATGACTATATTTTATAAGATGATGGCTACAAATACAATTTTTTTCAGAAAAATGTAAAACTACTTTTTGTGTTTCAGTAAGATAATGATTTTTTAAATCAGGTAGGGAAGATATATATTTGAAAATCATAATCACAAATTCCTAAGGTATGTGAAATATCTTAGTTGTTTTCAAGTGGAAAATATTTTAAAAATACTGTTTAAAAACATAATTGTTTTAAAAGTTCATATCCACATGAAACATTTATACACCCATTTACCTATATCTTTATAAAAACTGGAGGAATATTTTAAAGGTATACAACCCAACCATCAGATTGATTGTGGAACTGACAAAAAGTCAATTATGTTATGAAACACCCTTTACTTTCAAGGAGAGGGAATACATGGGGAATTTTATTTTGAGCTATAAATATTACAATGCTTATATTTTTCTTTTTCAATTTTGAAAAACTGGAGATGTCTGAAGTTTAACCACTATACCTTTTTCAGTGGAGAAATAGCTTAGCTAAGAATTATACTAGTCAGTCCATTTGCAAAGAAGAACATGTCTTGACTGAAGAGCCAGCAAAAATGCTATGCAGTGTATAACAGATTTACAGCAAAGATTAGACTGAGAAAATTCAGTTGTACACAGTGTATAAACATACTTATTGAACTGAAAACATTCATTCCTTGTGCATGACATCCTTGAAACAAAAAATTCAAAATTGCATACCAAGGGTTACAGTGACAAATGAAGCACTCAGAGAGACCCAACCATAGTCTCTGACCAAATGACAAAGCACCAACATTTCACAAATGTTGAAATTATGAAGAAATAAAGCAAATGTTTATATTCTATTTACTAAAATTCATGGCAGTGAGTCAAGTTGCAAATCCTTGCTATATTTCCCTTTTTTTCTCAATGTGTTCAGTGAACTTCTCATGGACTATAGAAAGCAGAACAATGCACAGGGTTTATATCACTCCAGAACAAGGATATATTTTGAATTTTCTGGAGAAAAAAGATTAAAAGTGAGATTTTTACAATCTTTGCTAAACCCATGAGCCATAATTTCTACTCTAGCTAAGAAAGAGCTGTTGGTACCATGGCCTGGTCCTTAGACGTGAGTAACTATCCATGGGCACATTATCTGATTTCCATAATCAACTATTGTGTTAATTACAAATCATTTTCCATCTTTCCAGGCTTGGGGAAAAAAACTTCACAGCCCCATAATTTCCCTCAATTCAATCAGTCATTATATTATATTATATTATATTATACTATATCATATCATATTATATTATCTATATGTAGTATCCACCCTTAGTAACACTCCACCCCAGGTAGTAGTGTCTGTATTAAATAGTTTCCATTTGATTGCATGCAACCAAAGCTAACTCTGCAGTAACAGCAACAGTAACAGCAACAGCAGAAATTAGACAACATCAGATATATTAGAAGGTCACTGAGGTACCTCTTGGAAACTAAGGGCAGAAATAACTATTAGACATAGACTGTAAAAATGGGGACTGGTTGGAGAACTACTGGAAACACAGGAGCAGATCTCTTGGCTTGCAATTATTTCTGTTTCACTCGCCCCTCTCATATCAACCTCCTTTTTCTGTTCCTCAGTTCACAACAAACAAGGCCATTATCCGTGATCATTTACATGTTCAGCTAAATGTACCAAGAGAAAAACTAGCATCTGCTTCTCACTGACACTTCTTAACTTTCCAGGGAAGATCACTGATTTGCCAACCTTGAGCCAGATTGTCCTAAACTGGCCCCATTGTCCTAATGTAATGGTCTCTATCTATGACAACTATGTGAGGAGGAACAATTGGAGTACCTAGAACACTAGAGCTTCCAGGAGATATAATGAACATTTTAAACAACTGGAATGTCATTTAGAATTCAACATATTTGCACCAACCCAGGAATTTTGTTGAGCCCTTCACCCTCTAAGAGGACCTTCCTTATCAATTATGTTCTCGGGCTACAACTGAGGAAAGAGCATGAGAGAATGTGCCCTCATTAAGGGCTGAGCAACATTCTGAGCATCCTTCCTGTTTGTGAAATTTTGGAAGAACAAAGGCATTATGAGTTGAATTGTGTCTCCCCTAAAATTCATATATTGAAGTCCTAAACTCCAGTACCTCAGAATGTGACCTTATTTGGAAATGTACTGTTGAGGATAAAATTAATTGAGATGAGGTTTTAATAGTCAATTTTATGTGTCAACTTGACTGAATCACGGACTGCTCAGGTTTCTGGTTAAACATTATTTCTTGGGATGTATATGAGGGTATTTCTGAAAGAGACTAACATTTGAATCAATAGACTGAGTAAAGGGCATTGCCATCTCCAATGTTGGTGGACATTATCCAATTCACTGAGGACCTGAATAGGACACAATGGTGGAGGAAGGGAGGAATCTTGGTATTCCTGGTTCTCAGGCCTTCTGAGTCAGAAGAGAACTTATATCATTGGTTCTTTGGCTTTCAGAAATTTGAACTACACCACAGGCTTTCCTGGGTCTCCAACTTGCAGACAGAAGATCACCTTGGCCTCCATAATTGCATGAGCCAATACTTTATAATAAATTTCTTTGTATATCTATATATACATATATACATATAGTTTCTTGGGAGAATCTTGACTAATATATTGTGGCTTCCTGATCCAATGTGAGTAGAATCTCCATAAAAGGAGAAATCTGGAGACAGACACACAAAGAAGGAAGATGATGTGAAGAGACACAGGGAGAAGATAGCCATCTACAAGCCAAGGAGAGAGTCCTGGAGTAGGTCCTTCCTTCATAGCCATCAGAAGGAATTAACATTTCCATCACCTTGATCTTGGACTTGTACCTTCCAGAACTGTGAGATAATAAATTTCTGTCATTTGAGTACCCGGTTTGTTGTACTTTGTTGCAGCAGCCCTACTAAACTAAAAAAGGATTATTTTTAGTTTCATATTATTGCCATCTCTAGTGGTCCAAGTTGATTATACTCTTGCAAAAATATAGTTGGTTAATTATCAACTTGGTTCCAATCAACTCCATGTACTAATCTTAACACTGAAAGTTCTATTTTTCTGTATTTTTCTCTTCTGTTTCATCTGTGCCACTTAGTCTGGAATTAACTGTAAGATGCTCTGAGTCTATTAGTCTTAAATGGAAACGTCACATTCTCAGTGTCTCCCTCTGAGCAATTTTTCCACTTGAAAGTATTCACTATGCATCATCTGAATCCATTTATTGCCAGGGGTTTTAATTTGAATCAGTCCTTGTGACTCAAAGTATTTCTTTTATGGTTTCTAGTGGGACAAAACTTGCCTCTTCTTTTTCAATAAGAACCAAACTTCTGGACTCCCTTTGTTCTCCTTTAATCACATTTGGGGACTAGCCTATTTTTTTCTGAGAGCACCTCTTTCACCTTGTAAAATACAAAATAATGATAAACTATACCTGTGATTAACATTTTATCTTTCCAAATTCTTTCTGTAAAATTTCAAGTTCATTAGATGTTATCTCTCCCTTTCAAGTTATCATGGATTAATGTTTTACCAAATATTTGCTTTGACATACAAATACCATCCTTCCAGCTTTCACTAAATGGTCTGCCACTTGACTCTCAAGACAATGTTACATGTTTTATGTAGAATATTACTTTAATGCCCCATTTCCTGTACCACTCTGTATATGAATCAGGGTAAGCAAAATTAGGTTTCAATAGCAACTTATAAAGCACAATAAATTATAGTAAGAAAAGTTATTTTTTGTGTTTGTTTTTTTTTTTTTGTTTAGTTTTTTCTATTGTCCAACATTGAAAAGTGAGCTGGGCTACTCACACTAGTTGTCCTTGCACTGAGGCTCAAGGTAATTGGACAGGAAAATATGGAATGATTCTATCACAGTTGCAGAAGAAAAAAATAAAACACTGGTTTGTCTCACATTATGCTACATTCTTGGCTGAAAGTGAGACATATTACTTGTGTTCAAAATTCATTGACCAGAACACTCCACATTGTCCCAGGCAACTATAATCTCAAGACATGTAGTCTTACTATGAGTCTTAGTGGAAGGATGAATTGAAATATTTGACAAACCGAACAGTGTGGGGAATAATGATATTACCCCCATTTCTTAAAACAAAGTAGCTGAAGCTTCAGGATCTAGAAATTTTAGAAATAAATACAATTACTACTTGAATCATTGTCTTCTGTCTCCAAATTTTTTGGTTTTGTTCTCACCACATTTTTTCCTTAGATTGCACCAGGATGAGATATTCTCAAAGATGAGAAAAGAAAAAGACAAGAAATGGAAACCAGCATATAAGGGAAAAGAATGAACTCTAATAAACAGGACGATTTCTTTATGAGAACAATAGATACTGAGGTAAAGATGTGGATCCCTGAAAAAATATTAATTGAGCTCCTACTTATGTCTGATTCATCACTAATCACTTTCATTTCAATAATAATAGTTAATCCTTATAAAATAGCATAAAGAAAAATACCTATGTATAAGCAGTCATGCAATTTAACTTCTTTGAAATAAATTCTCTTCTCCAGATACAATAATGATTGAATAGAGAGAGTCAAATGTAATTCATTTATGTCAGTGGATGAGATAATGGAGCAGCATGCAAGTCTGTGACTCACACAGCACATAGGCTTGAGGTGAACATAGGCTCACCATTGCCTCTCATAGTTCCAAGTATGCAAGGTGACCCTGGCTCCTTCTATGAGATGTGTCTCACAGAAAGTTCTTGGCCTAAGGGTCCTAACCATGATAAATGCATTCTCTCCAGATACATATTTCTTCTCCCTCTCTGGCTTGCCTAGTGAGCTGAAGACTGTCCTTGATGGGGGTGTTAATAGGCCTCTCTAGCCTGAAGGCAATTTTGCCTTTTCATAGTCAGTAGACTCTAAAAATTTTTAAAAGAAAACATAGCCTGAAACTCATATTAAAAGTGTACTGACTTTTTCTCTGTCTCTGAGCAGCCCTCGTCTTGAGAATAAATTCTTTTTTTCATTATACATTTCCACAGCACTCCCTTCTGCTAATAACTTATTAGTTTTTTTGTTTGTTTGTTTTTTCCTCTTATTGGCAGTTACCTTTCTACTTTCATACTTTTCCTGTCTTAAAATAACCCTTTACCTCTTAGATCTTGTCTACCTCTGGTAATGCTTTTCTCTTTTTTTCTTTTGACTGTTGACCTCCTTGAACATATGGTTTACTATCTTAATTCCCTAAATACTACATTATCTGTCTTTTAACTCCTGAAATTCTGTCATTTGGCCTTGCAACTCTCCTGAAAAGATTATTAGTGCTCTCATGAATTTTTTCATCAAATACGTATTGAGCCCCTTGATACACCATGCTTTTTATAATCAAGGGCTATGTGGTTAGTGAATCAGATACAACATTGACTCCTATATTTACTTACATTAATATGTAAATAAAGTTCCCACAAGCTAAAGGATTCAATCCAAAAAGGCTGTCCCCAACTCACACCCTAATCTCAAGTCTCAGGCCACCTGTTCTTCTGACCAGACCGACTATAAATCAGAGGTTCCTATGAACCCATCCTCAGTGTCAATAATTTACTAGAACAGCTCAGAGAACTCAGGAAAATAATTTACTTATCTTTACTGGCTTATTATAAAGGATATATAAAGGATACAAGTTAGAAATAGCCATACAGAAGAGCTGCATAAGGCAAGGTGTGTGTGTGTGTGTGTGTATGTATGCGTGTGTCTGTGCATGTATGTATGTGTGTGTGTGTGCATATACAAAGCTTCCATGTTCCCTCTGGGAATGTAACGGGCCTCTCAGCATCTCAGTGTGTTCACCAACCCAGAAGCTCTCTGAATCTTGTTTTTCAAGAATTTTTGTAGATCTCAATCTCTAGCCCTCCTCCTCCTCAGGTGTCAGAAGTGGGAATGAAGGTTCAAATCCTTTAACCACTTCTTATATTTGGCAACTAGTTGAATCTTAAGATTATATTGGAGCTCATTAAAAGTCACCTCACTAAAACAAAGTACGCTCGTATCACCCCATCACTCAGGAAATTGCAAGGGATTCAGGAGCTGTATGTCAGGATCAAGGGACAAAGACCAAGAATCTTTCTATTATCACAGTACTATAAACCAAGTGTGATAAAGTTTTATTTTATTAGTTCTCAACTGGGGGCAATTTTGCCCCCCACCCCATGACACCAGGAACATTTGGCAATGTCTGGATACATTTTTGATTATCACAACTTGAGGATGTTACTGACACCCAGTGGGTATATTATGAAAGCTGCTAAACACTCTGCAATACACAGGACAGTCCCCACAGCAAAGAATTTTCCCACCTAAAAAGTCCAATATGCAGAGACTGATGATGCCCATCGCACACAATTATATCCATCCATTTACCTATTTTTATGGCTGAGTTTGTGGTATCACACCAGAGTTGAGTAGCTGTGATAGATGTGTTATAGCCTACAAAGCCCAGTATATGTATTCTCTGGTCCTTTATAGGAAAAATGTATTGAGCCCTGTATAAACTAAAATTAATGGGACTATAAAATCTTGTAGCAGAAGGTCAGGACTAAGTTGAAAGGTGTGATAATCAAGGAATGCATCTCTGATAAAATATAAACTAAAGACTAAAGAGATTAGAACAAGTTGATTAGGAAAATAGGGAAGAGAAGAATATTCCAGCAATACAAAAACTTTGTCTTGCAGACTTGAGGCAGGAAAGAGCAGGACCTATTTGATAAGCTGAATATGGCCACAGGATGAGAGAGTCAAGTATGTGTGAGAAGAGACCAAAAAAACAATTAGCAATCAGATAAGTCACGTTAAGGCACTTGAAATTTTAAGTGTAATGAGATACCACTGGGTTTTATGCAGGTCAGTGATATAATGGATTTATACTTGAAAAGGATCAGACTGGTGTCTGTACAAATAATACAACTTAAAAAGGAAAGATGAATATCATTATACATTCAGGATAGGAAAATATTAATGTATTCTGCAAATAACAAGGGACTTGTGTGGGTGGAATAAAAACGGTTGGCAAGAAAAGTTCAATGAAGGAGGACTCTGGTAGAACTATGAAGCATTTTTAATTGTGTGCTAAGGTGTTGGAGTTTTATCCTATCATCAATAAGGAGTCATCTTTGAAGAGAAGGAGTGTGACATGACTGTAACAATGCTGAGAATGTATAGATTTAGTGACAATGAGCAGTGAGTGTGGAGAGGCTGGAGATAGTGGAGAATTCACATTAAAACAAACAAACGAATAAACAAAGAAACAGCAACAGTCTCAGGATTCTAATAATGCCAGCAGGCATGGAAAAGAAAGAGAAGTTTTGAGATTTTGAGAGACATAAGTGTAGAAATAGCACAGTTGGGCAACTGATTGGATTCTTGTGTGTTGATGGTGGTGATAGGATGAAAGCATAAAGAACAGGGATGCGACTGGAAGGTAAGTTGTCCAGACTCAGTTGCTAATTTTGTTTCAAAAAGACCTTTGAAACATAGGGTCCGTCCTTCATTGACCAGCCGTCCCCAGCATGTGGCATTTATTTTCATAGGTCAGGATATAAATATTCATATTCTAGGCAGGAGGATAAAAGGGGGTGGCAAAAAGAGTGCCATTCATATGCCATAGCTCTTTTATTTTTTAAAGAAAGATTTCTGAGAGAAATGAGACATTTGCTTATGTTCTTCTAAATAAAACTTAGTCACATGGACACATTTACCTGCAAGGGGAATGGGAAACCTAGTCTTTATTCTTCATTGTTATGTTCTTAATTATAATGTGGAGGTTAGTTTACTGGAGAAGGAAAAAAAAATGAAGAACAATGGGCATTCTTTATTCCAAGGAATAATATGCATACATATGTGCCCCTGTGGTTTCTTCATTGGCACACTGTTTGCTTTTGGTGATCATGACAACTAGAAGGAGAAGAAGAAGAAGAAAAAGATGAAAATGGAGGAAGAAGAGGGAGAGGAGGAGGAGGAGAGAAGTCCACCTCTGCTACTACCACCACCACCATGCAAGTCAGAAATTTCAGAAAGTCAGGAAAACCAGTTAGATGTGTATCAAACTAAGATGGTATTGTGTGTAATTTTTTTTCTGTTTCCAAATATTCATACATGTTCTTGCTCTACTATCTTTTTATAAAATTAATCCTCTCCTTGGAGAAATTAGTACACACCATTTTCATAGGTTTAAGTGTTGGAGAGAAAATAACATTGCCTAAATTTGAATATAAGTTAAATATTTTCTGACATTAATCAGAATATACTCTTTTCATACATACATATATGAAAACTATATGTGTGTTTTTGTGTGTGTGTGCATGCACATGTGAAGGATGTGGGGCATTTGCTATTCAAGCCCCAAGTAGCTTTTAAGAATTAATTGATTAGCCAACCCCTTCCTTCCTTCCTTCTTACCTTCCTCTTCATGTTAGTCCCTGGTTGCTAGTTTCACATGTATAAGATTCTTAACACCTAAAACTATTTAAGACAAAGCAAAGGAAGGATAGTAGATTTTCTACATCAGAATGATCTAGCCAGCTTGTCAAAAATGCATATTCTTGGGAAAATGAAAATCACCTGATAAAGGACATGGGGATCTTCTGACTTAAAAATTCCCAGAAGATTACACACATTCTACAGACTATAAACTATTATCTTAGGCAACGTGCTAACCTCTGTGGCTGGTTCAGTCACCTTTGCTGTTCTGTTAATAAAGGGAACCCTGTGCCACGATGAATCTGGAGCAGGGGAATTTGAGCCCCTTCATTTTGTTTCTTAACCTCTGTGTCCTTGCCCTGTTTGCTGTGGAGAATAAGGATTCAATGTGATTTCCACATTCCATATGTGGGGACTGCTCCTCACTCTAATTGGCTTTTCTATAACTGATCTCTCCGTGTATTCTGAATACAAAGTTTACTTGGAACTGAGAAGCTGTTATCTTCCTGTTTTTATCCTCATCTCTACCTGTCTTTGAAAATTTTCCAACTTCATCTGACCCTTTCTAATAATCACTGAAAAACAATCTTTAACATTTTGCTCATCTCCATAGATATTCCATAGAAATTTACAATGCCTCCTTTTGATGTGATACTCAAATACCACTTTATCTGAAAGTCAAGGAAGAGATAAATTTATATTTTAAAAAGAAAGAAAAAATAAGAGCACCGACTCTCAAAAAGATAAATTACATTGCATCAGTTTTATTTTTATTATTTTATTTTTATGTGTATTTATTTATTTATTTTTTAGTATTTTACAAGATTGATATATTAACTGTGATACATATCACATAAGGCCTTTTCAGTTTTTTACACATTCCCATTGGGACAAGTACAATACTCTGTTGCAAATACATGATTTTAAAAAACAAATCCAAACCAGTCAGAGGTGCCTCAGCCTTAGTTGATGGCTGACCATGCACTAATCAGGTTGGAGCCTCAAAAAACCCACAACGTGTTTAAAAAAAGTTTGGAAATTAAGCAAACATTCCTAATACTAACTAGAGGATGTCCTGGTTAAAACCCCTAAAATACAAAGAAATAATTGTTATACTTTCTTTACATACAGTTGTACGCAAATATTTTGTGTATTTATTTTTATTATAGCTTTTTTAAATCGAAGTACAGTTGACATACAGTATTATATTAGTTTTAACAGTGCATCAGTTTTTAGGTAAGAGTCTTAAAATCTTCAAGGGACTTCTAGGAAAACTGCCTGTAAACCACAACAATAACCTTTAGGTATGCAATTTGTAAATGAATCTTCCATAACTGGAAGTTTACAAGCAATCTATTTGCCATTGCTGACTAGCTCTTATTCTCTTCTAAAGATAAACCTACTGGTTTCAGTGTGAGGGCAACTGCAACCTCTTTGGCTTAATAAATATTTTGCTTGTCAGAAAATCTCTAGCCTCATGAGCAGAATAAAATTTCCCCGTGCCAGGAATTCCCCAAGTTACACTGGCTGAATAGAACACTCTAACTTAAAACTTCTTTTCTTTAATTTTGAAAGTTTTCTGGGACTATCTGAAGGTTTTCAAGCTTTGAATCCTCTCCTGAATGTCCAGTACTACTTTGTAAAAGTTCTGCTGGAAATAAACAGGACAAAAATGTTAGCAGGTCAGAGGCTGTGAGGCTGTGAGACAGAAGTGGGGTGCTCTGGAAAGAGAAACTAGGCCCTTGTTGCTTCCCTTGTGTTGTGTGGATCACTTGGAAGAGCTAGAAGCCCCACAAGGTAAACATGCATTATGATTACTTTGGTTTAAATCTAATTTACTAGAGACTTTTTCCCTTCTAGATAGAATATGCTACATTTCTCTGTCTTTTTCTGTCTTTGTCTTTCTTGTCTCTGTCTCTGTCTCTGTCTCTGTCTCTCTCTCTCTCACATACACACACACACACACACACACACCAAACACACACACAATATTTGATCTTCTTTATGCACTTTTTCTTTGTAGGTATACATCCATGGTACTTGATTTTGTTTCCCCCTTGCGAAATTATTAAAAATGTTGCTTTTCTTTCCTTCTTACAAAATTAATTCATGGTCAATGTAGGGCCCTTTAAAAATAAAAGTAAAAGTCTTGGGACTCGGCTTTTTCACTGCCGTGGCCCTGGTTCAATCCCTAGTCAGGGAAATATGATCCCGCTAGAGTTTGTCTTTGTCTGTCTGTCTTTTTCTTTATCTGTCAAATTGAGCTTGTTTACCTTTTAGTTTTACTGTTGACAAACATGGAATCATACTGTATAGATTAATTTGTAACTACATTTAAAAAATCTTGAGAATATACTGAAATACTCTTTCAGTGATGTCATATTACACTTCCCATGCTGCACAGTAAGTAATTTATTTGTTGAGATATACTTCACATAAAACTTATGATTTTAAAAGCACCATTCAATGTTTCTTATTACGTTTGCTTTTTGTACAACCAACACGACTAATTTCAGATAATTTTCCTCATCCTCAAAAGCGACCTCATAACTCTTAGCATTTAGTCCCAATTCACCTCCCCTATCCCCTGGCAACCTATTCTGCTTTCTGTCTCTAGTGAGTAAATGATGTAAATAATTGTATAAACAAATGTTGAAGGTAATTTCAAAAGGGAGAAATATCTGGCAAGGCTCTTGGAAAACACAAAGTTGAATTACAATAAACAGCAAATAATAACACAATTTGTAGACAAAATCATTGCTACATTGCATATAAGATATTATAATTATTATGGGTATCTGCAAATAGATTCATCACCGTTGTCAAGGAGTGATCAAGGAGGGATCTTTTGAAAGAGATGAGACTTTATCAGGGCCTGGAAGGATGCATTGGATTTGCACTAAAGAAACAATCTAAGAGTATGGTCTAAACCAGAAAGACATAGAGCAGAGTGTCTTGCAACCAGTGGACTGCAGACTCACTGACTTCAAATCTTTTTCTACCACCTACTGAGGCAAGTTCCTCAACTTTTCTAAGCTTCAGTTCCCCCTACGTCAAATGATTATAATTGTACCTACTTTGTACAGTGCTTTCATAGACTAAATAAAATTAATTTAGCAAGATTTCTGACATTTAAGAAGTACTCAAGAAGCTATTGTGATATTTATAATTAATGAGAAATGGTGGAAGAGAATGTGCCTGATGTATGTGATTGGGGTAAGGTTGAGAGGGACCAGGATAACGTGGAGGAAGTTGTAGACCTGATGCAGAGCTGTCCAGACTGGAATGGCTGGCCAGTGACCTTTGACTTATTGATGTTATTTTGAGGATTTCCTTTGACTGACTTGAACATAGACATAGAATACAAAACTCTGGGTTGTTTTTGTGGACGCAATTGCAGGTATGTAGTTATGCTTGCTTGGTGAATAGAGTACGTGCTCTGTCAAGAGCACCTTGATTTACTTAGAGTTTTGATTTACTTAGTAGTCATATAATTGAGTTACCAAATCTCTAAGGTAGATTTTGTTTCCATATTACTGTCATCACTATGGATATATAATATTTCTTGAACACCTATGATATGTAGGTCCTCTATTAAGCCCTTTACATGGATTATCACATTTAATCATCCAAACAACCCTTTAAGGCAGAAATTATTATTAATTTTCATAGTATAGATGAGAAACATAAGGACCGAAGAGGTTAATAATATGTCCTAAGACAAATAGTTTGTAGGCAGATGATAAAGATGTTGGTGATAATCTTGTCAAGGCATCATGACTAGAGCAGGAAATCTTAAACACCACATTGTAATAAGGGTTTTTTATCAGCAATCATTTGTTGGTATTAAGACTATTTTCATGATGCACTCAGAGAAGGGGAGATTTATTCTAGGGTGCTGTAGATCTTATTTTTAAAAACAAATGTAAAGATTACTCTAAGTATTCTTGTGTATGAACAAGTATTCTGTGTATGGTATACATATCTGAACTAAGTACAAGTGAATGAGCAGTGTGCTCTTTTTACTAACATTTTTGTTTTTTACGAATATAAATATGATAAAGTTATGCTTCTTTTGAAAAAGAAGCTAGTAAATTTCACAGCTCATATTTCATAGAACTTATTTTTCTCTTCATCCTTTCTACACCCCCTGCAACCTTGATCACAATAACTCCCCCATCTTGCAGTAATACCTTTGCTGATCCATATTACTTACTTGACAATTACCTGACCCTAATGTTTTTCTGCATACTATACTTGTATAATTTAAAAAACTTGATTCTAACATTTAAAGGTCAAGAATTTTTGTTATAACTATATGTGATTCTCGCTTAAGATCTAGAACACAGGAGCTCACAAATACAAGTGTCTAAATCAGAGAGATCATAGGCTTCAGATACAGGAAACCTACATTTGGATTCCAACTCAGCCATGCACAAGCTGATGACTTAGGGCTTCAAGTATTTAGGTTACATTTTCTCAGTTTCAGTGCTTACAAAATAGAGCAGATAGTATTATTGATGTTAATGGGATTTACAGTATAACTTGAGAAAAGATATGTGGACACACATTGCAAGTAATTATTATAAATATGCTGGAATTTGTTATGAGTAAAAGTTTGCTGAATACTTTCAAAATTGAATTAATGACTTTATCAAGTGGAAAAAAATGAATAAGGGGCAAAATCTCTAAGGATGGGTCATGAATACACCAGCTTCCTTAAAGAATATCCACTGACACTAAATCATATGCCATAGCAGGGCAGTGGATCTGCCCATCTTGTTGACTACTCTTTTCACGAAGCCAGACACACAGCAACTACTCATTAAATAATTGGTAATTTAATATACACGATCTGTGGGATTATTGGGGATTATTAGTGTTATTGAAGAGGAAATAGTCTAGTGTTTGAAACATGAGTACAATCTGGAAAAGCGAGCACAGCGGGAAAGGTAAGAATAATATTACAGAGGCAGAAACATACCTCTTTTTCAGATTAGTTAGAATATAAGATTTGTATGATGCAAGAAGAGTGGAAGATAAGCCCAAAAAGAATAAAAAGGACAGATTACAAAAGGAGTTTAATGGCAGCTTAATGACTAAGAACTCCATGCAGAAACTAAAGATAGCTAATATAAACATTTACTATGTGCAAGGCACAATTTTAAACCTGTAATAACCTCATTAACAATTTACTCTGACAATCACTCTGAAATATAGCTATTTTTGTGGTTCCCATGTTTTAAATTAAAAAATGAGAAACATGGAAGCTAAATAGCTTGACCAGTCTCATGCAGCTTGTCAGTGGTAGAACTGGTATTTGAATGCGAGAAATATGGTTCCAGGTCCGCCTTATTTACAATGTCATTCACTGCTCTGTGGAATAAGCAGTCACGTAATTCTTAGTTCATTAGAGAGTCCTATTTCAGTTACATTTTACTGCATAACAAACCACCCCAAATCTTAGTGGCTTAAAACAAAAACACTTTAGCCTGTTGATCAATCAGTTCTTCTATTTCAGGTGATGTTAGCTGTGGCACTGGAATTAACAGAAGGTGTAAAATGGCCTCACTCAAAGAGTTGGAGCTGACAGTTGTCTGGGAGCTCTGCAGGAACCGTTGGTCTGAGGCCTTGGTTCTTCTCCATGTAGGCCCGTTCATGTGGCTGTTTGGGCCTCCTCACAGCATGGCATGTGGATTCCAAGAAGAAGCAATCCAAGAAAAAGGAAGAGAATGTTGCCAGTGTTCTTATGGCCTGGGTTCAGAAGTCCCAGAACAAAACTTGTTCCTTCCCCTGTTGGTCACAGCAGTCATGAGGCCAGATAAACTCAAGAGGAGAATAAGCTTCATCTTCAATAGGAAAATAATATGCACTTATAGGGAGGAAAAAATAAACTGTGGTACGTCTAGAGTATAGACTATTATCTGGTGCTTAAAACAAATGATGTATCAAGCCATGGAAGACATAGAGAAATCTTAAATGCATATTACTAAGTGAAAGAAGCCAATCTGAAAAGGCTACATACTGTATGATTCCAATTATATGATATCCTGGAAAAGACAAAACTGTAGTGACAGTAAAAAGATCCGTAGTTGTTGGTGGGAGTGGGGAGTAGATAAAGCACAGATTTTTAGGGCAGTGAATATACTCTGTATAATACTATAATGATGGATACATGTCATTATACATTTGTTCAAACTCATAGAATGTACAACACCAAGAGTGAACCCTGATGTAAATTATGGACTTTGGGTGACTATAATGTGTCAACATAAGTTCATCACTTGTAATAAATGTGCCATCACATGGTGAGGTATGTTGATATTTGGGGAGGCTATGCGTGTGTTGGGGCAGGGGGGTATATGGAAAGTCTCTGTACCTTCCTCTCAATTTTGCTGTGAACTTAGTACTGCTCTTAAAAAATAAAGTATTTTAAAAAATTTATGGTGATCCTCTTTGGAAGTTATCTATGACATACCTCAAGTTATGGGAAGAATACAGTTATCTGTTGGACCCTAAATTTTCCGAGTTTCTGATCACCATATACTGAGGAAGAAATACCTATTGTGAAGATTAAACATCCTTGTCTAGTCTTTCTTTCATGAGCAGCTGCAACTAGCATTGTGTACTATAGCAAAGGTTATTATTTGAGCAACTGACTTTGATTTCACATAAAATAGATTGTACATATGACATATGACGGCTCACTAATAATGACATGATTATTATAGTGGCTCAGAAAGGTATTTCTAAACACTTGCTGTTTCTCACCAGTTTGTCTTTGCCACTGAGGGGTGTGAGATGCTATTATTTAATGCATTTTACAGTGGATTATAGTAGAATTAAATGCTAGTGGAAACAAAGTTCTGTTAATGGCTCTGAATAGTCTAAATGTGGAAATTATTCTAGTTCAATGGAGGGTAAAATTATAGGATGTTGAATTCTTTCAAAAAAGATGAATTGGGAAGATGAGATATGGAGATTAAATGCAGACTACTGTACAGATTTGTGCTCTAACACCAGGAAGAAAATTATGCTGGAAGGGTGGGAAAGAAAAACAGAATTCTAGAACACAGGAAAGGGGGTTCCAGTTCATTAACTATAGGGCTGTCATGGAGCTTACAAATTTTGTGACAGTATAGTAAAGATAAATAGTTCTAAAAACTCCTCTTGTTCAGTGAGAAAATTCCTAACTTTTAGAAAGATTTTTGCATTTGTCCATGAATGGTCCTTGGTGGATAAAGCTGAAATGATGGCATGTCAGCTCATTTCACCTCTGCTAAAGTTTTTAAAGGAAAGTTGTTGACTTACTATGTTGTTTTCTTAAAAGTGGGATAGGTGGTTAAAAATCTTACAATGTTTTCTGCAGTAAAGAATCATGCCTACTAAAGCATTACTGTATATTTGAATGTTGCTTACTAATAAGAATCAGTATTTAACCTCAAAATATATTGTTTACTGATCATTTACATGTTCAATAATATATTATTGAATAGCTGCACAATATACGACACCAGGCTGGACAGTGGTTGTGCAGAAGTGAATGAAATAATCTCTGTCCTCAACAAGCTGCACTCTATATAGTCAAGGATCTAAATGTGCCAAATATATTACAACACTATAATTTTAATAAAGTATTTGGGGCATATGTGGGCCATTTTGAGATCACAGGATTGGTGTAGGTCTGGATTAGATGCTTTAGGAAGACTTCACAGAGGAAAATATACTGTAAGATATGGGTATTACAAGGATGTGTTAAAACATGAACATTTAAGAAAACATTAAAGCTTTGAAATGTCATTGAGAGTGCAGGGACATGGGGAAAGAACACTACACATGAAATTGAAAATATTGGCAGGAAGCATATGATAAAAGATCTGGCATGCTAAACTGTAGGAGTATTATTGATTTTATAAATGATGAGTGCTATAGCAGACAGGGTAGTTTAGGTTATATTGCCACAGAAAATGGCACCCTATTCTCCATGCCCAGTGTCACAAATGCCACTTTTTCCCTCACAAAACATATCTAATTCAGGCCATTCATTACACTGGTCCATGTTGTCTTCACTCTGAGACCCAGGTTATGAAACAACATCTCTCTGGCTCAACACTAGTTATCACGGTGCCACTGATCTTAACACTCTTAGCCAGAAATAACACGTGTCCCCTTCTGCTCATATTTAATTGGCCAATGAAAGTCATGGGACCATTACTGATTTCCTGAAGAAAAGGGCACCATAACAAGTGAAATGTAAATATTTGGTGAATAGTAATGCAATCTATCAAAGAGACACAAGGATTATTTACACTTTAAGCAGAAAGGTTGATATAATAAATCATATACATACTATCTCAAAATAATTTTGGAGCTCAGAAAGCAGGGATCGGAGATTAAGAGTTTGTTGCTATGTCTATGGGAAGAGAATCTGACAGTATCTTTGCAGTGGAGAACAGAGAAAGAAAGAGAAATCTTACTTGAGGTGCCAAATCCTTAAAACTTAAGGAACGGCTGAAAATTGAGGGAGGGAGTAAAATCTAGCAGTTCTCCAATGTATTTGGTGCAGGTGTCAGGGTTGATGGAGGAAACATTGCTTATATAAGGGAATTAAAGAAAATGAGTAGCTTGATTTACTGAATAAGATGATATTCAAGTGCTAGAAAACATTCCTTAGCAAGACAAATAACTTGTCCAGTTAGCAGAGCATAGCCTTGGACTATGGAGTTACATGCTCAATGTCATTGTATGCCAATTATTACTTGTAAAGGTGTTGGAGTCAAGCACACACGGCTCAAATCCTGGCCTTACCAGGGGAGCAGTATTAGGCAAATGACTTACCTTCTCTAAACTTTGCTCATATATATAATGAGGATAATAAAGATGTTTATTTAATAGTTTTGCTGAAAGTTATAATGCATGTAAAACGCTAAATAAAGTGGCATCAACTTATGACTCTACATTTAAAAATTTTTCCAAATGTTTGACAGATATTCATCTTTGTGATTCAGGAATAATAAGTTGGGATTTCTGGGAATTCTCAGGAATCCCAAATCATTGGTTTTCTGGGCTTTCCTTATCACTTTATTTACATTTTTAAAATAATAATAGGTGACCATAATAATAAAGAGTCAGTCAGTCTGTGGTAGAGAGTGATAGGGTTGTTTTAAATTTGAGGTGGTATATCTACTTATATTTAAAAGATAAACTGAGGCATATTAAAATTTTAAGGGTTTATTTGACCAAAAATCTATTTGACCAAAAATCTATTTGAATCAGGTCACATCCAGTCTAACAGATAGGAAGTTGCTTCAGGGAGCTCTACAAAATGAAAGACTTTTATAGGCAGAAGGAAGTGGGAACAGTAGTGTCACACTACACAAACAAGGGATTTGGTTATTGCAAAGTTACTTTCCTTTAGATAATGGCAGGGGTCTATCAGGCAGAGGACCTAACTGGTGCTAATCAGGTGACTCCTGATTGCCTGGTATAAGATTCCATTCCTGGGACAGCCAAACTACAATTAGGTTAAGTCCCAGTTTGGTGACATGAGGCTAAGAATAAGCAACTCTATTTGGGGTTTGTTGTCTTATTTTTAAAATTGATAAATAGATAGATGATAGATAGATAACATTATTATGATTATGGACTATATTTTGTGATAAGAATATCTATTTTATCTATTTCAATAAAAGGAAGATTATCCACATATGCTGTAGATATTTGTAGTAGAAACATTGGAAGGGTGAATATTAACACATATAAATGGCAAAGTTTTTAAAACACCAAATAAAAATCATTTAAAAATCAAAAGATGAAACTGTAACATTGAATACTTAAAAGTTATCCCTTATTAATCTTCAAATACAATCTTAAACATGCAAAATATTAATTGCTCTTTCTAATTGCTTTGGTATTTGTTTAATCACAAATGTTTCAGAGGTAGAATTTTTTTCATTTTCTGTTGATGGTTGAATTGTTAAGCGTGTATATCAAAGAATCTTCATGTTCATCTTTAACATGCATGTTGCTTCATATAAGCTCTTTTCTATTTTTATAATAAAAATATTTGTCTGCTTATAGATTATGTTTCTGCCTTTGAAATTAATACTGTTTTTGTTAATTCAGAACTTTGATCATTTTTTATTTCATGTGTGAAAGAGTATTCCACAAGAATAATCACACCTTCTTCACTTTGCATTTCTTCTGTTAAAAACATTTACAAAGAATGGTAGCCTAGAGCAAATTTTTAAACACTGTAAAATTCCAGTGAACATTATTGGATAGTATTCAAATAGCATATTTGATTGTACTAGTGAGGTTAACAGCACTGTCAAAATTGGCATTTAAGTACTTATTTTGCTTCCAAAACTTATTATTTTTTAGGACACTACTCATAGAATTTGTATAAAGTATACTACGTGATCAAACTTATTTTCTTTGCCGTAATGACTCACCATTAGCAGCAGAAGAGTTCATGAGTGCACATTTAGAACATGACAACAGCAACAAGCAAAATCATAACTATTTTTCTCCTGTGTGCTCCTATGTAGCTTCCCAGAAATGTCAACCTTAACTTATAAAAATACTTTCTGCTCTTGTTTCAGACATGACATCAGTGCATTCCTTGAACCAATAACATCTCTACGTATTTAAACTTTAATTCCTGTGGAATAATTATTTATTAAATATCATATTATTAAATATTTAATGTTTCCCTATTGCCTCATCATATTTTTATCAAGAATCAGGATAAAAAAATCATAAATATCCCAAGAATTTCTAGGAAGAAATTTCCACATGGAGACATTAATTACCACATGTTAAATACCCAAGAGCATTATATCTTTTTTTTCCTTCTTCCTCTTTATCTCTACTTTCTTTCCCTTCTTTTATTTTCTTCCTTATGATGATAATTATCATCTTCACCATATTTACTATGTACCAAGGTAATGTGTTAAAAAGCATCTTAGATGGGTCTGGTTTCTGCTGGGTCCTGCTACCAAATACATAATACAAGTAATACTAAACTTGCAATGCTGTGAGCATTAAATGAAATCATGTATTGTGAAAAGTATGTAACATATACTCAAAAAATTTGATCACATCAATCAGTGTGTCTATGTTTTATAAGTATAGTAGACCAACAGGTACTAGTGTTAAAAGTTAAGAATATGTGGGGATAAAGCATTTCTCCTTTTTCGGTTTGACCATTTTTTAGTTATACTAGGAGTAAGGAATTGACCTAGAGGTTGTCACAGAGCACAAAGTTCCCATAATTCAAGTTTATCACAGTGTTTTTAGAGACATTCCTTTTGACATTATGAGCAAAATTTAAGGAAAAAAGTTTATGTCAATTACCGGAAAAAATAAACCTCCATATATAAGTTACATTATGCATTCAAAATGCGTACATCACAATTTCATATTATTTCTAAGAGTGCATTGTTCTAAGTGATAACTGATGTTTGAAAAGACCATTATGAGGCATAACTGAGATGTTGAAACATTTAGAAAAAATTCAGTCATTCTAATTAGAATCTTCCTTATGCAGAGAGCTGGAATATACTTTATTTTCAATTACAAGATTTGATATATAAAACAAATTTGTTTTCTCACATTTATTGCAAGAATGCAGTGAGCTAGCACTCTGCCTTCCCCTGTGGCTTGATCATTCCAGGTAATAGAGGCTGTATGGAATTTCCATTGTTTTGAATGGAAATATAGGCATTATTAGCCTCAAAATATTTAAGGAGTGCCTTTCTGAGCATGTTATTATGCTTACTCTTCACCCCCATATCCATGGCCTTAAAAATAAAAACAGAGAGCTTATTTGGCAAAAGTAGAATAATTGTTCAGATTTTTAAAAAAGAAAGAAAAGTCTGCTTCAAGTTATCTGTTGTCCATCTCCACTATTTTTGCTGTGGCACAGATACTCTTTCTTTTTTTCTATCCTATTCCATCAGAACCAGCTGATCCAGACATATTTAATGAGGCAAAATGTATTCTGCAGGGCATCCAAATTTTCTGCTGAATACCTTACTCTGCAGCAGAGACAAGATCTGTCATCTCTGGGTCCTGAAATGTAAAGAAGGCCACAGATAATTTCTACAGGATTGACTCTTCAGGGGGTTGAATAGGTGATCTTCTATTTGAGCTAACCGGAAATGAAAAATTTAGGTAATCCCAGCTCTTTTCCAACTTTTAAAATATATATATTGCAACTCATATATTGAGCTATTGATTATTTTGCCTTAAACAAATGGTTGTTATACATTTTAGCAACATCTTACAGAATGGGGGGTACAAGGAACTCCTACTTGAAACTTCTTTCACTGTATTTTTCTAAGAAAGTGAAATTATTCCATAGCATTTCAATCCTTTTCACCTGGACTTGGTGAAAGATGTGCCATCATTATATTGCTGATGAGACTTTTTTTAAGTACAAAGAGGGTAATTTTAGATGTTAAAAATGGGATAACAATGTATTTCAGATACAAATTTGGTTTCAAGTTTATTCTTTTTCAATGGCTTTATAATACGTCTAGATTTGCTTTAGTTTCAACTTCTCCCATAGGCTTTAATAAAAGAAATATGAAAAACCAATAAAATTGTAGTGGTTTCACATTTCAGTAAAATTAGTATTTGGTTAGGCATAGAGTTCAGGTTATTAGTTTATTTCTTTCTTCAACCCAAGGCTCTGTTTATTCATCCAACAAACACTTTCTGTATACTTTTGTTTTTTGTTTTTATTTTGAGGTATGCGGACCTCTCACTGTTGTGGCCTCGCCCGTTGCGGAGCACAGGCTCCGGAGGCGCAGGCTCAGTGGCCATGGCTCACGGGCCCAGCCGCTCCGCGGCATGTGGGATCTTCCCGGACCGGGGCAAGAACCCGTGTCCCCTGCATCGGCAGGCGGACTCTCAACCACTGCGCCACCAGGGAAGCCCTCTGTAGACTTTTGTGAACACAGATTCAAGGAATGTTTTCTCTTTGTATTTCATATGCAATATGCAATGCAATGAGTATCTTCCAGTCCTAGAAAGAATATTATGGAAAACAGACAAAAGCAAAAATGAAAACTCCCCAAAGTGTAACCATGTGTACCAAGATCAGCCATTCTCTCTACTCTTCTCTCCGAGGAACCAGGCTATCTCCAACTAAGCATATGAATATGCAGCCGGTCAATACTATAGAGATGTTAAGGGTTCTCTAAAATATGCCTACCAAAAGATTTAGGGCAAATTTTCTCTAGAAGTCTCTGCAGTTACACAAGAATTTCATAGGAGTTCTGGAATACATTAGGATTAGATCAGCTCTTAATGATACCTTCTTGACTTAAAGTTCTCATATTGTATAACAGAAAAGTCAGCCACCTTTTCCCAGTATTATCAATATTTGTAGATAATTTTGAAGGATAAATGAGTTATCTGAACTGAAAATTTACCTAATTAAATGGAACAGATTTTATGATGCATCAAACTTAGTCATCTGTTCCCCCTCATTTTGTAGTTTATAAACAGACTTCCTTAGTGTATAATTTTGCTCCCCATCTACCTACAGCTTGTACACTGGGACTCTATAAATACTGCTAAGAAAGCTCAATATTCCAAAGTGTGAGCATTACACCCTCAAACAAACAAACAAACAAACAATCCATGAGTTGTCTTTGAGTCACTATGATACTCTTTCTACAAATATAAAAAAAAATTGACAGTTTACAGCTCATAAGACACAACTGTTACTTCTATATTCATAATAAAGTCTTAACTAGGAATAAGTGAGGGTAGGAGTGTAGTGGCTGTAGGAAAAGTAAAAAAAAATAAAATTGTATATCAGTCTGGTCCCCCTTTCTGTCTATACATTGAGTGCAGGGTTCAGTGTAACCACTTTGCTCCCAGGAAAATTCATAGCCCACATGGTTGATCGCTCCATGAATTTGTCCTTGGCAATAATATTTTTACCGAAGAATATCTCTCAATTTCTATTAGCCTTAGAGGCAGAGACTTAGATTTAATTCTTATTTCCTTCACATTACTAATTATATGGCCTAATCGAGTTTATTAATTAATCTATTCTTGTTTTCTCATCTATGGGGATAATGTTTTTCTCCACCAACAGTTGTTATAGAGATCATATAAAGTCTATGTAGAAAGATAGTCATTGAGACAAAAAGCATAAAAGATGTTGCAAATTGAGGGGCAGAGAAAATACTAACAAAACCTACTAAGTAAAGGAAGAGATTCTTTGCATATTTACTTGTTCTTTAACACATTTTTTGAGAGAAGGATCTGGGTCTGGCTTTTCCTATGTAAAGAATGACTGATAAATGATAGGCATTAAATAAACTTTTGTTGGATGAATGCTGCTACCCTCTTTTTAAAACTCATCTTCTATTATAATTTCTTCCTTTTTTATTGCAATTAAGCTACACCAGTTTTTCTGCTGTTCCTAAAACACATCTAACTCATCCCCATCTCAGGACTTTTATATTTTTTATTACATGAGCCTGAATTATCCTTCCCCCATGCATGAAGAGGACTGTCCTTCTCATCATTCAATTCTTTCTTCTCAGGAAAAGTAATGAAACATATTGACACTCTTTGCCTTCTGCACAGTGCATATAGCCTCCTAGTATTTTTTATTTTCTGTATCCCCCAGGCAAAGAAAAACTCCTTGAGCACAAGGGTTTGGTCTATATTGTCTTATACCTCTGACTATATTTGCTGATTAATATTTGTGGCCAACAAACATATGAAAAATTGTTCATTATTATTAATAACCTGTGAAATAAGAACTAAGATCATAATGCATATTGTATACAATCAATTGGGAAAAAATGAAAATTATGGTAATACCAGATATTGGAGAGAATGTTTGCCATAGGATCTCTTGTATATTGATGACTGGAGTTGAAGTGTTTGCAAATATTTTGAAAAACAGTTAGACAGCATCCCCTAAAGTTAAACCTCACATAAAATGGGATGTATAAATTATATTCCAATTTAAACATATAAAAGAAGAGACATGGACAAGAATGTTCTTGGAATAAGCGTGGAAATAATCCAATTTTCTATCAGTGTGAGAAAGGATAAATAAACTGTGATATATTCACACACATAAAATATGACACAGAACTCTCAGTGAATGGTACACGGGTCAGACTCACCAACATGCTTAAGCTATAACCCTATCTGTTATTCTCACTCTTTTGCGATTTCTGATTTCCTGCATTCAGTAAATAATCAAGATCTGTCCATCAAGCCTCCTCTGTATCTCATGTATCCTTCCACTGTTCTTCACTTTGAATGTCATCACTGCAATTCATTGCATAAAAATCTTTTGCATGAATTATTGGAAAAAAGCCTCCTGGATTTCCTCTTAAGTCACTCCTCATATTCTCTGCCATGAAGTCCAAACTTGATAGTTTGCATTTTGTGTTTACCTGTCTAGTTATTTGCTCCTTCCCAATCTTTAATCCAGACTTCCTAAAAATATTTAATTACATGACTCTGCCATTCCAGAATATTTTTATTTTTTCACGATTAGAATTGCTGTTTCCTCTACTTCAATTACACCATTAATTGTTTATTATCTCTGGCAAATATGTCTCCCATAAATTTAAGATCTCAACCTAGCAGCTCAGCTTTGACATCACTTTAGCTCTGAGCTCTTCCTTATCCCTCTAAAGAATAGATTCTTGTCCTTCCTGTTTGTATCAAACTGCCCTTCCTCCATGAGATCACATCACACACATTACCTCATTGCTTGGCTGTATTCTTCACTAATCTCTAAGCTAAATAAAGGCTTAATGAAGCTCAATCTATAAGATTAATCACATGAAAGTTCTCCTATTTGTGATCATATTCCTGATTTTTGGCACGGTCACTGGTATGCAGTCATCCTTCTGTATATTTGTTTCATCAGTGAACAAAGAAAAAGAGAAGTTTGAATCACAAACAACGTACAACCTTTTGTATTTGTGTGTGGGTTAAGCAACACGTTTTTGTAAACTGAGGTGACTAAACATGTTTAATGACTATGTTAACCCCTCTTTGCCTGGAGTGCTCATAATACCTCTATTTCTATTTGATATGTATTACATAGTGCTTTTGTTATTTAAATGTCTTGATGTAAGTTTTTGGGTAATTTTTAAATTTTTAATGATTTCTGGAAAATTGGGAAAGTAAAAAAAGCCTCTGGGCAATGTTCCATAATACTAACTAAAAGTGATAATGGATCAAATGTTTATATGCAGCTGTTTTATAAAAATATGGAAAAGTACTTTGCAAATAGTAAAATACTATCTTAAATGAAGATATATTTACTCCAAATGTACCTTTATCATATTCCTTGGCATGGAAAGACAAAAGCAGTGGGATTACTCTCTGTGTATCATCAGAAAATGATACACAGGTGATCATACCTAGTGAATACAGCATAGGTAGATGTGCATGTCATTTTTTAGATTATGACATTACCAAGAAAATCTCTCAGATAGAAGACTCTCCTAGGCTTAGTCCAGGGCTGCATCTTCATATTATATTAGCTCTGAAAGTTTGCTAATAAGTGTTTTGTGATTAAGATGGGGAGTGTAGAGGCAGGTGGTTGTAGTGAGGGTGGGAGCATTTCATTTGTCTGATGTGTTTGAGAAACTTTGAGTCAAGAAAAAATAAAATTTTTCTTAGTTACTAGAGTTCACAGAGCCCTTCATATTTTCATGTGCATCGTCAATCTCCAAGGGTAAAATATCCTATCTAGTGTACACTAAACTTAATTGACCATAGACTTAGTTTTTTTCATAGATCATCTTTTGTGGAACTGTCATTTGTGTGACACATTCTGGAAAATGTTGGGTTGAGAAATTAACAAAATTATGTTCATAGTTTGGAAAGTATGACTTAAAGGAAGATACATGTCAAAATATATGAACTTAGGAATAGAAAAATAAGCAAAAGTTTAGCAAAACAGGTTGGTTCAGAATCAGTCAATTTACATCAATTCAATCATTTATTAAGTTATTTAAATTTGTAGTCTAACACTGTGCTAGGCATTACCATGACAACAATAAGATATTGCTTCTCCTCTCAAAAGTTTTAATTAGCAATAAAATTAAAAGTTCACATTTTCTACTATCTATTTAGCTTTAATATTCACAATAATTCCACAAGGTAAGAATTATTATTCTTATTTTATATTTGAAGAACCTATCATTAAATAACATATCTGAGGTTATCTAATACGTGATACTGTTATTGGTAAAATGATAGTTAATAATGTAATGTGACATATATCTACTTGTTAACCTGCCTAATATTTAAGGAAAGAGCAATGGAAGCAGGTCAGGAATGAGAAGAGAACAAAATACCATTCCTGAGTTATTTATATGATCTGATCCTTTTAGACAGATGTTAATTCATTTAAACTTAAATCTTCTGAAAACACTCTAAATGTACACTTCAGCCATATTTTACATAGCAGAAAATAGAAGCTGGACATCCTTACTAATAAGAATTTGCTGATGATATTAAAACAGAGTTAGTAGAGCTGCATTCACACCCAGATTCACAGGTCTGCTGAGTCCACATCTCTTGCACTTTCCGTTGTCTCTTGAGTATGACAAAAACAGTAAGGGTGGCATGAGTTTGAGCAGGAAGACTGAAGAGGAAAGAACTGCAATCTTTGGACAAAGCAGGAAGTAAAATTGGTCTGAGACATAGAAGTCTGAAGTTTATAGCAATGCTTGTCTTTAAATCTGTTCATTTTTCAGTCTTGACTCGTACAAGAAAGGGCTCAGTGTCTTCAAATCATTGCTACTTCTCCTCCTCCACTTCCAACTCTATGGCAAGAATTTGTTAACAAGTCATTGAAACTTTACCCATTGAAATTTGCACAGTTAAGGAAGTATGCATTCCATAGTAATGACAGCAACCATGAATCATATTTTCTATTTCAACACTAACTCTGAATTCATATGAAATCATTGTGTATTAATCATGATGGATTAATTTTTGTAACACCAATAAAATAAGTGGAATTAAATAATAAAAGTTTATTTTTACCCATGAAGAGTTTAACACAGAGGTCCCTGGTTGAGTGAATGTCCTTCAAGCAGTGACCCAAACTCAGTCTTCTTCCCCCTATGGCTCTACCACACCCCTGAGATTTTACAGTCCTCCAATGGATCTTGGACATTTGGCCAGTATACCACATCAGCTGGAGAACAGTCATTGCAAGGATTGCAAGGATGGCTGAGAAATGTAGATTAGCTCTGTGCTTAGGACCAAAAGGAAAATTATTTGGTGAACAATTAGTCAGAGTCTGCCACATTCCACCCTTTCTGACAGAAAATGTCTGTTTTCTACCTCTTGAACACATATAGTAGACATCCTTTCCCAAGAGATGTATCAATCAGGAATGATAAGGAAATTGGAACTTCTCCAGAATTTATAAAAGAAGAAATGATGAATACAGGGAAACATATGCTTAAATTTTTTTTTATAAAGAACCAGAGAACCAATGTCAGGGATAATTGCAGCTGACTTTGGTAAAATCAGAAGTTTCTGATTTGAAGTAGCCTCTTTCATGATTGTAGTTGATCATAGCACCAGTAGTCTCTATGTGCTAACTCAAAAGCTTCTCAAAATTCACATCTGCTCTCTTCCCACACATCTTTCTCTCATGAAAGTGTCTCTTATTACTCAGGGAATCTAAATTTGCAAGGGAGGCTGAGAAGTGTAATTTCCAAGTGTTTTGCCTTTACTGCACAGAGACAAAGTAATAAAAGCATAGAAGTTTGCAAGGTATCAACAGACAGTATCTAGAACAGGAAAAAATAAACTTAAAAAAGAATCCCATTGAGTCTTTGCAGCCATTTCAAAATTTAAGGTCTTATGGGAATCAATCACATATTGCTCCTTGTGGTTTGGCATTATATAGACTAAAAAGACAAATTATTTTTATCCCTCCGCCTACTCCCCAACCATGCATTCAATAAGAATGACTTCAAACAATTTATAAAGAGGAACAATAGGGAACACACAGGAGTGCACTGATCCACAACAATACTAGTATTCTGCTGGGAGTGGAATGTGAAAGCCTTTTCGTCTTGATGAAAAACTAATGCTACTCTCTGCTGGGCACTGTGTTCCCTAATCTTCATGACCTCTGGCTCTGCCCTTATGTATTATTCTGTTTGGTCCTTCAGAATCAAGCCTTGTAAACTTTCCAGTGATACTACACTGCATTGACAGGGAACTTACTGCTGGAGCAAATTCACAACCCCTACAATTGTTTTTCAGGTAAATAAAAGATTTTTAGGCATGGCCTTGTAGTTCTTTAGACCACAATTAACTCAAAAACTTGGTATCTGCTGGGATTAATTGTTTCTAATCAGTTCAATACACCAGTCATGAGACTTAAAATTTTTTTCTTTTTTCCTAGAGACAATGTTCAAGACTGATTTATTGCTTTGCTTACTAGTACCCTTCTCACCAATCTTCCATAACATAAAGGAGATATCTTGAAGTTATCTGATGTATCCAGGGGCTATCTGGAGGTTATCTAAAATAGGCTAGAGTGGGTCCATCCTTAATCTGATCTTTGATCCAAGGCATAATCTTAATAAATTCTTTGTCACTAAAAAACATTCTCAGACTTATCTCTTACTGCTTGGAGTCTATAAGCAATCAGCTTTTCCAGTCCCTCAAGGCCCCATATTTCTGGTCATTCTCTGTGCACTTTCATTTATGTTTTTCAACTGGCAAGTCCCTGTATGAACTCATCTCTGTCTAATTATACTGTGTGATGCATACCTACTAACAACCAACATACATCCTAAACCTCTGCTTTCTATACTTTGCCCCTAGAGCGTCAATGAACACATGGTCTGACATCCAAATCATTGTTGGTGATTTTTACTATGTGATTTAGTATATGTTTTTATTTTATTGTAGGTCACATTAGTAGCCTCCTTCTGTATTAGTCAAAATATATTAAATAATACAATAAAAAATTCCATATTGTCAATGGCTTAGCACAATACTATCTTATTTCTAGTCTGGCATGAATGGGCAGCCCTCCAAGACAGCTGTTTTGTAGTCAATGATTGAGAGATTTAAGAGCTTGGATGTGATGGAAACTTTCCATTGGGCTTAAAGTCCTCCCCTGGCTCTTCTGCAGCGTAGAGTAGGCATAAGAACAGATCACTGTGCTACAGATCTGCACTTGTAACATGCGGCAGGACACAGTTACCTGATCTCTCCTATTAGGGAAAATGTGATGTGTAGTTTATTTATGTTCACAGAAGAAAAACAGATATATCTGTGAAAAATTAACTGATTTCTGCAACAAGTTGTGTCCAAATGTTCAGATAAAATAAAGTTCATTATATATGAAGAACAGGTATAAATGATGAGGTCACATTTTACAAAGAAACATACATATAAGTGGTTGTTATTCATAAAAAAATTACCACCATGGGAAGATATACATTAATTTTAATATTATGGCAAATATGCAATTGATGTTAGATTTTTCTTTTTAATTTTTAACTCTTGAGTAGCTTGCAAAACCACACAAAGGAATCATTTATTACTTTATGATGATGATTTGAAACTGTCAAAATTTCCCTTTGCTATAGCTTATATAGACAAGGTTTGCATGAACAGATTTTACTAATGGTTTAAATATCATCCAAATGAAAGTTGTATGGTTAAAAAAGAAGTTTTCATTAATAATTCTATATGTATTTCTAGTGGGTTTCATTTTCAGTAAAAGCCTACATGCATTGAAAATAACTTTGAAAAAGAAACAAAGTTTGGAAATAAACTTTGAAAGAGTTATTTGCTATTTTACCATTGTTAGCCTATTCTTTGAAAAACTGAAATTGCTTTGAAATGACAGGTTTTTCTTTAGCTTAGTAGGGGGGCTGAATCAGGCTGATTTTTTTTTCCTTTCTTTTTTTTGGTGAAATGACAAGATATAGTTAGAAAATCTCAAATTTTGTAGCTAAAACTGACTCCATATTTTGAATGAAAACTTATTCTCAAATTTTCAAAAGAAATGTTGGTTGATATCCAAACTCTGCCATTTTAAATGGAATATATGCAAGTGACTAAACTCTGCAATTCAAAGAAAAGCATTAGATTTTTAGATAATTTGGCTTTGTTATATCAACTAGGAATGAAACTGATTTAGAGGGCCACCATTAGTATAAATAATACACACACACATACACACAAAAAAGAAAAAGAGAAAAAAAAAACTACTTCAAAATTAAAATTTTCAGAGAAAAAAGATGATAAAAATGGCAGATTTACCAGCCTAAGTTATAGAATACAGAAATTTGAATCTAAATTCTACAACATATTGTTTGATCTTATAAATACCATGTAAGAATTTTGAACCCTAGTTGAATATGTTAACAATGAGAATATCTCTTTTTCTAAACATATTGTTATGAATTTTAGATCCACAAACATGGCAAGGCCTTATTTTAAATCAAGCACTTTTTTTAAATGAGTAACATTTATAAACGAATAAAGATTTTTACTTAAAAATCACAGTTTGGTATGAGGAAGCAGAAGAAAGCCAATAATTATAATGAATCTTGGTGTATTATGATAACATTTATAGAAGGACAGAGAAGAGAGGCATAAGAATAATCTACAGCATCTTGTGGAAGTGAGCACATGCTCCAAGGAGGGAATGCTGTTGCAGCTGCTTCTCAGTAAAAATGCAGATGTTTTCAAAAGCAGAAGAAAGAGCATATTTCAAACAATAGAATGATGTGAACAAAGGCACACACAAAAAAGAAAGTTCTGGGTACATTTAGAGGAGGATTAATGTGTTCTATCTGATTCAGTGGAACTGAAGAGAATTTAGGAATTTGATTATATTAGACCGTGTTGATAAGTTTGGGAGGATTTTACTCTTCTCTGAAAGTTATTGGAGCTCAAGAAAGAATTTTAAGACAGACAAGTGACAGATATACACTTATGGAAAAGCACTCAGCATAAGTGAGAAAGTTGGAAAAGCTGAGAATGAATTCAGACAGACCAGTTGTAAAGCTATCCAGGTAAGATGGGATGTAGGCTTGGAACTGAGGCTGGATAAATACAGAAAAGAGATCAAAATTCAACAAATGTAAGAGTATGATCCAGTAGACCTCAGACCTGAGAAGTAATGGAGGCAGGGATGTCCATATACCTATCCTCCTACTAGAGCAGCTACACAAAGAGGGGTGCTATTTACCTAGATGGAGAAGTCAAGATGCAATTACAAATTTTAGAGATAATTTAGTGATTCATTTTAGGGGAACTATTCTTGAATATGATTGTGAACTTTGAAATGTAGTCTTGATAAAAGATAAGGATGTAGAGTCACTGGTATATGCATTTGGATGCTAATTGAATTCATAAACCTTGATTAGGTTGCCCAGGAAGCAACTCTAGAGAGGGAACAAGAGAGCACCAGATACTGTATTCTGTAGGAAATATCACGATCATTTAAAGAGGGTAGCAGAACAAGAGGATAACAAAAAATCAGCAAGAGACGGAATGACAAATTAGGTGGAAGAAAAGGATAAAGTGATTAAAATGGAAGTCAAGAGAAAAACGTGGTTTAGAAAGGTTTTCAGGATTAAATTCTGCTGAGAAATTATATAAGAGCTAAAAATGTCTACTGCAGCTAAAAATAAATAATTTATTGGAAATCTTGCATTTATATGATGATTTGTACAGGTACCATCAAAAGGTGCTTATTTAATAAGAGGAGAAGAAAATAAAACTGTCATTGCTTTTTTACACTTATAAAGAAAAACAAACTTATTCAGATACAATCATTTGATGTGAATAAAATGCATATTTTGTCAATGGGCCTTAATCCTTCCACTGTAGATGATTTATAGACCCTATAGAACCTACATTTCAGAGAGAGAGAGAGGAGGAGAAAGAGAGAGAGAGAGGGAGAGATAATATCAGGTACATCAATTTTCCATAAAACCCTCAGACATATATGAAACACAAATTTATTTGCATTGCTCTCCTGTAAAGATATTGTCATCAATGTGAGTTTTATTCAATCATCATTTATGTTTAAAATAATCCTCCTCTTAGGGGACTTATTTATTATTGCCTTGGGATAATCATAAAGCTTCAATCCATCAAGGTTTCAACTTATTTGGGAAAATATAAAGTATTCATTTCCAGTTACTACAAATCTAGCGATTCCCAAGTTATGAATCGAAGTTATAAATAGGCTATGCTCCCCAAATTAATATGTTTTGAGTTCATAACTCATTTTTCCTAAACTAACTCACAAAAATACCTATAAATGACACTGAGTAAATTCAACTAGTAGTTAACATTTACTGATTATTAATATCCTAAGTGGTCTGAAAACATGAGCTACTTTAATCCTAATAACAATTGTATGGCATGAGTACTATTTTTTCTATTTCGTTGATATATAATAAAAAAGAGAGAAGTAATCAACTTGTCTAAAAGCACATAGCTTCTGAGACGTTGACCTACAACTAGAAATCTTAGATTTTATTCTAAAGCATATATTTATGTTATTTTAAAACTTTTAATATAGATAAATTTAAAAATGTACAGAAGTAGGAATAAAACATAACTAATCCCATTTGTAGCCATTATTTAGCTTCAATAGTTCTCATTTCATGATCACCGTTTCATCTAGGTCTCCACTAAATCCCCCCCTTCCCCTCCTCTGTGTTATTTTGAAGTGTTCCACACAGCATGTGGCTTCTATTAATATCTTACCCTATCTCTAAAATATTTTATTTTAACATAGTTCTATACTATTATGACCCCTAAATAAAAATACACAATGATCCCATCTTCATATGTCTAATAATTATTTAAATTTGCCCTATTATTTCATATAAAATTCATAGATGATCAAGATCCAAATCAAGATCTAAACAATATCCACTTACTGCGTGTGGTTGATGTCTTTCAATTTCTACAGCTATGATGCCTCTCAACGCTTTTTACTCTTACCATCTGTTTGTTCAATAAATTGGGCGATTTATCTTGCAAATTTCCAAAATTGTGAATTTTGCTGAATACATCATAGAATTGTTTTAACAAATTCTTCTACCCCCAGTGTTTCCTAAACTAGTAATTAGTTCCCGAAGTTTCAAAAGCACATATCTATAATTCTATGGTACATTTACTATAAGTTGTCTAAATATGTGTTTTTATACTTAATAGAAGATCAGTAAAAAAAAAAGTGAGGTATCAATTCGTATATAGGATCAGCTGCTGGTATAACTGTGAACCAAAATAACAGATTTATATCAAGTTTATATCTCTCATAGATATCAATCTGGAGGTAGGAAGAACTGAGGGATGATGACTCTGCCCTACAAGGTCATCCAAGAATCCAAGTTATAGCAGTCTTTGTTTTCCATTCTTAAACTGTTGTCCTCTGCATTAACCATTATGACTCAATATTAGGTACTCATTCCTATCAGAAGGAAGGATGAAAAGAGAAAATTAGGTTTCCTCTACAAAACCAATCAGGATGTTGTTCATGGCACTTCAACACAGCCAGAAATAGTCTCATGAAAATACATAGCTGCAATGGAAGCAGGGCATATAGTGTTGGCTCTTTGCCCAGATAAACATTTTCTTAATAGTAAGAAGAGGAAAGGGCACCTATTAAGAGGTAAAATAAAAATGTATAACCTATAAGTTAAAGCTCTAAGTACATAAAATCAATAACAGTAGGAGTGAACTATCATAATTTTGTTAATCATAAATGAGCCAAGCTCTCATAATACCACAAGTGTGATAGAATATTTGACCAGACAATTCATTATTTGAGACTAAGTTTAGAGGTTACCCAAGGCAGTAGTGTTGATCAGGTGAGAATCAAATTTCTACTTCTTGGAAGTTACACAAAAATGAGAAGACAATGTACTACAGAATGCAACAATGTAAGAATTGTGTCACAGATACAATTTGTTCTATGCCATGTAAGTACATTATAAATTTTACCTATCTAGTCTCCTTTTATGTACCATGTGTGCATATCTCTGTCTGTCTATCTATCTATCTATCTATCTATCTATCTATCTATCTATCTATCTATCATCTATCTATCTAACTAATTCTTAATCCTTATCTCTAACTTTGCTATTTGGGGATCATGTTCCTTTTACAACACAGGGTTTTTCTGCCTGTTAGAGGCTTCAGATGGGTCAATGGTGTGTTTCAGATATTTTAGAGATGATTTCACACATATAATCACAATCTTTTGAGGTATGTATTAATGATCCCTCTTCACATTATGAAAGCTGTGGTTAGATAGGTAATATTTCTTTCTTCCATATTACTCAGAGAAGTGATAGTTCAGATGTTAATTTAGATATTTAATATGCCAAATTGTACTGTATTTTAAATCTACTTTCAAAATCCACAGTCCTTGTTGTGCCACAGAGAATTTTTCTACTTGAAGATGAATCCTATGACTCTCCAAAAGAGTTTCACAAAGTGTACGTGCTCTGCCTAAAGTCATGGTAAAATACATGTCATCTGCAAGGTATTGATTCTTTTGGAGAGTAGAAAAATTTTAAGTAAATTTAAAATACAATACAATTTGGCAATGAAGTTCAGAAAATTCTGGTCAATCTAATTTGAATATATTTGCTAATTTTAAGACATCTCGTCTTTCATAAGGATTGTTAATATGTACCTTTAATAGGACTTCTAAACAAATAAGTGTGATAAATAATGTGTAATATTCCCAGAAATCATTTATCCATCGAATATTTTCCCTAATAAAATAAATTTCTTTATAAAACTTGAAAGAATACATATCCATACATACTCATGTGTGTGTGTTTGTATGGGTGTTATAGATGTATACATGTATGTATGTATAAACACATATTTATTCATATATATAGGTTTAGAATCATATGCAGGTAACTTTCTCTTTATCATAACTTATCAGTAAATTCAGTGCCTTTGAGTAAGACTTAAGACTATTACCAAGAAGGTAAAGAGAAGTTTGCAAGTTAAAAAAGACGAAAAACAGGATTGAAAGCAAATTGTATCGTACAATGACAGTTAGCCTATCATGGGAAAGAAACTCTGATTATTTCTGATGTGCAACACATATGTTATTTGTATATAGCCCACAGCCGATTGGGATGGCCCAACATGACATTACAACATTCAAGGCATTTGAGGAAAACCCTCTGCATGATTCAAGTTTGTATTGTCAACTGTGATTAGCACCGTGGCTTGAACATAGAGTCCTGTCAAAAGTGATCAATCTGTGAATTTACTTACTATTATGTTAAAAGCATAGATTCCCACATGCTTTGGAGGAAAACATAGTGTGGATTGTGTCTTTATTGAACTTGATTTTATGAAGAGATTGGATATATAAAATATTCTATTACCCTTTCTCAGGTATATTAGCTCCTCCTTGTGCCTCAGGAGAGGCAATTTACCTTTCAACTATGAAGAACTTGCTTTGAGAAAGTATTTTACTCATTCTGACTCTTAAGAAGATTGGGTCAGATTTAAAGAAATTTTGTTTTAATTTTAGCAGATGGGGATCAAATATGACCAACACCACATGATTCTTGCAAGAAGTACCTGTTTTATCTAATTCATCCTACATCATATGCAATTCCTGTATCCCTAGTACAACATAAAATCCTTACATAATCCCAAGAAATTACTGCATTATTTGGATTGAATACATATTGAAAATGAGTTGGGAACCCATTTCCATTTTGTCCAGCTATTGACTATATAAGTTAAAAAATGTATTCCATTTTTTTTTTATGTTCCACAGTTATAAAGTAGTTTCAGAGATGTTACCTCATTTAAAATTTAGGATACTTCTTAACTCCAGATTAATGCTGTTTCCACAGCATTACAGAGCTTCTGACTGTATATGTTAGACTTAGGAGAAAAGAGATAGAAAGAACAGTTGTAATTAATTGCACTGTTTCATGATTTTAACAGGCAATATTAAAATGATTTGGGATTTGAAATTGTATTTCAGAAGTTTTAGGATGTATGAAATACTTATTTTCAGCTGTGATGGAGTCTGTGTTTATCCATTCATGTAATCTGTTATTAATGTAATATCATTTTACTTTATCTTAAACTTTTATACATTCTCTTGTGTATTTGGTCACTCAAGTCAAATCAAATGGGATAAGGAAATTCACTGCTGAGAAAAAAATATATATTTTTGTTCCATTTTGTTTTTAATAAACTTTAAGAGTGGTTTTATTAGGTTCACAGTCATTATACTTTTAAAACATTAATAAAGATTGCATTAATAAGAGACTTAAAGTTATTTAGTTGGTCTTGAAATTTTGATTGGTTTTTCAGAACCCAAAGAGAGGAATCAATTGTTACAACATGTATGTGTACTTTGTTACAAAGCCATTCATTCTCCCTCAAGTTTTGGATTTGATGTGTATCATAAATGGGGTCAAAAAGTTTGAAAAAAAATCATTAGCCTCACTGACTATGTGATCACAGACTATAATTTCATCTTCCTGCATTATATAAGCTCTTTTAAAACACTAAACTGGGAGAGTGACTAGCAATAAGTTGAGGAAAATTGATGATTTTCTTATATACATATATACATATATGATACTCAAGGAAGAATATACAAAGTTCAAATTTCTCCTATTTAGTTCATTAGTAAAACGAGATAATTTTGAAAAGAGAAAGAAGATGATTATTCAGAATTCTAAAGCAAAGGGCTCATATTCATGCATGGTTAAATTTTTCTTAATATTTTTCATTTTATTAGCAATATAAGTTTCATTTTCTTATCTGAAAATAATCAAGTCATATTTTAACTGAAAAAATATCTGGTCAGAAGCCATCAGAGATTATTGATTGTATCTTGTGGCTTTTAATAATTAGCTTATTAAAATACTTAAAAATTAAATAACACTACAGAATGTTAAAGGAAGTGATATTTTAAAATTATAGTTTTTATATCTTATTTTAAGTATTACACACTATTTTCAATAGTAGTTCTATAAACAGTACAGATAAGTGTACAGAATGACCAATAATAAAATGATACATATATAGAATACAAAACTGAAACAATAATCATAACAAATAAAAACTAATATAGATAAACACCAGAAAAAAAATCTTATTTATTGACTCATAAGTTCAAAACTTATGAGTCAATAAATAAGAATTTTCATGGAAACAGTTGGATAAAGAGGGATAGTATACATCATCCTCCTGCTTACCACAGGAGGAAAAAATTATATAATATAAAAATACTATAGAACTCATAAAAGTGCAAATATTTAGTTATATGACTTTTGAACTATATCATGGTTGTATTTGTTCTGTGATACAACAATCTTATCTTGATCAAGGTAAAACAAAAGAGAATTATTAACTCTTTGTTATGACTGAATTAAACACATTCAATAATATCTCAAGTCATATTAAATATCTATGCTAATACTATAAGTTATTCTCTGTACTTCAAGGGGTGAAAGCCTGAAAAGTATATTTCCCACACTACTTTACAGGAAGGTTTTTGTAATAAGTCCTGAGAGCCATTATTGTGAGATTTGAAACCTGGAATTTAAAGACAAATGATTATTCTCAGGTGAAAGTTGGAACAGGTACATGGCCTGCAAAGAAATCCAGTGTTAGGTTTTGCCAAGGTTTTACAGTGCTTATTCCTGTGGATCACCCACTGTTGTATTACAGGCAAATAAGATAATTGATGGAAACTTCCATGGGCTTTCGAACTTTTATTACCTAGCCTTTTCAGTGGTGCTGTATGTATCTAATTATTTTCCTAGTTGAGACACCTAAAGTTGCCTTATATTTTCATGTGGCTCCTGAAGGAGTCATCTCCCCAGTAGGTACTTTTGTTGTGTTCAATCTGAGCCTCTGCTTAGGAGCCAATGACTCATTTTTGAGGATTAGGTTCTTTTTTGGTCAAAAAGATCAGCATGTTTCTCCCTATTATTAGTAGCAGTGATATAAACAAAGTTTAAAATGCCTCACTTTTGAGAAAACAAAAGACTTCATTAAGTTCCAAAATAAAGGAAGTATTTTTGTGTAAATTCAATTTTAAGGACCATTCAGTAAATTTTATAATACTGATGGATATGGTTAGCTCTTATAAGAGTACACCAAAGGGAATTGGATTCCTCAGTTTGAGAGATTGAAAGTTAAGATTAGACATGAAAAAATCTAAAAAATAATATTACAAATGGTTTAGTTCAAGTGAATTTTAGCTTTCTTGTTATATCAAACTTCAAATATCAAAGCAGGGAGAGCACTTTGCAAAACATGCAAGAGTTACATTTAGCACAAATACAGTCATGTACAAATGCATATAGACTTATAACTGGTTAAGCACATTTTTACAAGTGGTGGCACACAGGAAATAAAAATAGATATGTAAAATAATTTGATATCTTGAGAAAAGACAGAGCTATATTTAGGATATAGTTAGAGCTGGGATATCCCTAATCTTTAAAGAGAACCTTAACTAAGTTGTGGTTACATGATTTTGCCACAATGAACCAAAATTTAAGCAGTATACACTCTTTCAATAATAATTTAAGAAATTGTATCATTTTCGTATTTATACCTACATGCTGATATGTTACATATTCACTTCTTCAGAAATTTGAAAACAGTCGAGTTTAGCAGCCACTAGTAAGCATGAATAGTTTGAGGAGGAACCCTTGACACTGTTAATTGTAATATCTCACCATTGTGAACTTGTACTTCTTAAATTAAAAAAAAAACTAATTGTAATATTGCTGCTAGCACTAAACTTTAGCTCCAGGGTGACAGTCAATAGTCAGTCTGTAAGAAACTGAATACTAGGCTACAATGACTGTGTTAGTATATGCAAGTATTTAAGCCTTTTTATATTTTAAAGTTCAATTTTAAGGTTACTCCAGCCATTTTTTTTCTTCATTTTTCCCCTGTATCCTCTCTACTCCCTTGGATTCCATTTTACAGCTTTCTTTTCCTGTCCTTCCCTTACCTCTCTCCAGGCATTCTTAGTGTCTCTCATTGATTTCTCTTCTGCTTCCCCATGTATTTTGGGGGACTACCCAGGTACTGATTTGGGTGCTTTTCTTTCTTTATGAAATTTCTCTTTGTAATTCCTCCCACTACTATACTTTCAATAATCACTGCTATGTACAATATACCTGTAGTAGGTTGAATAATGGAATGTATTTTACCTTATTTGGAAAAAGTGTCTTTCAGATGTAACTTGGTTTAGGATCCTAAAATGTGAATATTACTTTGGATTATCTGGGTGGTACCTAATACCATCATAAGTATTCTTATAAGTGAGAGACAAATGGAGATAACACATCATCTATTCAGGAGATTTGGAAATAGTAAGGTTTCTAATAAAAGACATTTTTCTCTTATGTCCCTTTCCTTTGATTAGGCTTTTCTCCTTTCCTGGAATGAGTTTACCTACCTCCTTCATTTGATGAACTTCTATTCATTTGTCAAGCCCCAAACCCAAAGTCACTTCTTCTGTATGGCACATCCCCCATCCTCTGGAAGAGTCCATTGTCCACAAGCCTACAGTAAATTCTTAGTCTTCTTTCTTTTTTTTTTAAATTCCAGTTTTATTCAGGTAGAATTGCATCCAGAACTAAGTTTAAGGTGTACAGCATAGTGATTTGACTTCCATGCATCATAAAATGACTCCCACAATAAGTCTGGTGAATATCCATCATCTCATATAGATAAAAAATTAAAGAAAAAGAATATTTTTTTCCTTGTGATGAAAACTCTTACAATTTACTCCCTTAACAATTTTCATATATGAGAGCAGTGTAAATTATATTCATCATGTTGTACATTACATCCTAGTATTTATTTATCTTATAACTGGAAGATTGTACCTCTTGACCATCTTCATCCAATTACCCCTTCCCCTCCCCACTGCCTCTGGTAACTACAAATCTGATCTCTTTTTCTACAAGTTTGTTTGTTTCCTTGTTTGTTTGTTGTTGAAGTATAATTGACACTATGTTAGTTCCTATTACACAATAACTGATTTGGTATTTCTATACATTTCAAAATAATTGCCATGATGTCTAGTTACCACCTGTCACCATACAAGGATATTACATAATTATTTACTATATTTTCCACATATACCCTTAATTCATATCTATGACATTTATTTTACAACTGGAAGTTTGTACCTGTTAATCTCCCTCACTTTTTTCTCTCCTCTCCTCTCCTCACACTCTTCCATTCTAGTAACTACCTTTAGTTTCCTGTATCTGTGACTCTGTTTCTGTTTTATGTTTGTTCATTTGTTTTGTTTTTTAGATCCCACATATAAGTGAAATCATACAGTATTTGTCTTTCTCTGTCTGACTTATTTCACCTAGCATAATACCCTCTAGGTCCATCCATGTTGTCACCAATAGCAAGATTTCATTCTTTTTTATGGCTGAGTACTATTCTTTAACCATTCATCTATTGATGGGTACTTCGGTTGCTTTCATATTGTGGCTATTGTAGATAATGTTGCAATAAACATTGGGGTGCATATATCTTTTTTAAGTAGTATTTTCATTTTCTTTGTATAAATACCCAGGAGTAGAATTTCTGAAAAGTATGGTATTCCCATTTTTAATTTTTTGAGGAATCTCTATATTTTTTTTCATAGTGGATGCTCCAATTTACTTTCCCACCAGCAGTGCATAAGGGTTCCCTTTTCTCCATAACCTTACCAACACTTGCTATTTGTTGTCTTTTTGATAATAGCCATTCTTTTTGACAATAGCCATTCTGAGGTGTAAGATGATACCTCATTGTGGTTTTCATTTCCATATCCCTGCTGACTAATGACGTTGAGCATCTTTTCATGTGCCTGTTGGCAATCTGTTTTCTTTGGAAAAATGTCTATTCAGCTCCTCTATCCAGTTTTTAATTGATTCATTTGATTTTTTTGATATTGAGTTTTATGAGTTCTTTGTATATTTCAATATAACTCCTTTATCAGATATATCCATTGCAAATATCTTCTCCCATTCATTTGGTGGTCTTTTCATTTCCTTGATATTTTCCTTCACTGTGCAAAAGCGTTTTAGTTTGATGTTGTCTCATTTGTTTATTTTGGCTTTTGTTTTCCTTGTCTGAGGAGACATAGACAAAAAATATTACTAAGAACAATGTCAAAAAGAATACTGTCTATGTTTTCTTCTGGATGTTTTATGGTTACAAGTCTTATTCATAAATTTTTATCCACTTTGAATTTATTTTTGTGCATGGTGTGAGAAAATAGTACAGTCTGATTATTTGCATGTAGCTGTCCAGTATTCCCAACATCATTTTTTGAAGAGGCAGTCTTTTCCTCAGGGTATATTCTTGCCTCCTTTGTTGAAGATTAATTGCCCATATAAGAGTGGGAGCATGTGAGATTTTGTGTGCACCTTTTAAGTGTGGAGTCTCTATTTACCACAGACCTCTAGTTCTCCCAAAAGTAAGCTTACAAAGGCAAACATTCTGGGGGGATTGTCTTCTAGTACAAGACTGCTGTGCTGGGAGGCTTAATGTTGGGCTCATACCCCTCTCTCCTTGGGATAAACCTCTGCAACTGTAATTACCCTTCCATTTGTGGGTTGCCCACCTAGGGTTATGGTCTTGACTATATCGTGTCTCTGCCCCTCCTACCTGTCTCATTATGGTTCCTTCTTTATGTCTTTAGTGGTAGAAGATAATTTTTGCTGGTCTTCAGGTGTTTCTCATCAATAGTTGCTCTGTAAATAGTTGTAATTTTGGTGTGCCTGTGGGATGAGGTGAGCTCACAGTCTTCCTACTTTGCCAGCTTGACCACACTCTTGTAGTCTTCTTATCCTGTATTTGTCATTAGGACAGAAGACGTGCCTTATGTATTTGTTTTTGTATTTATAATACCTATGCTTATTACATAGCAGGCATCTAAAAGCAGGGTTTCATGTAGCAGTGTGTTGATACATGTTTAACAGCATGTTTTTTATTTAAATATGGTACTTTATCTTTTTATGACATAAATATTGCAACAATAGCCAATTTCTAGCTACTAATGTGATATTACTGAAAGTGGAATTGGGAAAGTTGCACAATGGCACATCAGTATATACTATTTCACTATATACATGGACTGTATGTAAATAACCATAGACATAAATGAATAATAAAGCATAGAAAAACAATTAGGAAGTAATGAGTTTTGAGATTTTATTTTATCTTTTAATGTTATTTGTTTAAGAGTAAATTTATGTAATTAATCTTTAATAATGGCTGTGTTTAATACCCAGCAATCAAAATTCCTGAAAAATGAATGATCATTTCTGTTGAGCCAGGGTGAGCTGGCTTCAGCACACCATTGATTTTTATGCTATAATACATTGGTGCAATAAATGTAAAGCCTTGTTTAAAAGAATCCTAAGAATCATATTTAATCTGTTCAATCAATAAGTTTATGGTGTTTCAAACTATTATATTTTTTGCATAAAAGTAAATAGAAGCAATAAAATATACAGAACTTTTTTGTGAGAGAATGAGAATGCATAAAGCATGCAGTAATATGGAAAACATTTTTCAATGAAAATACCTGTTTTAAAATCTAAAAACCTTTTTATTGGCAATAAGGTATAAATAGAAATTTGATAGTATATTTCAAATAACTTCACAAAACAAACCACAGTCCAGAGTATTTTCTCTTTTGAGATTATGCTACAAATGACTTTGTTTATAATATCAATGCCAATTCTTTTTAATATACTCATATTTTTAAAGTTAATTATAAATTTGACATCATTAAAGTATTTGTTAATTAATCAATTAATTTTCAAATATTTTATAACTACCAACCTACTGTTATAAACTGGTATAGGTGTATGACAGAATTACAAAATAAAAATAGAATAGAAAGTTTAAGAAATGTTAGAAGTACTGATTCTAACTGGGCAGTCCTCAGCAAAAGCTAAAGCTAAACTCAATAATTTTCTTAAATTATAACTGTTAAAATTTCTTTGCATGATTAAGTATAAGCTATTTCTTCTAAAACTGAGGAAATAATTTGTTAAAATAGATGGCTTATTTTTTATTTGTTGATCTTCCCTTTGCTCATTTCATAGACATATGAGGATACTTTACAGATTTTTTTCTGGTTTATTTCCCTAGAGTTTTGTTTTTTCTAGAATGTCAAACAAATTGACCATATAATATGTTGAAATTTGTGTCTTTTTGTTTTTTCAATTTAGTATGATGCTTTTGAGACTTATTCATGTTTTTGCATTTATTAGCAGTTTGGTCCTTTTTATTGCTTAATAGTGTTGAATTTTATAGATGTAGTACAGTTTCCTGATGGATCATTCATGATAGATATTTAGATTGATTTGGAATTTTTGGTGAATACAAGTAAACTGTTACAAACATTTGTGTACAGGTCTTTGGGAGAGTATGCGTTATTTTTTATCTCTTATGCAATACCTAGGGATAGGTTTATTGGATGGTATAGTAACTATATATGTTCAATTTTATAATAAACTACCAAATCCAATTTCAAAGTGGTTATTTCATTTATACATTTCCACATGAAATGTCAAACAGTTCAAGTCACTCCATATTATTTTCAGCACATGGTAGTGTCCATGCCAATGTTAGGTTTTTTTGTTTTGTTTGTTATTTGCCATTCTGGTCAAAATGCAATAGTATCTCATTATGGATGAATGAGAAATTTATCTACACATTAATTGTGCATTATTTGCAACACATTGTGTATTGCTCTGTATTTTCATTAATTAATGAAAAATTAATTTGCATTTACCTAATTACTAATCATGTCAAACATCTCTTCATGAAACCATTTGACCTCATGAATATATGAGGTATGATATCTTTAGTGAACTGCCTGTTCAAATCTCTTGTCCATTTTAAAATTAGACTTCTGTCTTATTAAATCTTTGATGTTCATTATATATTCTGGACACAATTATTTTATCAGATTTATGCTTTGGAGATTTTTTTTTCTCTTAACAGTGTCTTTCGAAAAACAGGAGGTAACATTTTACTCAAGTCCATTTACAGAAACTTTAAAAATTGTATTATTAGTGCTTTTTATCTTCTAAGAAATATTTGCCTAACCCAGGATCACAAAGTTGTTTTTTTTTTCTAGAAGATTTTTATAGTTTTATGTTTATGATTCACTTCAAGTTTTGTTTTGCTGTTACATTCTGAGATTCAAATTAACGTGATCAGAAGGAATCACTAGGCCATCTAGCTCCTATAGGGTACAGTGTTCGCAGTACAAAAACATACTTATTTTCTAGCACTCCCATCTGATAATCATGTAGAAGAGAATCTATATATGAAGAGAATTGGGGCCAGATATTTTGTTTCCCTTTACTTATTTTAGTTGGTTATGATTGTAAAATGAGGACTACTACACAGAATATACTCACTTGGGTATAAAGAATTTATACTGAAAGTTCCATTTAGTTTAGTTGACCTTTTTCATTCTTTCATAACCCACTTTTAGTTTACCAGGAATTTCTGTTGATGTTATCTTCATAATATATCTAACTTCTGATTGTTCTTCAGGACCTTAATGGCTAGTCAAAATCATAATGGGCCTTGCCAGTATTTCAACAAAAGTCTATAGCATCTTGTTTCTATACCTTGCTTCCACCTATATCTATACCTTGCTTCCATCCTTGACCTCTTACAGTCTATTCTATCAGTTTCTCTATCTCCAGTCTTCACTCTTACTCTACCCTTTGATGATAAACAGAGATGTATTTTTCTTATTTCTTAAATTTTAATGCATAGAACAGTGCCTGTCAAGCTATGTATGTTCTATAAATATTTGTTGAAGAGAACAAATGACTTCATTTTTGTAGAGGCTGACAAAAGTTTTAAAAAAATGGAATTGAAAACACTTATCAAACTTTGACTCCTGTTTAAACTCTGACAACAAAAAGCAGATCATCAATTACACCAATTATAATACTAGTCCAGTTTTAGCAGCTGCAGTTTATGGTGAGAGACCTAATAGATTTGACACTGAAAGATGAATGATACATATTTCGTATATTATAGAATGTCAATAGATTCTTCCTTCATGGCCACAGCTATACCTCTGCATATATACAGTACTGGCTTTATCACTTATAGTTTATAACAAAAGGATAAGGAGACATTAATTGTATGTCTTTTTAAGAATAGAGCTGTCAAACTTTCTCAACTGGTGTTTCTTGAGAAAATTAAGCCGTAGTATCTTAAGCATCCATTGATATAACAAATTAACTTCTCTCCTATATATCTAGTGTGATATTATTTATAAATCAACTTTGGGAGAATCAAGAAAATAGTCACTTAACTCTTTTCTGTGATTCAAATGAGAAACTCCAGTTGAGAAAGACCAGATGGAAGTGATACATTTTCATGTCACATCAACATTTGCTGAAGCCTACCAAGTGCAGAGGACTGGGAGAGCTGTATAAAAGGTTCAACATAGTGTATCAGTTTCAAAGTTTAAGTGTCATTTTATTGCAGAAAACCATTAAGCTTGTAGCTACCTTTCTATATGTTCCTTTTATAAACTATTTTTTGAGTCAAAAACATTGTTGTACTGAAAAGATGCTAAGTGTTTAAACCCCCTGTAGACTTGTATAAAAGCCTTGCAATTTATACTTGGCATGAAAGTGTTCTCCTGCATGAGAATCACACCAATATATATTTTCTAAAACAATATGAAATTTTTATCACTGCAAATCGTATTCCTTAATTTACTTTTAAAATTTTCTCATTTCCATGTGCCACTTTTTAACAAGTCTCTGGAGAAGATAAATGCTAATTTGGGGTTGCTATCAAGATTGCTCCCTGAAACTTTTTGTCACAAGGAATAAAAATTTCACAGCATATTTTCAGCAATAATTTAAAAATAGTTTAAACTGGTAACATTCACACTCTTTTGTTGTTTGTGTCAATAAGCTTCCCAGAATAAAAGGTTTAAAACTATACTTATGGATCTTCTGAAAAAATAATACAATTTAATCGGTAACAAACAAAGGAAGAATTCTACAATATTTTTACTCAGTGAAATACAATCCCCCTACAGACATTCATATTTTCTTTTTCTCAGAATTATTCAGCATTGAATAATTACACTATAATTAATAATAAATCACAGAACAAAAATTTTGTTTCCCTTTAATAAATGTGCATGGCCAAAGAACAAATCAAAAGACTATTCTTGAAGGAGTTTCAAGATGGCAGAAGAGTAAGACATGGAGATCACCTTCCTCCCCACAAATAAATCAGAAATACACCTACATGTGGAACAACTCCTACAGAATATCAACTGAACGCTGGCAAAAGACCTCAGACCTCCCAAAAGGCAAGAAACTCCCCACATACCTGGGTAGGGCAAACGAAAAAAGAAAAAACAGAGACAAAGAATAGGGACGGGACCTGCACCAGTGGGAGGGAGCTGTGAATGAGGAAAGGTTTCCACACACTAGAAGCCCCTTCATGGGCGGAGACTGTGGGTGTTGGAGGGGGGAAGCTTTGGAGCCGCGGAGGAGAGCGCAGCAACAGGGGTGCGGAGGGCAAAGCGGAGAGATTCCCGCACAGAGGATCGGTGCCGACCAGCACTCACCAGCCCGAGAGGCTTGTCTGCTCACCCGCCGGGGCGGGCGGGGGCTGGAAGCTGAGGCTTGGACTTCTGTCGGATCCCAGGGAGAAGACTGGGGTTGGCTGTGTGAACACAGTCTAAAGGGAGCTAGTAGTGCGCCACAGCTTGCTGGGAGGGAGTCCAGGAAAAGGTCTGGAACTGCCAAAGAGACAAGAGACTTTTTCTTGCCTCTTTGTTTCCTGGTGCACGAGGAGAGGGGATTAAGAGCACTGCTTAAAGGAGCTACAGAGATGGGCTTGAGACGCTAAGGCAGCTACTGCAGCCAACAAGAAGCCTGTGTGCAAGCACAGGTCACCATCCACACCTCCCCTCCTGGGAGCCTGTGTAGCCCGCCAGTGCCAGGGTCCTGTGATCCAGGGACAACTTCCCCAGGAGGACACACGGCGTGCCTCAGGCTGGTGCAACGTCACGCCAGTCTCTGCCACCACAGGCTCGCGCCACACTCCGTACTCCTCCCTCCCCCGACTCCCGGCCTGAGTGAGCCAGAGCCCCTGAATTAGCTGCTCCTTTAACCCTGTCATGTCTGAGCGAAGAACATATGCCCTCAGGCGACCTACACGCAGAGGCAGGGCCAATTCCAAAGCTGAATCCCAGGAGCTGTACAAAGAAGAGAAAAGGAAATTTCTCCAGCAGCCTCAGGAGCAGTGGATTAAATCTCCACAGACAACTTGATGTACCCTGCATCTGTGGAATACCTGAATAGACAACGAATCATCCCAAATTGAGGAGGTGGACTTTGGGAATAATGATATATATATTTTTTTCCCTTTTTCTCTTTTTGTGAGTGTGTATGCATATGCTTCTGTGTGTGATTTTGTCTTTATAGCTTTGCTTTTACCATTTGTCCTAGGGTTCTGTCTGTCTGTTTTGTTTTTTTTTTTTCGTTTTTTTTTTTTTAGTATACTTTTCAGCACTTGTTATCATTCGTGGATTTGTTTTTTGATTTGGTTGTTCTTTCTTTCTATTTTTTTAATTACTTTAAAAATTTTAATAATTATTTTTGTTTTTTATTTTAATAACTTTTATTTTATTTTATCTCTTTCTTTTTTCTTTCTTTTTTTCTCCCTTTTATTCTGAGCTGTGTGGAGGACAGTCTTTTGGTGTTCCAGCCAGGCATCAGGGCTGTGCCTCTGATGTGGGAGAGCCAAGTTCAGGACATTGGACCACCAGAGACCTCACACCTCCATGTAATATCAAATGGCAAAAGTCTCCCAGAGATCTCCATCTCAATGCTAAGAACCAGCTCCACTCAATGACAAGCAAGCTACTGTGCTGGGCACCCTATGGCAAACAACTAGCAAGACAGGAACTCAACCCCACCCATTAGCAGAGAGGCTGCCTAGAACCATAATAAGGTCACAGATACCCCAAAACAAATGACTGGATGCGGTCCTGCCCAACAGGAAGACAAGATCCAGCCTCATTCACCAGGACACAGGTACTAGTCCCCTCAACCAGTAAGCCTACACAACCCACTAAACCAACCTTAGCCACTGGCCAGACACCAAAAACAATGGGAACTACAAACTTGCATCCTGTGAAAAGGAGACCCCAACACAGAAAGTTAAACAAAAGTAGAAGACAAAGAAACACACAGCAGATGAAGTAGCAAGGTAAAAGCCCACCAGATCTAACAAATGTAGAGGAAATAGACAGTCTACCTGAAAAAGAATTTAGAATAATGATAGTAAAGATGATCCAATATCTTGGAAATAGATTGGAGAAAATACAAGAAACACTTTACAAGGACCTAGAAGAACTATAGAGCAAACAAACAATCAAGAACAACACAATAAATGAAATTTAAAAATGTCTAGAAGGGCTTCCCTGGTGGCGAGTGGTTGAGAGTCCACCTGCTGATGCAGGGGAAATGGGTTCGTGCCCTAGTCAGGGAAGATCTCACATGACACAGAGCGGCTAGGCCTGTGAGCCATGGCTGCTGGGCCTGCACGTCCGGAGCCTGTGCTCTACAACGGGAGAGGCCACAATAGTGAGAGGCCCAGGTACAGCAAAAAAAAAAAAAAAAAAAAAAAAATCTCTAGAAGGGATCAGTAGCAGAATAATTGAGGCAGAAGAACAGATACGTGACATGGAAGATAAAATAGTGGAAATAACTACCACAGGGAAGAACAAAGAAAAAAGAATGAAAGTAATTGAGGACAGTCTCAGAGTACTCTGGGACAATATTAAACCTACCAACATTCGAATTATAGGGGTTCCAGAAGAAGAAGAGAAAAAGAAAGGGACTGAGAAAATATTTGAAGTGATTATACTTGAAAACTTCCCTAATATGGGTAAGGAAGTAGTTAATCAAGTCCAGGAAGCACAGAGAGTTCCGTACAGGATAAATCCAAGAAGAAATGTGCCAAGAAACATATTAATCAAACTATCAAAAATTAAGTACAAAGAAAAAATATTAAAAGCAGCAAGGGAAAAACGACAAATAACATACAAGGAAACCCCATTAGGTTAACAGCTGATCTTTCAGCAGAAACTCTGCAAGCCAGAAGGGAGTGTCAGGATATATTATAAATGATGAAAGGAAAAGACCTAGAACCAAGATTACTCTATCCAGCAAGGATCTCATTCACATTTGATGGAGAAATTAAAACCTTTACAGATAAGCAAATGCTAAAAGAATTCAGCACAACCAAACCAGCTTTACAACAAACTCTAAAGGAACTTCTCTAGGCAGGAAACACAAGAGAGGGAAAAGACCTACAATAACAAACCCAAAACACTTAAGAAAATGGTAATAGGAACATACATATAGATAATTACCTTAAATGTAAATGGATTAAATGCTCCAACAAAAACATGGAATGGCTGACTGTATACAAAAACAAGACCCGAATATATGCTGTCTACAAGAGACCCACTTCAGACCTAGGGACACATACAGACTGAAAGTGAGGGGATGGAAAAAGATATTCTATGTAATTGGATATGAAAAGAAAGCTGGAGTAGTAATACTCATATCAGACAAAATAGACTTTAAAACAAAGACTATTACAAGAGACAAAGAAGGACACTACATACTGATCAAGGGATCAATCCAAGAAGAAGATGTAACAATTGTAACTATTTATGCAGCCAACATAGGAGCACCTCAATAAATAAAGCAAATACTAACAGCAATAAAAGGAGAAATCGACAGTAACACAATCATAATAGGGCACTTTTTTTTTTTTTGTAGTACGTGGGCTTCTCACTGTTGTGGCCTCTCCCGTTGCGGAGCACAGGCTCCAGATGCGAAGGCTCAGTGGCCATGGCTCACGGGTCTAGCTCTCTGCGGCATGTGGGATCTTCCCAGACCGGGGCACAAACCCGTATCCCCTGCACCAGTAGGTGGACTCTCAACCACTGTGCCACCAGGCAAGCCCCTTATAGTAGGGAACTTTAACACCCCATTTTCACCAATGGACAGATCATCCAAAATGAAAATAAATAAGGAAACACAAGCTTTAAATGATGCATTAAACAAGATGGACTTAAGTGATATTTATAGGACATTCCATCCATAAACAACAGAATACACTTTCTTTTCAAGTTCTCATGGAACATTTTCCAGGATAGATCATATCTTGGGTCACAAGTCAAGCCTTTGGTAAATTTAAGAAAATTGAAATCATATCAAGTATCTTTTCTGTCCAGAACGCTATGAGACTAGATATCAATTACAAGAAAATATCTGTAAAAAATACAAACACATGGAGGCTAAACAATACACTACTTAATAACCGAGAGATCACTGAAGAAATCAAAGTGGAAACCAAAAAATATCTAGAAACAAATGACAATGAAAATATGATGACCCAAAACCTATAGGATGTAGCAAAAGCAGTTCTATGAGGGAAGTTTATAGCAATACAATCCTACTTCAAGAAACAAATAAACAAGCTAAACTTGCACCTAAAGTAATTAGAGAAAGAAGAACAAAAACACCCCAAAGTTAGCAGAAGGAAAGAAATCATAAAGATCAGATCAGTAAGACATGAAAAGAAATAAAGGAAACAGAGCAAAGATCAATAAAACTAAAAGCAGGTTCTTTGAGAAGATTAACACAATTGATAAACCACTAGGTAGACTCATCAAGAAAAACAGGGAGAAGACTCAAATCAATAGAATTAGAAATGAAAAAGGAGAAGTAACAACTGACACTGGAGAAATACACAGGATCATGAGAGATTACTACAAGCAAGTATATGCCAAAAAAATGGACAACCTGGAAAAAATGGACAAATTCTTAGAAATGCACAACCTTCTGAGACTGAACCAGGAAGAAATAGAAAATATGAACAGAGCAATCACAAGCACTGAAATTGAAACTGTGAATAAAAATCTTCCAACAAACAAAAGCCCAGGACCAGGTGGCTTCAAAGGTGAATTCTAACAAACTTTTAGAGAAGAGTTAACACCTATCATTCTCAAACTCTTCCAAAATATAGCAGAGGGAGGAACACTCCCAATCTCATTCTGCGAGGTCACCATCACCTTGATACCAACAACAGGTGAAGATGTCACAAAGAAAAAATCTATAGACCAATATCACTGATGAACATAGATGCAAAAATCCTCAACAAAATGCTATCAAACATAATCCAATAGCACATTAAAAGGATCGTACACCATGATCAAGTGGGATTTATTCCAGGAATGCTAGGATTCTTCAATATATGCAAATCAATCAATGTGATACACCATGTTAACAAACTGAAGAAGAAAAACCATATGATCATCTCAATAGATGCAGAGAGAACTTTGAACAAAATTCAGCACCCATTTTTGATAAAAACCCTCCAGAAAGTAGGAATAGAGGGAACTTACCTCAACGTAATGAAGGCCATATATTACAAGCCCACAGCCAACCTCATCCTCAATGGTGAAAAATTGAAACCATTTTCACTAAGATCAGGAACAAGACAAGGTTGCCCACTCTCACCACTATTATTCAACGTAGTTTTGGAAGTTTTAGCCACAGCAATCAGAGAACAAAAAGAAATAAAAGGAATCCAAATTGGAAGAGAAGACGTAAAGCTGTCACTGTTTGCAGATGACATGATACTATACATAGAGAATCCTAAAGATGCTAACAGAGAACTACTAGAGCTAATCAATGAATTTGGTAAAGTAGCAAGATACAAAATTAATGCACAGAAATCTCTTGCATTCCTATACACTAATGATGAAAAATCTGTAAGTGAAATTAAGAAAACACTCCCATTTACCACTGCAACAAAAAGAATGAAATACCAAGGAATAAACCTACCGAAGGAGACAAAAGATGTGTATGCAGAAAATTATGTCACTGATGAAATAAATTAAAGATGATTCAACTAGATGGAGAGATATACCATGTTCTTGGATTGGAAGAATCAACATTGTGAAAATGACTATACTACCCAAGCAATCTACAGATTAAATGCTATCCCTATCAAACTACCACTGGCATTTTCACAAAATTAGAACAAAAAAATTCACAATTTGTATGGAAACACAAAAGACTGGAATAGCAAAAGCAATCTTGAGAAATAAAAACAGAGCTGGAGGAATCAGGTTCACTGACTTCAGACTATACTACAAAGCTACAGTAATCAAGACAATATGATACTGGCACAAAAACAGAAATATAGACCAATGGAACAGGATAGAAAGCCCAGAGATAAACTCACATACATATGGTCACCTTATCTTTGATAAAGGAAGCAAGAGCATACAATGGAGAAAAGACAGTCTCTTCAATAAGTGGTGCTGGGAAAAGTGGACACCTACATGTAAAAGAATGAAATTCTTTTACAATGAAAAATTCTTTTACAATGTAAAAATTCTTTTACAATGAAATTGGAACACTCCCTAACACCATACACAAAAATAAACTCAAAATTGATTAAAGACCTAAATGTAAGGCCAGACACTATAAAACTCTTAGAGGAAAACTTAAATAGAACAGTCTATGACATAAATCACAGCAAGATCCTTTTTGACCCACCTTCTACAGAAATGGAAATAAAAACAATAATAAAATAATGGGACCTAATTAAACTTAAAAGCTTTTGCACAGCAAAGGAAACCATAAACAAGGTGAAAATACCATGCTAAGAATGGGAGAAAATATTTGCAAATGAAGCAGCTGACAAAGGATTAACCTCCAAAATTTACAAGCAGCTCATGCAGCTCAGTATCGAAAAAACAAACAACCCACTCCATAAATGGGCAGAAGATCTAAATAGTTCTACAAAGAAGGTATGATTGCCAACAAACACATGAAGGGATGCTCAACATCACTAATCACTAGAGAAATGCAAGTCAAAACTACAGTGAGGAATCACCTCACACCAGTCAGAATGGCCATCATCAAAAAATCTACAAACAATAAATGCTGGAGAGGGTGTGGAGGCAAAGGAACCCTCATACACTGTTTGTGGGAATGTAAATTGATATGGCCAGTATGGAGAACAGCATGGAGGTTCCTTAAAAACTAAAAATAGAACTACCATCCGACCCAGCAATCCGTCTACTGGGCATATACCCTGAGAAAACCATAATTCAAAAATGGTCATGTACCACAATGTTCATTGCAACTCTATTTATAATAGCCAAGACATGGAAGCTATCTAAGTGTCCATTGACAGATGAATGGATAAAGAAGATGTGGCACATATATACAATGGAATATTACTCAGCCATGAAAAGAAACGAAATTTAGTTATTTGTAGTGAGGTAGAGACTGTCATACAGAGTGAAGTAAGTCAGAAAGAGAAAAACAAATACCGTATGCTAACACATATATATAGAATCTAAAAGAAAAAAAAGGTCATGAAGAACCTAGGGGCAAGACGGGAATAAAGATGCAGACCTACTGGAGAATAGACTTGAGGACACGGGCAGGGGGAAGGGCAAGCTGGGACAAAGTGAGAGAGTGGTAGTGTATATATGGACATATATACACTACCAGTTGTAAAATAGATAGCTAGTGGGAAGCAATCACATAGCAGGGGAGATTAGCTCTGTGCTTTGTGACCAGCTAGAAGGGTGGTATTGGGAGGATGGGAAGTAGGGAGATCCAGGAGTGTAGAGATATGAGGATATATGTATATGTATAAGTGATTCACTTTGTTATAAAGCAGAAACTAACACACCATTGTAAAGCAATTATACTCCAATAAAAATGTTAAAAAAAAAACCACTATTCTTTAAAATTTAGTAGACATGAAGCATTTAATGAACACAAACCCATAAGAACAAAAATCCTTAACCCAGCATGAAAACAAAAAATGCAAATAAATTAGGCATGCAACGTATAATTATTGAGTGAAATTTCTTCCAATTACCAAATGTAGTAGTCATCTATAAATTAGACTTATGTGTTTTCTTTTTGTTTCGTTTTATCTAAATTCCAACATGTTTTACTTAGTATATGAAAATTACATAAAATTTTTGACCTAGAAGCTATATCTTCTGTTTGTTCTCCTGCCTGGGCCTGCCTTGATAAAAAGAAAAAAAATGCTAGTTTTCTTAGCTACCACCCACCTTCAGGCTCTTCTTACTTTGATATACCTTTTCTATTTAACCAACAATGCCCATGAATTTAAAAGCTCTAGTTCATAGGTTAAAACAATTAGCTGAAAACATAAAAAGGGAGGGACCCAAAGAAAAGTCAAAATTCTACTCTCTTTTCTGGACTTCTGACACTGAGGAGATGGCCCTGCCATTTCAGCTTAGAAAATTAGACTCGCAGAGACTTCAACAATGTGAAAGTAGGATGGACCCTACACACTGTCCGTCTGAAGAGTAATAGCTAAAGATGGTTTCCCAAAGACAATTAGTAAGTGAAGTTCCGGCTTTGAAGATAGCTAAAACTAGCAATTTTGGTGGAGACAAGTGAGACTATTACTCTTTTGTTGTTATAAAGAAAAGTAAGAAAAATGGTTTTGCTTTATAAATTTAACTCCTACAGAGTGCAACTGGATAGTTCTGAATGGAGACAAATGAAAGGAGGAAAGAGTTTATGTACTGTAATGAAGGTCTTATACAGTGTGTCAGAAAGATACAGATATATCAGAGAGATACTATTTAATCAGAATTGATATTGGTTGCTTTTGTTAATAGCAATGAGTTCCTGCCTTATTCTGTTCTCCAACATTCTGAAGTTTAAGAGTAAAATTAAAGATTTTACCATATTTGAGAAAATCTTTTATTATGCTTTGTTTGTTTCAAATATCTTTGAAATGTAAAATAAAAGGCCAGAGTATCTAACATACATCACTAATGAAAATGTGTGAAAAAAAATTAAAATATTCTGCAAATAAGAATTTCATTTCCTTCACTTAATTGATTAAAATTCTAAACAATACAGAACACATTTTTTGAAATACGTTGTTCAGTTACAAAATTTTTCTGCCTTCTTTAGTCTCACTTTATTAAGCATATCTATAAAACATGTATACTTTGACTTAAAAATACAGACTATCTGATGTTTAATAGAAGTTAGTTCTTTAGGTGTTGATATGTTGCCTTTTCAGTTTCATAAACTGTATGGGTCGTACAAGCATCATTGAGAAAATATCTTTTCTTTTGTACCTTAAAATATCTAGTTGTTTTTACTGTATTAAAGATACATTAGTTACTTGTTTTGACCTCAGATAGCCAGATACCAAAAGTAGCATTTCTATATTTGCTCTTATTCAAATAAATCAAATGAGATTAAACAGTATGGCTTTTTATATGTTTACTACTCAAATAATTGAGATTTCTTTATTCAAAATATCTTTGTCTTACAACTTTGAAAGTCAGGAAATGAAGAGGAAAATAAATGACAAAAATAAATCCATTGTTTAACTCAGTCATTTCCCTTGATTTGATGACCTATACTTCAATCACAGAAAAATGTGAGGGCTCTGTTCCACATGATTTTCATATTCATATAAAATTGACTATTTTTTCCTGGAGGCAAAAGTGTTATATACTCACTATTTGCTACATGTCCCATTGAAACTTTGAACCAAAATATTTTCAAGCTCTTGAATACATTTATAATAGTTAAAGTATTAAATGTAACAACAATGTGACAACCGAACAATTCCTTTTCTATTCCCAATTCTGTTTTCTCATACAGAAAATTCTTCAGCAAGCTGGAGATTCCCTAAAGGTCAGTAATCTCTGGGTCTTATTGACTGTAAGGAGGAGGTTGTGTCTGTGGTGCACATCTTGTTGAGACAACTGGTATACCACTCTCCCTAGCTGCCATTCCATTGTGATGTGGTGGCATGTGGTTATTTCTAAAGATTGTTAGCAACAGAGTCAGCAGAATCTTTCTCATGGGAGACTAAGTAAATTAACAGCAGCATTACCAAATTTTTGAGAGAAACTGGAAAACAGTGTACTACAGAGACAGCAGTTTATAGCATCCCATATTTGTGACACTGTTAAGCAAAGCTGACTCACCTGTGCAATCTTAGAGTTACTTCCAGAGAGATTCCGGCAACAGATTTCAGTCTGGGGTTCTTAAGAAAGGTGAAATTGGAAAAGGAAACCCTTTGGAGATGAAAAATATATAACTTTTTAGAACACCTGAGATCATATTTACAAACTGTCCTTTCAGTAAATAATTTTTAAAACAAAAGCCAAGAGTGATAATTATAAACCTTCTTTAAAAATAGAATAAAATGTATAACCTTCATGAAACATAATACTTTATGATATTATTCAAAGAATTTGTAATTAACTGTAAACTGGAATATTGTATGGAAGCCCATACTTATTATTATTATTATTTTTTGCGGTACACGGGCCTCTCACTGTTGTGTCCTCTCCCATTGTGGAGCATAGGCTCCGGATGCGCAGGCTCAGCAGCCATGGCTCACGGGCCTAGCCGCTCCGCAGCATGTGGGATCTTCCTGGACCGGGACACGAACCTGTGTCCCCTGCATCGGCAGGCGGTCTCTCAACCACTGAGACACCAGGGAAGCCCCCCATACTCACTTAAGGACCTCTGATAGCTTCTGGAACATAGGAAAGGCAAGGAAACAATTTGCCTCTAGAAGCCTCCAGAAAAGAGCATATCCCTACTGAAACCTGATTTTAGGCCTGTGAGATCCACCCCAGACTTCTGAACTGCACAACTGTAATATAATATATTGGCTTTATTTTAATCCACTAATTTTGTGATAATTTGTTACAGCATTGACGAAAAAGGTGACATGGACCCCTTCCTCTGTTTTTAAATTGATGACATTTTTGGATCAAAGAAAATAGGGTGCATATAATACAACTAAAAAAAGTAGAATTGATTAGACATACCTATAAAGGTCAGTGAATTTTTAAATTTTTGTACCACTTATTGAATAATTATCTTATTTTAAATTTTTATTTAATTTAATTATTCCTAAGTGTTCATAAAATTAATTTGATTCTCAGGACAACAATCAGTTTATTTGAACATAATAATAAGTTTTCAACTTATACTAATGATTATACCCTAAGATATGTTTTTCTTTTAAGAGAATGAATAGAGTAGCACTTTATTATTTCAGGGCTTGATACTTTTGAGAGAGAATTAAATAATACTAGCTAATGGTGGCATATTTATCTTTTTTCTGTTTTTCTATGAGAATGCCTCAAAGCTTTCAGAATGATGCATGATGTTCAGGCTTAGTTCCTTAGTATTTGCTCTTTCTAAGTCATATTATAAATTCCTTTTAGTTATTTCTATTATCCCCTAATATGATAATATGGATAGTGTATGTGAAATTAGTAATAAGATGAATTATACTGTTTAATAAAATAATGATAAAATTCCCTGAATTCAAGGAATGATTTTTTTGATAATCTATTTTAATAAAACTGCTAGATTAGAATTGCCTGCATTTTGTTAAACATTTTGCTTATGTCTATTTATCAGTGATCATGGCCAGAGATAATTAACAATATTAGCCAGCACTCATGTAGTATTGACCATGTACTAGCATCTCTTCTAACTCCCTTACACCTATTATCTCATTTGCTCTTCACAACAGCTCTCTAAAGAAGATGTTGTATTAATATTTCATTTTTATATGTAGGGAAGGTAAGTACAATGAACTGAAATGTGCCCCTGTAAAACTCAAATGTTGAAGCTGTAGCCAGAGTGATGATATTTGGAGATGAGACCTTTGGGAAATAATTGGGTTTAGATGAGGGCATGAAGTTGGGGCCCTCCTGATGAAATTAGTGGTGTTGCAAGAAGAGGAAGGGACATCAGAGCTCTGTCTGCCTTGTAGGCAAGTGAGGGCAAGGGACCTCACCAGAGCCCAACTGTGCTGGCACCCTGATCTCAGACTTCCAGCCTCCAGAACTGTTAGAAATAAATCTCTGTTGTTTATACTACCCAGTCTATGTTTTAAAAAATTTTATGGCAATCAGAGGTGACTAGTACATTTGTAACATTTCCCAATGTTACAAAGCAAATAAAGAATGAAGCCAGATTGAATCCAGTCAAGTTCATAACAAAGCATTTATTGTTAAATCACTTTTGATGTCAGGATTATGCTTATTTTGGAAAACAAATTGGGATGTTTTCCACAAATTCCACAGTTAAGGAAGTAATTCTATTATGTGAAAATTAACTGATCCCATGTTAAGGATTATAAAGGCTCTGAGCTCATAGCTCAGAGCCTAGTGATTTATTTTTAATTTTTATAAACTTTTTTCTTCTGTGTGTTGTTGAATGTTTGTTTTTTCTTTTATTTTCCTTAAAAGTCAAGCATTTTACTAAGATATCCACAGAGTGGTTTTGTTCCTTTTAAATTAGTCATGCAAATCAAGGAATGATTTCATCTGTAGAGTCAGTGATTTCTTCAATCCAGAAAATATTTTCTCTATAATAATTTGAATATTTTAATTTTTTCTGCTTTTGTTGACTCTTCAAGTAATTTCAATGATTTTTTTTTTTTTTTTTTTTTTTTTTGCGGTACGCGGGCCTCTCGCTGTTGTGGCCTCTCACATTGCGGAGCACCGGCTCTGGACACACAGGCTCAGCGGCCATGGCTCAGGGGCCTAGCCACTCTGCGGCATGTGGGATCTTCCCAGACCGGGACATGAACCCATGTCCCCTGAATCGGCAGGCAGACTCTCAACCACTGCGCCACCAGGGAAGCCCTCAATGATTTTTTGATACAATTCCAAAGTTAACACTATCTTAACTCTTGCACTAAGTCCTATTCTAATTCTAATCCTAACCCTAACCCACCCAGGGTTCATCCTCTTCTTTCAGATGATTTTTATCCTTTAAACTTCTCACCATGAATTCTCAACTAAGAATGTAAATTTGTTCTCTACATCACTGGTTTGAGTTTTTACATAATTGTTTCTGTTACTAATAAGTTACAAAATATTTAAAATTGATTTCACTATATTTTACTTTTATTAAATCATTTCCTTACTTCTTGTATTTTTAATCTCTTTCCCAATATTATAATTTCAATCAAATCTTTGGACTTGTCATCTTGTCTACAATCTTTGGTTTCATAGATTTCAGGTTTTCTTTCATTTTAGTGGAAGCACAAATCAGAAACTCTCTATATTTAATTTCTGTCTTTTATAACACATCTTTTTCCAAAAGTATTTTTATTGCTTTCTTTTGAGTGCTTGATTTTCTACCTTTGGCTTCAAAGACTCATTTTAAAATCCGAACATTTATTTTATTTTTTTGACTGATGAAATTATTACTCAAACTTAATATATTTCCCCAAAAGCAAAATGAGTATCTTCTAGATTCCCTGCCCTCTCCAACTGGATTTTATTATTGAACTTTAATATCTTAAGCCATAGGCCGTCAGATAACAAGAGATTCTGTTGCTTAAAAGGGCTTAAAAGAATTAAGATAATTTAATAGGTTAACCAGGAAATGTGCTTTTATTTTTACAATGATTCTCTTTCCACCCTTAATTCTGACCATACTGAACAACTTGCTGTTTCCAGAAAGAATCGGGCTCTTTAGCAATTGTCTATTTGCACTTACTTTTTCTCTCACTAGAAGTGTTCTTGCCATCTTAAAGCAGCCAGTTAACTCCTACTCATCATTTAAGGGTAATTTTAAGTATTATCTTTTGCTAGAATTGATCTGTGATGTCTATGTCTGAACCTATAACTCTAATCTCAAATTCCATGGCAACCTATGTGTGCTTCTATCATACACCATGCATAAAGCATTTATCACTGTATGTCTCCCAAGATACCATATTTGGTTTACAAAATCCTCTGAGCTTCTGATTAAGATGAGAATATTTTCCTTAAAAAATGCTCAAAGGAAAAGACATGACCAATTTTACATCGAATTTCATCAGTTTCATGAATTCTCCAAAACACTCATGTATCTTGCTTAACATTCTATGCACTTCGGTGAACATTTCAGGTAGGCTGCTTATTTTTACAGGAGACCATACAGGCCTGCTCTGTAAGATTATGATTTGTTTAGCCATAAAAACAAGACAAAACAAAACAAAAAATATCTCAGCAAGAAAAGAGTTGGCTTCCAGATATGCAGTTCTGGGTGACAGTAGGAGTAATCTCAGAAACAGACAACTTCTTTTTGCCTTTTCTTTTGCTTTTTCCCTTTTACAAACATTCAGCTCTTTTGACACCTAAATAGAACTTGGCTTCAATGAGTTTATACACTCCCAGGGAAAGGAAAAGGAGTCAGCCAGTAGGTTAACCCTGGTGGCTTTCTAAGTCTCCTGCTGTCTGGTGTCCTGGAATGAAGATCCCCCATGTTGGTACAGGGATATCTGTAATATACTATCCTACTTCCTGTTTTCATCTTGCCTATTATCTGGTTCATAGCTATGCATTCAAAGCATGTATCTTTACAGAATGTCCTGAAAGCTTACTATGCCTATTTTCCTTAATTTCAAGGTGAAATAATTGGTTTCTTATTATTAGGAATGATTTTTCATCTTCTAAAACTTCCTGGCCCTCATTTCAATTTTATGTAAAATTGAGATAATATCTAAATATCAAGGCTGTAAGGTTTAAAAATAAAATATGTGAAGTGTAATCACTGAATAGAAAATTGTTAGGATTGTTGTTGCCTTTGCTATTATTAGAAGCAGTCATTCATTTCCCCATTCCATCAACATTGTTTTGAGCATCTACTATCTACTGGGCACTATGCTACATGGAGATCTCATGTCTATTGACATATTACATTTACAAACATACCTGTTCCTGGTATGATTATACATAGTATCTTCTCTATGAGTATAATCTCGTAGTGTTACAAATGAATTTTTGGAAAAAGTTAATCAGCCCAGGGGAGTCTCTGTTTTCAATTTCAGGTGTGATGAAAGAATGGTTTGTATTTGGAGTAGGGAAATTTAAAATGAATTAGTATTGCCCCAGCATTGACTACTTGCTTAACAAGAGAGAGGAATTAATGGCACTTGACCCCTTGGGTAACATAATAAATAGGTGGGGGAAGGTTTCTTTTTTGCTCTCCATTTTATGCTCAGTACCTGTTTCTGTTTCTGGTATATAAATGGTGTTTATTAAATAATTTTGATTTAGTAAAAGAATAACTGAGCAAATGGCAATATTAATGTTTAAATTTGTTACTTAGATTGTGAATATTTCTTTAGTTATAGATAAATGTTATAGGCTCAGTACCTAAGAAACTGTAACTAGGTCTATGAGAAGCCAAACAGAATGGAATATTTCATTATAATCTAAAATTGAATACTACCACAGAATTGGCACTCTCACCATTGTCAGGAATACCTACTTAATGCAGGTTGCATATGATTTCTTTCAAAGTGTTAAATGTCACCCAGAGTCCAAAAATGAAAAAAAAAAAGTATTTTCCATACATAATTCAAAAAGGCAATATTTTTCTGAATTGCTTAATTTCATGTAAAAATTGAACTAACTGGTAACTTTGGACTGGAGTAAAAATTATAGCTGTTTCCCTTAAAATAAGTTACTTATACTTACCAAGGTTTCATCATGCTCCAGGAATTTTTCTGTGGGTCCCAACATCACTTAATTCTTATCACAATCTTATGAGGTAAACAGTTATTTTTCTTAAATAAGGAAAATAAATCAGAGAGAGAGAGAGAGAGAGAGTAATTAATTTGCTTGTAGTTATAATTCTTAAGGTGTTGAACCTGGATTTTGATCCAGACTAACTCCATGTTCTTAAACACTGTCAACACAGCCTTTCTACTTGTACGGACTAGCTCACTTTTCGTTGAAGAGTATACTGCAAATTTATAAAGATATCTTATGTCATACTTACTACTAGCCTCTGAGGTAGGCTCCATTTTTAGTCCCATTTTACAGAAAACTAAAACTCAAATAGGTTAGCTATTATTTGTAGAGACATGTAAATAATTGTAGAGGACTAAATACTACATATCATGTCCTGTGAACATAAAGTCCTTAGACATGATGACTAGTTTTGGCATACTCTACATCATGCAGTCATTGGATTAACAGATTTGTTGATTGACTTTGGGGGTGGGCACTCATAGACATGACCTCATTCTCTACTGTTACAAATTTTAAAAATTAAGAATAAAAAACTTGTAGGTGTTAAAGAGATACTTTTTAGACAGATAATATTCTTTCTAGTCATTCAATTATTTCACATTTTCTTTATGAGCCCATTAATTTACATTTAGACAGTGTCTCTCGGCAAAAGGTTTGATAAAATGAAAATTACTTTAATTTTAAATTTTACACTAGGATTTTCAAAAAACGAACAATTTGTTTACCTCATGCATTACTGAGAATCACATATCTATGTGTGTTATATATAACTCTAGCCACAGACTCCACTGGAGCTTTTCAAGAGTGTGATACCACAGCAGGGACACTTATTCTGGGGCTAGAACTGTTTTAAACACCTGCTCAGAGGTTGCCTGGAAACGACACTTTTTGCACATTAAGCATCCATGTTAAGGCACATTAAGTGAGATTGGTTTTTTCTCCTCTCAGGACAAAGAACTTTGCACCACACTTATACAAAAATAGCTGGCAATTGTTTACTCAGATTTTTCTCTGGGCAATGTTTTTGGGATTTCACTTTTGAATTCATTTATCCAAATGCAATATATAGAGATTTCTAAACAAAAATAACTTGCATTCCTGAAATTCATATTTTAGACTGATATGCATCTTGTAGAAGAAAATAATCTGAATGTCAAAAAAAAGAGGAAAATAATTTGAAGAGGTACAACACAATTTTTTTTAGCTCAAATTGTTATGCCAGAGCAAAGAAGGAATACTGCAAAATATCTTGAAAGAGGTCTTAACTTTTTCTCATCTCAGCTCATACATTTAATATTAATCTTCACATTTAATTCCCATCCCTGACTCTTATGATTTTCATCTGTGAAGTGGGGATAATAATTCTTCACTGTATGCTGCACAAGATTTATTTATTAGATGAAAAATGTATGACATGCTTAGAAAGTATTTATAAATTATGTCTTATAAATGTAAAGTATTTTTGTTTATATAGTCAAAGTCATACATTCACTCATAAAAGTAGATGGTGAGTTTTCCTGTAACTTTGATTAACTGCTTTGAAAAAAGGTTGGCTTTTAACAAAACAAGGCAAGATGATTGAACTAAGAAGAATCAATGTAAACTTACTCCTACAAGTGGAGAAAAATTAAAGTGCTTATTCAACCTCAGAGATTTAGCAGTGTAATTTTTCTGCATGAGGGACAACCATCTACTGAGTCTCCACACAGTGCCTAGCAACTAGAAATTGCTCCAAAAAAGTCAGTTATTATTGTTAAGTGCCAGTTTCTATAGTAAAAATCAATAGATGACAACCTAAAGTTTTACATTGCACTAATTCAATTAAGCCTCATGAAAACTTTCAAGATTCATGTCTATTTTATAGCTGAGGAGAGGGAGAAACAGTGAAGTTGTGCAAATTGCACATAAGTACCTCAAAACTTATTGGCATAAAACAGCTATCATTTTATTATATCTCACAATGTTGTAGGTCATGAATGTCAGCAGGGATCAGATGGTATTTCCTGTGTCCCATATGATATAATCAACGGCATTAAGATAGCATTTAGCTGGTGATTGGTCTGGCCTGAGATGTTTAAGATGCCTTTATTCATAGGACTAGTGCCTGGAGGAAACAACTGTAAGATAGGACACAAACGGGCAACCCTTCTCTCCATGTAGCTACATATTTTTTTCCTGGTCTCTCCAGCAGGGAATTCAGACTCCATATACAATGGCTCAGAGCTCCAAGACAGTGTAACCAAGCAGGATCTTGTGAGGTCCTCCTGGGTACAAAAGCCCTTCCTTGGGCTTCCCTGGTGGCACAGTGGTTGAGAGTCTGCCTGCCGATGCAGGGGACGTGGGTTTGTGCCCCGGTCTGGGAAGATCCCACATGCCGCAGAGCGGCTAGGCCCGTGAACCATGGCCGCTGAGCCTGAGCGTCTGGAGCCTGTGCTCTGCAATGGGAGAAGCCACAACAGTGAGAGGCCTGCGTAGCACAAAAAAAAAAAAAAATCCCGTCTTTGTCCCCTATTTCTTATATGCAAGAAAAAGGCTTCAGCCTCCTACACCTTTCTGAATACCGAAGAGCAGATTCAAACAGCTGTTAATCAGGAAAGTAAGGGAATGAAGAAACAAAGGAGGAACAATCAAGAAACTATGGTGCAGAGATTATAGCAGTATCCTGGTTCTTCCACAAGGGATATACATAACAATATCTTTGAGTTCTTCTGCAGGAACTAAGGCCCTCACCCAGGTGGAGAATGGAAACTTCAGGCTGATTCCATGATTTCTGGAACACTGCCCTCTTACTTCACTGCCAACCAGTCAGAAGAAAGTCACACACCCTGCAGCCCACACCCCAAATTTTGCCTATAAAAACTTCTCCCTGAAAACCATCAGGAATTTCAGAGTTTTCTGAGCATGAGCCACCCATTCTCCTTACTTGGCTCTGCAACAAACATTTTTCTACTCCAAATTTCAATGTTCTAGATTGTTTGGCTAGTGAAACACAAAAATTTTGTCCAATATCAAGGGCAAAAACGAAACTGCCAGTGACCTGAATCTGGATCTTCATTTCCACTGTGCTCTATTGGTCAAAAGAGTCACACTTTCAAAGGGTGAAAAGTAACACTTCTCACTTTTAAAAGGATAGAAAACATTCCATCCCTCAATGGGAGAATTTGCACCCACATTTAAGCCACTACAACATTCAAGTCATTTTAGTCAGAATATTATTTTTTCCCAAATTGCTCTTTCAAATATTTAGTGAAAATCTTTCCATTACTTCATCTAAGGAATTTTATTGGGTGATTCATCAGAGTAATATCTTCTTTCAATATTTTGTGCCATTTCAAACTTACGCCCATGCATCGACCAAAGATTATGCCCTGGTTTTGTCACTAACAAACTTTCAGTGAAAGCATAAAGTGATCACACAGGCTCATTGGCCCAAAGTTAATTGTCTTTAGAATTGATTGGTTGGTCAGAAAGAAAATTTCTAAGTCAAATATTCTCTACATTTATTCTACATTTATTCTACATTTATATTCTACATTTATTATTTATAAGTATTCCCCTTAAAGTCACACATTTTTAAGATGGTTTTCTTCATGATGTTTTAAAGTAATATATTTAATATACAGCCATTTTTCACTTGAAACATTAAACCTACTAAAAACATCTGTACAATTTTCAAAATGATCTTAAAGTTTTTTATTACTTAACATTCTGGTTTCTTTTCAGGCTTGGAGATTAAAACTATAGAAAATTTCTAGACAAATTTCTACCAAATCAAAGTAAACAAATAAGGTAAACATTATGTTCTTAACCAGTCTTTATCTCACAAATAGTTTCTTAAAATTCAGAGCCTCACTGCCATATAGCTACTTGCTATATGTTTCTCTGAAAGTTAAGATACTAAATGTATTCACTGTTCTATTAAATCTTTAACCTTGACACCACCTTGAATTTTCAGAGATGAGTAGATTTCCTCACTTCTTGATTGTTCTCTAATATCTTTCATCTCCAGAAAATACAATGTCAAATTCAAAATTATATATGGCATTGTGTATGGCCCCTTGCCCAGCATTTGCAATTAAAGACAACTTTTAAGTATGGATTAGCAAGTATGTGGGAACCTGAGGACACTTTTTGGTATGTCACTCCCTGGACACATTCTGTACAGCTCCTCCAGGCATAAGGGATGATTGCTACCTTCACAGTTGCTTGGTAGTCCTTGGGACCCTGTTTCTGGAGACTGATATTTTCCCCAAAGCTATATATTCCTAAACACTTGTGTTAGCAAGGGAGGCATTATGCAAAGCCAGATCTTTAGAGTATTTGGATATTCCATTTCTTTCCTGAAGTAAAGGAGATTGTGTTTATGGGCTCAGTAGTACTGTTGTCCCAGTCATGTTTTCTTCATTCCTGTCAGCATTCCTATCATTCCTATTTACATGGCAGTTCAGTTGCTCTATGATTTGTGACAAGTTACTCTAAGTAATCTAGAATCTTCTTTTTGTAAAATAGGATGATGATAATAATATCCAATTCATAGAGCTGATATAAGAAACAAATATAGCAATGCATACAAAGTTCTTAGCAGAGTACCACCTATATTGTAAATGTTCATTATATTTTACATTTTTTAATCTAGGAGATCCCCTTTTATCTAGCATGTTATATTTCTTTCTTTTTTTTCATTTTCTTCTTCTTTTTTTTTTTTTTTTTTTTGCCGTACACGGCCTCTCACTGTCGTGGCCTCTCCCGTTGCGGAGAACAGGCTCCTGACGCGCAGGCTCAGCGGCCATGTCTCACAGGCCCAGCCGCTCCGCGGCACGTGGGATCCTCCTGGACCCGGGAACGATCCTGCGCCCTGCGCATCTGCAGGCAGACTCTCAACCACTGCGCCACCAGGGAAGCCCCGCAACTTACTTTTTAAAGGACTAAAACTCAGTGGGGGAATAGGATTAAAAACACTAGGCTTGCAGTCAGGTGACCAATCTTCTAATGCTAGTGGGCTACTGACTAGCTAAAAAAACAGGGAAAATAAAAATTATCTTGGCTTTATGCTGTCATATGTCGAATTCGAAGGGGAGACTAGATCTCTTACATGCCTGTTAGAATTAATATTTTATGAATAATTAGAAAGATACATTTCTAATCATATAGTTTATAGATGGAAAAATAAAACACCTAATCCACTGTGAATAAAATAAATTTTACATTTTCTAATTTTGGCAATTGGTAAAGCTGCTCCCTTTGTGTTTCTAGAATATGTAGAACTTTTATCATCTTTTAATGCAAATGTAAGGTACAGAAAGGGCTTGGTTCCTCATCCTAATTCCTCTGATCTTGTGCAGGGAATTTATTTCTTTGCTGCTCAGTGTCATCTGCTGTAAAGTGGACATCATTGTGTTGCTTTACCTTATGGCACAGGTTGCTGATGAAAATAAAATGAATAATGCAGAGGGAAGTTATTTGTTACCTAATTCTCTGTTATTATAAAGATCCTTCTGTGCATGTTACTTTCATAGCTCAGCTAATGCAGAGCTTCAAAGTCAAACAAATGCTCTATAATTGTTTAAGACCTTGCCCTGCAAAAGCCAAAATATCAGGGTAGATAGACTGTTACAAATAGTCCACAAACCTGTTTAGCTGATAGAGATAAGGAGAAAAGGATTGTAAGGAAAAATTGTTAGTGGAATTATGTGGCTTTTTCACAATTACACCTTTAACAATACAGAAATATAATGATATAGCAAGTCACATTTTTAAAAAATAGCACCCAGGATAACACACACACATTTATGTATGTATATATATGTATGTGTGTGTGTGTATGGATAGATAGATAGATGATAGATAGGTAGATAGATAGATAGGGATAGAGATATGTATAGTCAGAATGATAGAGATAGTAATACATAAACACACACACATGTAAGCAATAAACTTTTTTTAGATTAGTGAAATGTTAGAAACAAAACAAATGCTCATCAATACAGGAATAGCTGATCATGTTATGTTTCATTTATATACAATATAAAACATAGATATTTATATTAAATTATATATATTAAATATATACACATTTTGAATACTATGTAACATTTAAAAATTATTTAGGACTGTATTAGTTGATTGTACTTGTGTTGGGATGTAAGGGGGAGTTGTTCACTAACAATTTGCTGTTGTTGTTGTTAGTGAGGAAGGAAGATGTAGAAAAAACTGTCAAAGAAACAATGATTATAAAGGAATGTGTATATATGTATATGTTCAGAAGGCATCCTGGGAAATCCAGGAGAGATAAAACAAAGTGGTAAAATGACCCGAGACCATGTGTAATGAGTGTACGACTAAAATTTAGAAAAAATAAAATAAAATACAATCAAATGAGAAGCTATGGTGTCACAAATTAAGGAGGGTTATGACAGACAACTGACCAAGTATTCTACCAAGGATAATGAGACTCAATTGCTTCCAGTCCAGGTCAGAGGCAGTGAAGTATCTAATTGATTAATGAATTGAACAGGTCATTTCCATGTACGTTCTAGAAAACAATGAAAAGTTGGGTTACAGGAAGCCGATCTCAGTTTCAGTTCATATGTCACTTTGGAAGTGTTAAGTGGGTAGAGTGCCCCATTTTGTGCACTGAAATTTAGAACTGAGCTCCATATACTGGTATCAAAATGTTTGGCTTCTGACAGTAGCTCAAATTTTTGAGTATCCCTCTTGCAAGTGTGTCTTACATTTCTTTTAAGATTCTTTCTAGATTAGTGGTTAACTCTCTATTTAGTTTACTGCAACTTTTTGTTAATGTTTTAAGATACTTATTAGGTAGAAAACTCTTCTTATTCTGTAAATTTTTCTAGAGAAAAAAATGATGACTGATGATCAGATGTGAGAGAGATGGCCATGCTTCATTTGTGAGTAGCATCTGATATGTAAATAATATTTTATTCAGGAAATTTATAATTTTGATCTTTTTATGAAGTTAAATTCTATGACCAGTTTATTGCAGTTGTCAATATATCTAACTAGAAACATAGAGACGATTTGGCCATGTTTTTCCAACTCTGTTTGCTATTTATGTGACTTTAGGTAATATACTTATTTCTCCAAAACTCAGCTTTCTCACTAAAAATAATAACCTCAAAGGAATGTTGTTTTTATTAAATGAGATAATGTGAATAAAGTATTTATAAAGTATTATTCACTTGTCAAAACTTACATGGCAAAAGTTATTATTATTAAAGTATGTCTTCATAAAGGGCTCACCTCACATATTAAGAACACATGAAATATTTTAATCAGAAAGCTAAGAAGCATTAGACCTAAGGCAGGTTGGCAATGTGAATGAAAGAGGAATTTGGGAGAAAATTTAGTCAAACAAATTTTGTGTACATATTATGTGAAATAGGGCTTAAGAAGTCATTGAGATGTGCTTCAATTTTTTATCTTTAAAACTGAGATGATTGGGAGAGTTTTTATTCATTTCTCAACTTTAACTTGAGAATCAAAGTACATAAAATATGTTAAAGGACTCTTTAAATTGTAAAGTACTATACAAATGTGAGCTATTGTGATAATTTTATAGTTCAAAATGTCTCTATACTGACATTTTAAATGCTATATTTTGTAGGTCTTTAGGAAATTCATTCACTCAATTATCATATTTGTTTTAAAAATTAAGGGAGATGCAGCATAAGAGAAAAATGACTGTAAAACAAGGGCAGTGAAGCAAGCCTTTCATGAGAGCTAGCATTTTCAAGATCGCAAGAGGCTATCTGAATAAAATTACACCCCAGTGAGGTTTGGGTAGGAAAAAAAATGAAAAATGATGGTCTACAAGGACTGCTTATCACTTCCACTTATCCATTTCATAAAATAATTTATCACTAACGTTATTATAATAGAATTTTAATGTTTAATTGTATATTATTTTTAGGTAACTCCTCATATGCTGTTAATACTGTCTTGTTTTGAGATGAATATTTGGAATAATTAATTCAATTTTTAAATGCCAAATATCTATGTTTAGCCACAGTTAGAAAAAAAAAAAAAAGAACCAAGAAGAATTAGCTGCATATGCAAGGGGTTACCCATTGGTATTCCACTTGTGATGACATTAGCACTAAATTAATCCCTTGAAAGATTTTTTACAAACATGGACAAATCTTCTGATATTGGATTGATAGACCAGGTTGATTTTAACAAAATTTTGGTTAGAACTGACTGCAGAGCAGTTGTGTCTTCCAAAGGAGTATGGAATATAGACTGAGAATATTGGGAGACCTCCACATTAATTTACTGTGTCATTTTGAAGGTCCTAGGTTATAATGAATATATAGTTTAATCACAAAACTCTGGACAAGGCTTGTTGCTTAGTCTTCTGACTTGGATTTGCATCATCAAAATGCAACCCAGTGAAAAAAACACATTATTTTTCAAAGAACACTTCATTTCTGTGTATTTAAAGGAAATGACTTCATTTGTATAGATTTTCAGAACGCTAAATGTTGTAACTCAAAAAAAATTATTTGAGGGTTACTGATGATCTATATGCCATATATTGTTATGCATCAGAGCACTTCTGTAGCCTCTCCACTCACCCACCCTGACCTATCCGCCTACTCACCTACCCACCAGCCCACAACATCAATAAGGTGATGTTGTAATGGTGGCTACCAAATAGAGACCTCATCCAATCATTTCCATTTCTTGGCAAAAGAAGAATACATAAAGCCAATATGGACCAACAATATGCATTGCACTAAACGTGTGGCCATACTGCTTGATTTAAGAATCCATAATTGATCAGTAGATCAGTCAGTATTACTGGAGTATTGTCAAATATTCCAGTATTTTCAATCTCGAGTGGAGTAAAATGTCATTTTCTCCCTGATAGCCATCCTATGAGGCTTTGCTGACTCCTGTAGAGAAAAGGTGCTTTGAGGGAGAGCCCTGATGGAAATTTGTATCTGGTTACAATCTTCTCGACCAACCCACCTACCTTTCCTGTTTATGTGAGGAAGCTTACTATATGCTTACCCTATATTAGTCTGAGATGCATTTTTATCACTTGAAATAAAGAGACATAAATGAGTATAAATGTAAGTACTTTTCATCAATGAATACTTTGACTCAGGCAAAATATAACCTGTTAGAAATTGAAACTTTCAACCAAAAGTCTATTTGCTAGTGGTGAAGAGTGAAATTGGTATTTGATTACACAATTTGGTTAATGACTATAATCCAGGGTATATTTTTTTAGTTAATTATATTTTCCATTTTGTGCATACAGAGATAGAATTAGAGTGTAGACATTGACCTGGAATGCCTGAGGGTCATGGTTTTACATGATATATAAAGGTATCAGTGACAGCCATTGAAGAGAATATAAGCTCCACAGGGTGAGCTCTGTGCGATCTTTGTCTTGGAATAGTAAGATAAAAATTTGACCTATGTGTAATTGCTCTTTGTGCAATTTTTCAAATTAAAAGTGGAAATAATTATAATATTTTCAACATTATAAATTATGGAGCAAGATTAAATTAACTATCATGAGAATATTAGTTAAGAGATTATATTTAAATAGAAATATATAAAATATAACTTTTTATTGTTTTTTGTTTGTTTTGGTTTATTTTTCTAAATAGGGAATAATTACTATATGTAAGATTATATTTTTTTGTGTTAACATTGTACCAGGTTGGGCTTCCCTGGTGGCGCAGTGGTTGAGAGTCCGCCTGCTGATGCAGGGGACACGGGTTCATGTCCCGGTCCGGGAGGATCCCACATGCCGTGGAGCGGCTGGGCCTGTGAGCCATGGCTGCTGAGCCTGTGCTCCGCAACAGGAGAGGCCACAACAGTGAGAGGCCTGCGTAACGCAAAAACAAACAAACATTGTACCAGGTTAATTTTTTTTAAAGCCATTGAAATGAAATATTTGGGGGAAAGGTAAAACTTAGGTTGAATGAAATATTGTGACAGTTTAATAAATGTTTGGGAGTAATACTATTTATAATGTAGTAAAAGCAACAAAGAGTTTTTATATGATTTTTGGCAAACACCCTAGAATTGTTTAGGGAAAATAACTTATAAGTTGCTTATAGTTAAGTCTTTTTACTGTTGTTACGTAAAGTTTTTATTCTTCCCAGAAACAAATACTTAATTTACTATGCATTGAGCATAAATAGTTTTTAATTCTTACTCTTTGTGCTAAGCCTCAGTCAATTCAGATATATCTAGATTTTCTTTAACTAAAACTGACATTTAACAGAGGGGTTGAAATTACAGATATGTGTCATCAGGTGTATGTATTTCTGTGCATTTACTCCTAATTTGCATATTTATTTCATTAATATTTCAGTCAAGAATTCCAGAGTTGAAAAACTGTGACTGGTGCCTGCGCAAAGGAATGAACAAGCAGATCTTTCAAAGTTTTATAAAGGCAAAAGTAAACCACATCTCAGTAGAAATTAGTGTTTCAGAGATTTTTTTTTCCATCAAATTAGTTGTTTGTTACCTGCTATCAGTATATCTGTGTTTGAAAAAGGCATCTAGCAAAATATCTGATAGCATTTTCATGAATGAGAGGAAAATATGTGGGAAGTTGATATATTTTATTAAATTTGAAATATTTGAACAACTTCACTTTCAAAGAATATTGATAAATGAATCAATGTTCTCTAGTTCTGTTTCCCAAACTGTTTATTTTATGAAGTGAACCCCTTAATTTGCACGCTTGTGACACTATTTAAATACCCATTGGTTAAAAGGCACCAGAAAATTTTAAAATTAGGATGTTTTTATGGTAGCATGAAATGAAATAGTGACAACCTTTTGACTTAGTAATAATCAATAGTTTAATCAGTTTATTGGATAAAAATTTGGCAGATATGTGAAAAGTACAGATAGCACTTGAGTGAGAACATGTAGCTGGCTTGGTATAGAGCTGACCCAGAACTTTGTGATACCTGAACAGACTATGCTAATGGCTTAAAACAGCTCAACTATGTATGGACTACCTAAAGGCAGAGGCTGTTGTCTCTAGTCTGTTTCTTCTTAGATGCTTAATGTTCCTGTGGCCCTTTAGCCTGATTGATTTTTTGCCTGGGAAATAGCATCTTGTTACATCCTTCTGCTTCTAAGTTTGCCTTACATCCAGTTATCTCCAAGCTGCCATTAGAAAACAGTTTTTATTTTTATTTATTTATTTATTTTTAATTGAAGTATAGTTCATTTACAATGTCATATTAGTTTCTGGTGTACAGCAAAGTGATTCAGTTACACATACATATATATATACATATATATTGTTTTTCATATGCTTTTCCATTATGGTTTATTGTAGGATATTGAATATAGTTCCTTGTACTATACAATAGGGCCTTGTTGATTATATATTTTATATATAGTAGTTTGTGTCTGCTAATCCCAAACTCCTAATTTATCCCTCCCTCAAGAAAACAATTTTTAAAACTCAAATTTGATTGTCTCTTTCTTCATCTTAAAACTTTTAAATCTATTAAAATTTCAAATTTTATATTTGTAAAAACCAAGTCCCATTCACCTCTTTTAATTCTTGGTTCCAATGTCACCTTTTCAGTGAGACCTATTCTTTCCATGCTATTTAAAAGAACAAATCATTCATTTCCACTCTTATAGTTTTCATTTTACTTATCATCTTAAGCCAAAATAAAATCTACTTATTTACTCTATAACTATTATTTGCTAGTTCCATCCTTCAGGAATGGCTATTCTCATCAATGTGCAGTTCTTCATCTATTTTATTCACTGGTGTAACCTAGTACCTAGTAACGCTCAACAAATATTATTTCTTAATTAAGTTGAGTGGATAAGTTGATTTCTACTGGACCATTCATTTAATAATTCTAAAGATGCTTACTTTCTATGTAAAACATGTATTAAAGAGAATATATAATTTCAATAGTCAAAAAAAAGCTGGAGGGGTCCATTTTTTGGTAGAGGAAATATCCACATTAAATTCTAAATTTAAGTTAAAATAAACATAGAAAGTCAGTATTAAAGCACATTATTTTTGGTTCCCATAAACATTTTTTGTTCCCAGACCTTAAATGGTTGTTTAGATATAACATAGGAAAGATTATGTATTCCAGACAAAATGGAAGCAACAGCAATACCATGGAATAATGTTTAAAATTACTTTAGATTTTTTCTGCACTAAAAGACTCAACAGAAAAATTCAATTCTCCAATACTTTTAAGTGTCACTCCAATAAAAATAATCATTTTCCTTCTGAACTATTATAGCTATTTGATTAGATTATTTCAATCTATATCTCATGTACTATACACTGTGGCCTTATGTTTATTCAGGCACATGGCATGTTTCCCTGAGAAACCAGAAATTCCCTTAGCTTGGGAATTCCAGCAAAGAAATCTTTTTATTAAAAAACATTTACAGCAAATGATGACTTTGTCATGTCTTTTTCTTACTTAATTCCCAGAAAAACTCTTTAAGTAAACATAATAAGGTACAGTAAGTTCTTTACATTAGAGTCTTGGGGAAGTGGTCGTGTGGAAGTTATTTAATATTTCTAATCTTCAGATTTCTAATCTGTAATATAAGGATAAAAGTAGTGTATACCTCATGGCATAGGGGAATAAGTTAACAACTAAAAATTGTTTTAAAGAGAGCCCAGAATCATCAATATTTTTGTTAACATTATTCTTTCTACCAATACATATTAAAAGTTATAAGTATTTATGTATCTCAGTAAATAAAAGAATTTCTGAATAGTGGGGTTATCTCTGAATGAAATGGAAAAAATAAAATCTTGAAGAAGGTGGAAACATCACTAAATCTCTGCATTCTAATCTGTCTGACGTCAGATTTGTCAAGAGTGTACAAAGGATGACAGTAGAAGTATCCGGTTCCTTTTTACTTGATTCCTAGACATGTAATTTGAAAAGACCATGAGCAAATGGGACACGTGGGTTTGAATTAAAAATCACGATTCTAAAATGGGCCTGGTCATTTGTAAAATTTCTAATCACTCTCAGCCTTACTGTTCTCATCTGTAAAATGAAATAAGATTATTAGGCAAATTAAAGAACAAAAGTAAAAGCTGTTTCTTAATAATGTACTTCATTTTGTCCTTTCCTTCTCCCTTTTCTCCCTATAAACGGAGCTATTGATCCCACCCCTCTTATATTTCTCCCTCCCCATTTCTAGGATCAAATCAGAATTTTATCAGTAAAGATTTAAGGAAGGCTGTCACAGTATACTTTAGCTAGTTATTTTCATCTTTTCAGCATTCTTGTCCAGAACCTACCTTAGAATAGTTACAACATAAGGAGCTTTAATCTATCATATTAATTTGTCACTTTACATTTATATATTTATTTTTATTGACGTTTGATTGACAAACAAAATTGTAAGATATTTAAAGTGTATATCATGATGATTTGATATACATATACATAGTGGAAGGATTCCCTTCATTGAATTAATTAATACATTCATCATCTCACATATCTGTCTTTTTTTTTTTTGGTAAGAACATTTAAGTTCTACTTTCTTAGCAAATTTCAAGTATAAAATACAATGTTACCAACTACAGTTACCATATTTTACATTAGATCCTCAGATCTATTCCTCTTATATCTCAAGGTTTATTCCCTTTTACCAACTTCTCCCTATTCCTCCCACCCCTCAGCCCCTGGTAACAGTTTTTCTACTCCCTGTTTCCATGAGTTCAACTTTTTTTCCCAGATCCCACGTATAAGTGATAGAATACAGAATTTGTCTTTCTCTGCCTGTCTTATTTCACTAAGTGTAATGTCCTCCAGGTTCTTCCATATTGTTACAAATGGCAAGATTTCCTCCTTCTTTTAATACTGAATAACATAATATTATATATATATATATGTATGTATAACGTATATATAAAACTTTTTTTAATCTGCTCATTAGTCGGTGGACGCTTAGGCACTTAGTCTTTTTGTCATACCTTAGCTATTGTGAATAATGGTTCAATGAATAAGAGACTGCAGATATCTCTTCAAGACAATGTTTTCATTTCCTGTGACTACATATCCAGAAGTGAGATTACTCAATCAAATGGTAGTTCTATTTTAATTTTTTGAAGAACTTTCATATTATTTTCCATAGTGACTATACCAGTTTACATTCCTACCAACAATGTACAAGGGTTCCCTTTTCTCCACATCACCACCATCATTTATTCTCAGGAGAAACGCAACTTAACAACACCTTGATCTTGGACTTCTAGTCTCTAGAAATCTGAGAAAATACATTTCTGTTATTTAAGCCATCCAGTCTGTGGTACTTTGTTATGACAACTCTAACAAACTAATAAATCAGGAAATTTATTGGAGATTACCAGGTAAACAATTGATGGTAATGGCAAAATTCCATTCAGTTTCCACTTCTTTCAACAAACAATATTGTGTCAGAGATGGGACTATCATCTAAGGACAAAAAGAAAATTAAAATATAAATAATATCTTGGTCCTCAAGACCAACCTGGATCAAAAACCAGAACTAAACTGGAAGAATATGCTTCAAGGAAAAAGAAGAGAAAAAAGATGTTAATCACAACCAAAATGGCTGAAACTGTTCTCGTGGTTTTACAAGTTAAAAGTTGTCAATGTGCTTCCAAAAATGTAATCTTCACCTATTACAGACAGTTGCTTTAAACACCTGCATTTTGTGTCTATTTTTTGTTTGTCTGTTTTTCCTTTTTAAAACAGTCTTTAAATTAATCTAAAGTTCTTTAAATATAAAAGGCTAGAACAAGTAATATACAGATAATATACAGAATTTACAATTCCAGATACACCATAGTTTTTTTGCAAAAGAAACCTACAGTTTTCATTTTTAGAACAAGTTGGAGTGGATAACTAACATTATTTGGAAAGTGCAAGACAATTGGCCTAGAATTTTCAAAAATATCAACATCATGTAAGACAATAAAAGAGACTTTTTGGTGACGTCCTAGACTAAAGGAACTCAAAAGACTTTGCAGTTAAGATGAACATGTGCTCCTTGAATTCTGAAGATAGGGAAAAATACATACTTTTAAATATAGACTATGTGTTAGATAATAGTATTGTATTGAGTTATCTCAGTATCATAATTGTACTGCAGTTATATTGAAGAATGACCTAGTTCTTGGGCAGTACATGGTAAAATAATGTCAGTATCTGCAACTAAATAAAATTCTTCATCAAAAAGTATATCTGTGTATATAAATATATATATCCATATACATATGTATATATGGAGATAGCAGAGAAAGCAAATGTTTAAAAATGTGAAATTATTGTTGATATTCTATGAAAGCATGGAAAATTAATTTATTGAACACTTTAAGCTTGATAAAATATTGTAGTCAAGAAATTACCAAGAGGTAAATGTTAATTTAATTTTTGAAAAATTCTAGAATGGATTGTCGAAAAGATAGCCTGTAATAATCTAATAAGTAGTTATCCATTAAACAATCATGATTTGTCTTAATCACTAAAATATGTTATGCTATTTTTACTATATTTTCTGTTGGTAGGGAAATGCCATAGTCACCTGTTAACTTAAATTCACCAAAACCTTTTGTGGTAGACATGATTTAGTTGGTGAAATATGGGATGTGTAATAAGTGAAGTGCTGGAAGTTAGTACAAACCCACAAATGCATTATTCTATATTTTCCTCTTCAATGTATCAGTAAATATAACTCTTAAATTTAATATTTTACATAATAGAGTTAGTGGTCTCTATGAGAATACTTATTTCTAGAAATCTATATCTTACTTTACCTGTGACAATTAACAAAGAGTAAAAGTATATGTAGAAAGCAGTTAATTATAATTTTGCTATTCAGCTTTCTTTGCATGTTTGAAAGTTCCAATTATGATGGTTACATGTCGACTAGCTACAAGGAAACCACATTTAACATATGTTTATATTGACCAAAAGACAATTAAAAGGCATTAAAATGACAAACATTGGACATGACATTATTAACCTGAGCATAAACTGGAAAAAAAATCCATATTCCCACAATTTAAAAATAATTTAAATGCAAAAAACGTGCATGCATTTAAAACTATACTGACTTGAAGCCAATAAAATCCACTCATACGGTAAAAAATAAAGATAATTCATTATTTATTTTGCAGCTGAATAAATCCTCCTAGATTACTAGGCAAATAGTAAACTAAGTTTTAACTTATTTAGGAAGGAAGCAAAAAACAATGGTTTGTTCTGTAAATGTCTACTTATAAGAGTGAGGGAATTGAGGCTTAGGGTGATTAAAACAATGATTAAGGGCACATCTAATTAGGGGAAAAACGGTGTTTGGATTCTCCTCTATATGACCTCAATTTCTGTGTTCCTTGTCATTGTACTATGTACCACACAGCAAGCCATCAATATCCATATTGTAAAGTTTGGACCCTGGTGCAAACATTCACTGTCATGAACTGGAAAGTTCTCAGTTCCTTCATCGGTAAAATGAGGGTAATAAATTCCATATTGGAAGATAGTTTATAGAATTAAAAGTCATAATTATTAAGGGTTGAAAGGAAACAAAGCAAAGCCTAGCTAAAATAATTTTAAAACTGAAAATGTTCACAATGATGATTATATCCAACACCTTCTTTACACATAAAAGATTCAATTAAATAGTCTTATGATAATTGTTTTCATTCTCAAATACAGTGAAACAAAATGTGCTAGCAAATCTGGAAACAAACAAGTTCAACATCTTGAATGGCACTTCATGCCAACTTAAGCACTGCATTATTTCAATAAAATAAAAAAAAAATGTTAGAAATATTTTTCTAAAAGATTTTCAGGATTACTGAATGTAAAACAATGTAAAATATGAAATATACACAATACAAATACAAGAAATAATTATCGATAATATGTAATATTAATTACATAAACTATATAAACAGTGTATAGAGATAAAATAATATGAATAAGTAATTAATGAGTTAATGAACGTGTATGAATATTTATATTATAAAATAATACATATAAAAACAAAAATAGCAACAGGCTAATAGAAAACTGCTTATAAAATCTGGCCACGTATAAAATACATCATTTGAAACTTTTCCCTTTTCCCCCTCTTTTCACTTACTCCTATGCCCTAGAATATCATGCAGCACCTTGGCTTTTCTGGATATTTTACCACATTTTTATTTTCTTTTCTGAGGCTAATCTGGGCCTTTTTTTTATTAGTTAACTATCCTCTCACCAGCCTGCCTCTATCAAAGTGTATCAGTACTTTCTATATAATTTCTTTTGAAACTTTGTTTTTAGTATTGAGATTCTTTGCCATTCAGAAAAATACTGTATATCTTATAAATTCATGGAACATTTATTTCGGGCAGTGATGTTAGCTGGCTACAAGAGAGTAAAAAATGCAATGTTGACCTTGATCTCATAGGATGACATTTTTCTTGTCCACATTTACTGTATTGTGATACTTTATCAACTACAGTCACTTTAAAAGACCGATTTGTAGATGTGGAGATACTGCTTAGTGTTTTATTATTCTTCCTTCACCAGTAAGGTAGTAAAAACTACATTGACCATATTTTACATATGGGAATTGACAAAAGCCACCTTTAATCAAGTAATTTTACAACAATCACAAAAAGAAAGTATAAATTTCCTAGAAAAAAAGGGTTAATTTTTATCTTTTATTGGTGCATTTAGACCAATTGATATTGAAAGTGATTATTAACATAGTTGTATTAATATAATCCATATTTGTTACCATGTTCTGTTTGTTGCCCTTGTTCTTTGCTTCTAATTTTGACTCCTAATCTTTTTCTACATTTTGTGATTTTAATTGAGCATTTTATATGATTCAATTTCTTTCCATTCTTAGCCTATCAATTATATTTCTTTTCTAAAAAATGTTTTAATGTTTTCCATAAAATTTGCAGTATACCTTTACAACAAATTCAAGTCTACTTTCAAATAACCCTGTATTACATCACAGGCAGTGCAAGTACCTTATAATAACAAAATGTTTTTAATTCCTTCCTCTCTTCCCTTATGCCATTGCTGTCATCCATTTCACTTATACGTAAGCTACAATCATCAAATATATTGTGTTATTATCTTTTCAAAAATAATGTTTATCTGTTAGATCAATTAAGAATTAAAAACATTTTTAAGAAAGTATTTTACCATTACTTATTTCTTTTCTAATACTATTCTTTTCTTTATGTCAATCCTAATTTCTGATATATACCATTTTCCTTCTCTCTAAAGTACCTCTTTTTAACATTTCTTATACGGCAAATCTACTGGCAAAATAGTCCGTCAAGTTTTGTTTGTCTGAGAAAGTCTTTATTTCTACTTAAATTCTGAAAGATATTTCCACAAGATACAGAATTCTAGGTTGGTTGTTTTTTTTGTTTCATTCTCTCTTAACACTGTAAATATTTCACTCTATCTTCTTCTTGCTTGCATGGTTTCTGAGGAGAAGTCAGATGTGAGTCTTATCTTTGCTCCTCTGTAAGTAGGGTGTTTTATTTCTCTCCTCTGGCTTCTTTCAAAATGTCTTACCTTTTTCTTTGATTTTCTGCAGTTCAAATATGATATATCTAAGTCTAGGCTTTTTGCTCTGTTTTTAGCATTTATTCTGCTTGGTGTTTTCTGAGCTTCCTGGATCTGTGGTTTGGGGTTTGGTGTCTAGCGTTAATTTGGGGAAATTCAGTCATCATTGCTTCAGATTTTTATTCTGTTCTTTTTTCTCTTTCTTCTCATTCTGACATTTCTATTATACATATACTTCAGCTTTTCTTAGTTTCTCACAGTTCTTGGATATTCTGTTCAGTTCTTTTCAGTCTTTCTCTCTCTGTTTCTTTTTCTTCTTCTTTTTTTTCTTTGTCTTTTTTTCTCTTTTTGTTTTCAGTTTTAGAAGTTTGTATCTCAAGCTCAGAGATTCTTTCTTCAGCTGTATTCAGTCTACTAATGAGCTCATGGAAGGCATTCTTCCATGAGTGTTGGAGTGTTTTTAATCACTAGAATTTCTTTTTGATTCCTTCTTAGAATTTCCACCTCTCTGCTTACAGTTGCCCATCTTTTTTACATGTTGCCTACTATTTCCACTAAAACCCTTAGTTTATTAATCAAAGTTTATTTAAATTATTGATATGATAATTCCAACATTCCAGCCATATCTGAGTCTGGTTCTGATGATTGTTCTTTCTATTCAAACTGTGATTTCCCCCTTTTATTACATCTTGTAAATTTTTTGTGAAAGCCTGAAATGATAAAAGAACTCAAGTAAATAGACCTTTAGTACTGTGGTGATAAAGTATAGGGGGAGAGGAAGTGTTCTATGATTAGATTTGTCTTTTATTGACTCCATACTCCTAAACTATGAACTTCACAAGTGCTTCTCAGTGGGAAGGATAGTCAGAAAGGGTGGAAATTCAGTATTTCCTTTTCCTCATGTGGAAGCCTAAGAGGAGATTGTAGTTGGATATTTCCCTTCCCTTGGGTCAGTTGAGCTGTAATAAATTTCTAATAGGTTACTCTTTAATAAAATAGTTTCTCTTGAGTTCTGTCTTGTTAAGCAAAACATAATGACCTGGGAATTGCCTGGTGGTCCAGTGGCTAGGACTCTGTGCTTCCACTGCTGGGGGCTTGGGTTTGATCCCTGGTTGGAGAACTAAGATTCTGCAAGCCAAGTGACAAAGCAAAATAAATAAATAATGATCTGACATCTCAAAATGGTTACTTTTTCCCTCACCCTGCCAGAAGCATTAGGGGATTTTCCTCTAAGATTCACTGTGTGAACCTGGTAGGGCTCCTGACTGGGTCCCCCTGGAATATTTTAACACTCAGACTTTTCCACACTGAGCCTCTGGCAAAGTGTGAATTGCAGTTTAGATTTTCTGGTCTAGTACTGGAATGTGAAATAAGGAGAAAAGATTACACAGAGTGATACTTTCATCACCAGAGTGCTAATTCTGCATGTAGGAATAATACATGTTAAAACATTTAAGCCACAGGCTCACTAAGTGGGAGATCTATACTACAATCCTGGTTAAACTTTTCAGGTTCAATGCTTAGGAATTTCAGTGAATTTTTCTAACAGCATAATATATATACACCTAAGTGAAAACTAATAATGTTAACATTTCAAAAATATTTCTTATATTAAATTTTAAGAATATGGGTGAGTTTGGTTGAAACAACCTAGACAATTACCTGGGCATTTATTCTTTGAAAATGTACATAATTTCTCAACCAACTTATTCAGTATTTTAACTGAGACAAAATATGAATTGATTTCTTTGTGTCTATTGTTTTCCTGGATTGTACCATAATATCATCATTTAATTATAAGAATCATATTCTTACTATTGGTTTACTAGGGCTATTATAGCAAAGCACCATGAACTGAGTGGCTTATAACAGCAGAAATTTATTTTCTCACAGTCCTGGAGGTTGTAAATCAGAAATCAAGGTGTTGGCAGGTCCCGCTCCCTCTGAAATCTATAGAGGAAGAATTTTTCTTTGCATCTTCCAGCTTCTGGTAGTCCCAGATATCTCTTGGTTTGTGTTAGCATAACTCCTTTTTGTCTCCAACTTCACATGGTGTTTTCCATTTGTCTCTTCACAACATCTTCACTCTGTGCGTGTCTATTCATCCAAATTTCTCATTTTTATAAGGATTTCAGTCACTTTGGATTAGGCTCACCCTTATGACCTAATTTTAACTTAATTACCTCTGCAATGACCCTATTTCCAATGAAGGTACCGGGGATTAGGACTTCAACATGTCTTTTGGGGGAGGACTAAAGTTACTCCATAATACTTAGAACTTTTTTACTATAATAAAATATTTATTACATTTTTGCTTTCTCAAACTCTGCTAACATAAATCACGGCATTTTATTTATTTTTTTATTATTGTTTCCCAGAACTACATAAAAATGTACATAATTAAACTCTTAGAGATGGAGGGCTGGCTGACAGCTAGGGTTATTTTCTATAAAAAAAAACGTGTTATGAAAAATCAGCTTAAAAATAAGCTTTATTTCTATAATGCTGAGTTACATAAAATTTTAGTTTGACTAAAAATCTTGGCTGTTTCTTTAGACAGCAAAATCTCAATACTTTCCTAAGCAAGTACACAATGCAAAAGAGTAAGTAAGTATTTGGTAATGAGGAACTGCAGGAAAAATGTACTTCTAAAATATATTTTTTCTTTTCATTATCTGTGAAACTTCACTTATTTCACAGTTCAGTTCAAAATCCTATAACTTAGATTTCACATTCATGATCATCGATCTGTTTGCAGCCTGGGATGCCAACATCCCCTTTAGAATCATTAATTTCAGAATATCAATATTCTAAGGGGGAAAAAAGCTTTCTATTTCTCTTTTATCTTTATGATCTAGGAATAGACTGAAATGTAATAAAAAGCAATTGCAAGTAATTAAAAATATGGTAATTTCAATTAAACAAAAAGCCTACCATAGTCATTACAGTGTTATCAACTGTATATATAAAATATATGTATGTAACTACACAGAAAAAGTAAAAAGGGGATGCATTTTGTTTGAAATTAATACAGCATGATGTACTTTTCATATATTCATCTTGTTCTTTACTATAATTCTATCATTAAACATGAAATTGATTTATTATCAAGTGATACTAATCTCATAAATTTAATTATCTAGGTAAATTCTCCAAAATTTTATTCTTTTATATTTTATTCAGTGGTTAACATCTTACATATTATATACAATCAGTATCTACTACAATAGTTTGTTATCCTAACTATTAGAATATCCTCTTTCTCTCTAAAAGTATGACTTGACATATTCTAAATGATTAGCTAAAATGGGGAAAATGTATAAAAACTATCATTTTCTATTAAAATGAACAATTTATATCAGTTGGACGTAGCATCATTTAAAAGTTATCACCTACATGTTAGTTCTTCTTAAAAATACATTTGGTCAAAGGAATATTTATTTTGATAAAGAAATAGTATGGCAATGAAAGTCATGAAATGAAATAATGGAAACACTTTGGAATATGTTTCTTTTTTTCCCCTTGTCTTCTGTGAAATAAAGCTCATAAACAAATTTTGTATATATATTGAAATTTGATTGTGTGTGAGACTCTGTACTACATAAAATACATAACGTTCTGTCACAGTTCAATGCCAGAAAGCTTGTCTTGATGGTCTAAATGACATAATATATTCCCCCCAAGAGTAACATGTATTTTAAATATATCTTTTAAGTATGTAATAAGTGTGATTTACCGAACTATGTACAAAGAGAGGGTTTTTTTTTAACGTCCTGTTTCAAATCAGTCATTTTTCTGATCTTTCTTCACCAAGGTGAGTGAGAAGTTCATTGTCAATTTATTCTTTTTTTTAACAATCATTTTAAATTATTTCCTATTTTCCCTTTCATCTTAATATCAAAACATTAACAGTATAGTAAAGACTATGTCACCACTCCTAACCTCCTGCACCCTCCCCCTTTGAAAAGTATTTTAGTCTTTATTTAGGAAAGAACTTCAATAACAAAGGCTTATTAGCTCTTAAAAAGAGAATGTTCCATTCTTTGGGTTAAATCTTTTCAAATCTTCCCTTCACAGTTAAGACAACAAAATTCAAAACTTATCTGATCTAGCCCTTAACTACTCTTCCACTTCAACTCAGATCACTCTCCCCTAGCCCACTTGGCTACAACAGAACTGTCCTTTTTATTCTTGGAAGAGGCTAAATGTATGCTTTTACAATACCTCATTGGAGTATTCTTCTCACTTATATTTGTCTAATAGTGTAGTATATATTCTTGATGTAACACACAGATCCACCATTTATCGGATGATACACCCATCCACCAGCCACCGTGGAGTTTAGCTGTTAACCCTGGAAAATTGTTCTAAATGGTGTATGTCACCTTGCTCAGATATGACCAGAAGGTAAATTATTCCTTGCAGGAGAGATAGTCTGCAGCCAATGACTTATTGGTATGAGGGTATGAAGTTCAGCCTCCTTGTCTCAAGAGAGAAACAACCCTGTGGTACAATTCATGCTCCAGATGTTCTTGTAGGATCTGGCTGAGAACATACATTTTACCTAGCTCCTTATCCTGACCAATTCTGATTTCCTCCCTTCCTTTTATGTTTTACCCAAAGCACATCCTTGGAAAAACTTTTGCACAAGAATCCTCATCTGAGGCACTGCTTGGAGAACATAACCTAAGACAGCTGATACCAGATATAGTCCAAGAAAGTGGACTTTAAGGATGGAATTCCAGATTTGTATAATTTGTTTCCTGGATGGCAATGCCTACCCTATTACAGGGGCTCTGTAGAAAAATGATAGTCCTTGGCATGCTCCTTTTTGTAAACTAGGTCATTATAAAAGTATAAGAGATGTTGTATCTTGTGCAATGTCTCTGATATTTGAGAAATCTGAGGGAAATAATACCCATAAGGCCCGTGGAATTAGGTGGATACTATTAAGGCCATGGACTTGTATCCATTATTCACAAAATTTAACAAAAATGTGAGAGTCAAAAGGCCTCTTTGAAATTATTCAAAGTTATTTTAATTTCCTATAGCCAGAGGGCATGTGTTACAGCCACCCCACAGGAAGATAATATACTTCTACCCAAAATGTGGTTTGCTTGTTGAGATCGACCATGTCATACACACACCAAGATTGTATGAAAGATGCATTATTCACATAATTGGGCTTTCTGGAGAGAGCAGGACAGCTTTCCAGCAAGTGTAAAATGTCTTGAGAGAACAGGAAAAGGATACTTGATAGGGATTTTTATGGTAGTTAGGTGTTGAGATTGGTCATGTGGTTTGAATCCCATCAGTACCAATTGAGGGAGGACCCAGGCTTTCTTATCAGATTTCTCAGATGTAGGACAGAAAAGGAAAGATGGAGAGGTTAAGCTTAAAACATGTCAGTAGTCAAACTTGAAATAATTGATTCAGACTATTATAGAAACAAAGATGAAAAATTGCACCTTATTGTAGGATTGCCAGACATTCAGAAAAGGTTGCATTTCTTAGACTAGATAACTCTTTCCTGTTAAAGTCAGGGGTCTTGTTTTGTTTTTGTATTTTTAATCCAACCAGCTACCCTATGTCCTTTGATCTTTTGATTGGAGCATTTATTCCACTAACATTTAAAGTAATTATTGATAGGTACGTACTTATTGCCCTTTTTTAAACTTTTTTTCTAGTTGTTTCTGTAGGTCTTTCCTACTCTCTTCTTCTTTTGGTTTCCTCCCTTGCAGTTTGATGATTTTCTTTAGTGGTATGCTTATGTTCCTTTCTCTCTAACTTTTGTGCATCTATTGTAGGATTTTGATTTGTGGTTATCATGGGGTTCATACATGTTGACCTATAACTATATATCTATTTGTTTTAAACAGGTAGTCCTTTAAGTTCAAACTCATTCTAAAAGATCTACATTTTTAATTTCCTTCCCCCACCCTTTTTGTTCCCCTACCCCCCCTTTTTTTTTTTTTGCGGTACACTGACCTCTCACTATTGTGGCCTCTCCCGTTGTGGAGCACAGGCTCCGGACGCGCAGGGTCAGCGGCCATGACTCATGGGCCCAACCGCTCCACAGCATGTGGGATATTCCCGGACCAGGGCACAAACCCGTGTCCCCTGCATCAGCAGGCGGACTCTCAACCATTGTGCCACCAGGGAAGCCCACCCTTTTTGTTTTTGATGTCATATTTTGTTTTCATATTTACCCCTTTACTATTTATCGTAGTTATAGTTGATTTTACAACTTTTGTCTTTTAATCTTCCTACTTATTTAAGCTTATTTAAGTGGTCGATTCTCAGCCTTTATTGTATATTTGCCTTTACTAGTGAGATTTTTCCTTTCCTACAGATACTTACTTCTTGTTATAACCTTTTCTTTTCCATTCAGAGAAGAACTTCTAACATTTCTTTAGTGTTGGTTTACTATTAATGAACTCTTTTATCTTTTGCTTGTCTGAGAAGTTATCTCTCCTTCAATTCTAAATAATAATTTACTGGGTAGAGTATCCTAGGTTTTTCCCTTTCAGCACTTTCAATATATCATGTCACTCACTTGTGGCCTGCAAAGTTTCTGCAGAAAAATCAGCTGATAACCTTATGGGGGTTCCCTTGTATACTACCCTGTTTTTCTTTTACTGCCTTTAGAATTCTCTTTATTTTTAAATTTTTCCATTTTAATTATGATATGTCTTGGTGTGGGTCTATTTAAGTTCATCTTGTTTAGGACCCTCTGTGCTTCCTGTACCTGAACGTCTGTTCCTTTCTTCAGGTTTGGGAAGCTTTCAGCCATAATTTTGTCATATACATTTTTAACCCCCTTCTCTCTTTCTTCTTCTGAGACCCTTATAATGAGAATGTTGGTACACTTAATGTTATTCCAAAGATCCCTCAAACTGTTTTTATTTTTTTTTAATGTTTGCTGTTTTGATTGGGTGATTTCCATTATTCTATCTTCTAGATCACTTATATGTTCTTTTGTATCACCTAGTCTGCTGTTCATTCCTTTCAGTGTGTTTTTATTTCAGTTATTATATTTTTCATTTCTGACCGATTCTTTTAATATGTTATAGCTCCTTGTTAAAATTCTCACTGTGTTCATCTATTCTTTTCCAATTTGGTTAGCAATTTTATTACTAATGTTTTGAATTCTTTATGTCGTAAATTAATTGTTTCGTTAGTTGTTTTATCAGTGTTTTTTTTTTCCAATTAAGACAAATTCCTCTGTCTTCTCATTTTTGCTTATCTTTCCTTTCTCTATAAAATTAGGTGAAATATTTACCTCTGGTTGTCCTGAAGGAGTGTCTTTATGTGGGACCATCCTTATTCAGTCTGTGTGTACCCAGTGTCTTTGGTGGGAGAGCTGGATTTGATGTGAACACAAGTCATGTCTTTCCTCAGAGTGTGCTAGCAGCTATTACCTTAGTAGGAGGTGGGGCTGGAGATGGGGGGCTAAGGTCAGAACCAGTTATGAGGTGGCATTCCTCTCTGCTCAGAGGCTATTACCACCCTCTTGGGATAGGGTGTCAAGTCCCAAGTTGCTGGAGCAGAAGCCCTGAGCTGTCTCAGTTCCCTTTAAGTGTGAGTTCTTTCCCCCGCCCAGCACCCAAACTCTCAACCCCAGATGAGAGCAGTGCTGGAGCAGAGGGGCTGGTGTGGGTATTTAGCAAGGTCAGGGCACAGGGTGTAGAGATCTGGTCTACCTCTGAGGCACTGCCTGTGCAATCGTCCATAATGGCTGCCCTCTTCGTGCTCAGACGCAGCTTAGGGTTTGAGTCACCACAGCATCTGGTGGCCAAGCTTTTTGCTTGGTCTTGGCTCCAGTGTTGAACTGCAATGTGAGACAAGTGGTGCTAGAGCATTCACTTCACTCAGGCTTTGGTATGTGCCAGGGAGGTGGTGGGAAAGCAGTCAGACAACTGCAAGGTTTCACGTTTTCCTTTCCTCCCCACTTTGGGAGCAAGCAAGTGTATGTGCACTCCTCAGGAGCAGAGTCCAGAGTCCAGGATTCCTATAGCCCTTATGTTAATCCCATCAGCCCTCCAAACAGCCAAGGGGGCTTATCTTCCTTTGTGGGACCCCAGGCTAAGGCATCCAATATGTGGCTTGAAACACTCATTCCCCAGGGATGGTCTCTACCCATGTAATCTCCCTTTTCCTCTGAGTCCCCTCCCAGGGGCACCTGATTGCTTCTCTTCCTTTCCTTCCTGATTCCACATGTATCTTTCTTATAGCCTTTTTTGTACAGGAGTCTTTCTGCTAGTCTCCAGTTAGTTTTCAGTGAGAATCTTTCCACATGTTGATGCATTTTCAATGTGTTCCTGGAGGGTAATGATTTCCACATTCCCTTACTCTGCCGTCTTGATTTGAGTCCAAAAAGAATCTTTTTGAAAGTACTTTTAAATATAAAGGTCTACAGTAATAATATTGTTATAAGATGTGATATTTTTCAAGAACCCCATAATGTTTTAAGCAATCTGTAGTTTACAAAAATCACAGTGGAATTGGAAGTACCAAAAAGAAAAAGAAAGAAAAAAACACAATCAGTTCTGTAATGCCATATAAAAATTTTTATCTGGATATCCTACTAAAACATCACTCCTAAACACTTGCCTAGCTTAGCTACTTTCTTTGATGGGTTTCTTTACATTTGTTAGAGAACAGCCACCGCCTACGGTGCTAAATTCAGCCTTTAGATACAGGCTGGCAGCTCCCTTTGACTGCCATGTACTTGTAAGAGCAGAATTTGGCCTGCAGTGATTCACATGGATGGGGGCGGGGGGAGAGGGGTGGAAAAACAATCTTCAAAGAACTAAAGTGGCCATGAAGCTAAGGCTCAGCAGAGGAAATGGTGAAGGGGATTAAGTGGACTGAAAAAGGGATTTTCTACAGCGGCACTGTGGGATCTCTTACTTACACTTGTTGAACAGTAAGAACATCGCAACCCCCTGGAGTTCCTAAATAGCATCCTTAACTATGAAGTCTGATATCTCAGGCATTCCTTGGGCAAAGTAGTATTGGCTTAAAAGTTGTCAGTCAATAGAAGATACTCTTTAAGGACCATCAATGACTGACACTTTTTTTTTTTTCACTGTAAAAGAAAAATACCACCTTTGTCCTTCGTTTTGACTAACATCTCATCCAATGTAAAGAGACATAAGAAAGGAAAGAGGGAAATAAGGAACCTATTGAGGCTTCCAGTCTCTCCCTGTCTTTTATATGTAGTTAGGAAAGGGGCTTAGATGTGTTCCTATCAAACATCTTCCAGAGAGAGTAGCTCTTATGGAAACCCAACTGAAGAAGTATAATTCTACTTTAGCAGTAGCATTTAGAAAAGTGATTCTTTTGAATTTGCAGTGCCACTTTTTAAAGCAGAATAACTTTTTATTCTGTTTGATTTTAAAAAAACCCACAGGCATTTTATGGGATTTTTTTCCAAGTCTTTCGTTTTCTTATATAATATAATAGGAAATACATTGTGAAACTTTTAGTTTAAAAGTGCTTCTTAAACATATCACCCCTAATTATCCAAACAATTCTATGACTACACCTTGACGTACCCACTTATGCTTGAAGAAACTAAAGCTTTGAGAGATTAAGTAACTTTCCTAAGATTCACAGCTATCAAACATCAAAACTCAGATTTAAATCTAGGTCTCTAATATCAAATTCTATGTGATTTCCACTGTCATGTACAGTTATATAGAAATATGGTTTTAAAATACTAAGTAACTTTACAATTATGGTAAAATGTAATCTTTTTTTTTTTTTTTTTTTTTTTTTTTTTTTTGCGGTACGCGGGCCTCTCACTGTTGTGGCCTCTCCCGTTTGCGGAGCACAGGCTCTGGACGCACAGGCTCAACGGCCATGGATCACGGGCCCAGCCGCTCCGCGGCATGTGGGATCTTCCCGAACCGGGGCACGAACCCATGTCCCCTGCATCGGCAGGTGGACTCTCAACCACTGCGCCACCAGGGAAGCCCTATAATCATAGTTTTTAAAGAAAAATCAAAATAATGAAATTATTTGCAAGGTTTTGGGATCAGATCTAGAGTTACATCCAAGTTTTCCTCCATAAAATAAAAATGAGAAGTTACTTAATCACTCTGAACCTCAGTTGTTTCATACAGCGATAATATGTATCTGTCTATTATCTAACATATATAATGTACATACAGCACATGACAACAGACGCTTTCCCAGTAAAGCCCAATAATGTTGTATTTTCAGTAGTTTCCAGGAACTCTTTGAATAATATTAACTTTAGGATGTTGCCCATCTCCCATCTCCCTCAAAATGAGTTTATTTTTATTTTTTATGTCACAATAGCCATCTATTCACAGAGAGAACTGCTATACCATTCCTGTGTGATACAGTGTGTTGTGTGTAGAAGATTTAGTATAAGCCAGACACAGAAAGACAAATACCATGATCTCACTTATATGGGGAATGTAAAATAGTCAAATTCATAGAAGTAGAGTAGAAAGGTGGTTGCCAGGTTTGGATGTGAGGAGGGGGATATGAAGAATAGTTGTCAAAGGGTACAACGTTTTTGTTATTCAAGTTGAATAAGCTCTGGGCATCTATCATATAACATGGTGATGGTAGTTAACAATACAGTATTGCATATTTAAAATTTGCTAAGAGGATAGATCTCTAGCTGTTTCTTTCATAAGTTTAAGTCCTACCAAGAGCTAATTGAGCCCTCTCACTTTCTTTTTACCTTATGTTTTCTACCACGAAGATCCATATTTCCTCATCATTATTCTCTGCCAAAATCACTGATACTTTCAGTGATCTTTTTCTCATGGACAATTTTTTATTTCACTTACTGTCAGAGAAGTACCTGACATACAGGTAATTCTATTAAGGAAACATTCACAATATTACCCTTTAAATGTTACTTCACTTTTTTTTTTCCAGTTTATGTCGACTATTTTCTCCATAGTTGAGAGGATCCACATTTAGCATCTAGGTATTTCATTTGCTACTTAATTTTCCTCAGTGAATAAGTGATTCAATTATGAATAGCTCTAGACCAAGTCATCAGCCATTTAAAGAGCTTAGGCTGTTTCTTATGATCCATCATAAATGGATCTCAAATGGCATATGGATTTAAAAAAATAAATCTTCTTCTCTAACTCTGTAACAATATTTGAGACTACAAGTATCTTATTTGAGATTATAGGAAATTTGCAAATTTTTTCTTGCAAGGATATTATGCAGCTATGGACAGTTAATACTTATTAGTGAGTTTGTAAAGACCATGAGGGAATGGATGTTCATGGATGCTTTTTGATTGCTGTTCCTGGGAAATTTTTTTTCATGTGGAATATGAACTCCTTATAAAGGAATGAAGGTGAAGCTTCTGCTAAGGAGTCTGGGCAAAGAAGCAGCAGTATTATCTGTTTACTTATTGAAAGAACATTTATTGAGTGCCTACTGTGTTAAAGGCAGTTCTGATGGCCACAAATGTGATAAAACCAAAATTGTTTCATTATTAAATGAAGGATCAATTAAATTCTTTAAAAAAGTAATTATGAGAAATGACTTGATAAAAGTGGAAAAGAATTGATTATGCAGTGGACTCTTGAACATCACAGGTTTGAAACATGGGTCCAGATACACACAGAGTTTTTTCACTAAATTTATACTACAGTACTACATGATCGGCAGTTGGATGAATCTGTGGATGTTGAAATGCAAATATGAGGTCAACTGTAAAATTATATGTGGATTTTAGACTCTGTCAGCATTCCTAACCCCCATGTTGTTCAAGGGTCAACTGTATCTATATCTATATCAATATCTATAATCTATCTGTAGACTAAATGGCTCAAACATGGCCAGTTAATTTGGCTACATAAGAGAAACAAGTTAAGTTTAAAAGAAAGGATTAAAGTCGGATGCAATATAATGAGTATTGGAATTACTTTTTGTATTATGCACATCCTCTTGGAGAAATTAGAGACAGTTTTGGGATAGTTGAGTAAGGACTTAAAGGATAAATTGAATTCTTTGGAGAGTAGAGTAAATCTAGGTGCCACTATGACATAGAAGAAATTTGTCTGATGAAGATACCCTTGGTATTACCAGGCAGATTTTTCCTTTCTGTGTGTTTCATCATCAATGTTTATTTTTTAGTTGTACATGTAATACATATACCTTCCACAGTAATTTTCATCTTTACAATCAATTAATATACCAAATATCTTATGTCTCAAGATCTTTTATTTTCCTCTTGGGTATACAAACTGATAAACACACATAAAAAACAAACACACACACAGAGTTTGGGTTTAATAGGACGGTTCATAATTCTATTATATCCTGTTTGAGGAAACTTTTAAAATACCAGAATTCTACTTTCAACCACAGCCCCACAAGTAAGCAAAGAAATGAGATAAAGAAGATAAAATGACAACATTGAGCAAATAATATTTTATCCTTTTCAGATCTGTGTTTGGAATGCCAATGCAGAGTCTTCCTGGTGAGCTGGAATGGACTACATTGAACACTGGGTCATATTTATGCCTCAGAATGAATGAACATAAGGTTCCTCATCCATTTTACCACTCCTAGTCCCCCATATAAACTTTGGTAAAACTGAAAGACAAAAAGCAAGCAAACAAACAAAAAAATCCCAAAACACCCCAGAAATGACAGAGCAGGACACTCTTCTCATATGAAAGTGAGATCTAGCTCTTTAACGTTTGGTGGCATGGAAGAAAGAAGAGAGTGAGAGCTGTCAAGACTGCCCCAAAAGGAAAGGGCATAGGTCAGCTGTTCTTTTCTGAAGAATGGATACAGTGAGGATAGCAACATCAGAGAGGCTTCTATCCACATGCATGACAGTTTACCATACCGCAAGCACACCAAATCACAATTATGACTAAATATTTGCCCTAGACTATGACCAGCAATGTTATTATACCTTGCTTTTAAGAAGGAATCATGTGGGAAAGAATAGAGAACATAGCTAAATTCCTCTTTTACTTTCTGTGAACAATAGTATCATTTTCATTTTTTACACCTACAAATTAAAAAAAGAAAAGTGTCTTTAGGCTGAAAGTTTCTTTTTTATATGCTTATTTCTGCTTTTATTTTTTCAATTTTTAAGTTTTCTTTTAATTTGTAAGGGTTCTTAAATTATTCATGTAACAAATATAATTTAAGACCTCTCCTGCAAGCTTTTATCATGTGCTAGATATTTGTGCTTCATATATAGGAATGCATCAAAGAACAAAATAGATACAATGTACTAGTGCAGTTTACAGTCTCATAAGAAAAAACAAATAATAAACCACACATATAATAAGTAAGCAGCTTTGATTGTGTTTTACAAGATAATACATACTGTGCAACAGTAAAATAAAGTAGACCAGAATAAGGAGATTGGATAATGTACTCCTAGATTGGAGTACATTAAATAAATTTGTGAGTGTCAGCTTCATTAAGAAGGTGATATGTGAGCAAAGTTTTGAAGAAGGTAAGACAGTGAGTCAACTGTAAATCTGAAAGAGGAGTATCCCAAGCAGAAAGTTCAGCCAAAGCAAGTGCCCTAAAGATGGAGTGTGTTTGTCATGTTCCAGGACAGCCCAAAGGCCAATGTGCTAGGGTAAGTAAGGAAAAGAAGAAGCAAGAATGAATTGATGTTGAAGTGGTGAGTTATAACAGTAAGGCAAATTATATTGGGCCTGGGAGGCCATTATAAATGTTTTGCTTTTTAATTGTAATAAAATGGGACCTTTGCAGAATGCTGAGCAAAAGAGTAACATAATCTGATCTATCTATCTATCTACCTATCTACTTTTTACTTAAATATCTAAGATTTTATCTATACTTACAATGAAGAAGAAGAACAGAAAAAAAAATCTTGAAACAAAAACTAAATGTTAGTTTCTCTTTTCTAAAGTTAAGAAAAATAACATTGAAATAACTATTATAATGAATTAAGAAGCACAAGAATATGTCAAGGTTTCATAGCATCTTTAAGACATAATGCCAGGTAATAATGAAGTTTGCTTATCTATAGTTCACTTTTACTGATGATTTCCATTTTGAAAACTATTTTTGGCTCTTTCTTGTCTGATGAGAGAGATGACTTTGATACAACTCTTTGAAATTTAGATCAACTACATGAAATTCATCACACCCAAAACAACACAAGTAGAGATTCAGGAACATTGGGTTACAAATCCAGGTTTTATGAGGCATCTGCTCCAAACAGAGAAAGCAGGTGTGATGGCAATCCACACAATGAAGACCACTGCCATGAGTATTCATTGATGACTGTAGCTTTGGCAAACTTAGAATATTTCAGAGAGTCAAAGAACCACTACTAATTCACTAGAGTTGGAAAATTCTGCAGGCAGACAAGAATTCCCAGTGCATGCCATTTAGTATAAAAGTATCACTCTGACAGCTGTTAAATGAAAAAGCTGAAGATTGTAAGCAAGGGTTTTACTTAGGAAGGTATGGCTGGCAGTAACCTAGGCATGGCGATGTCTATGGGACAAAGGGGTAGAATATTGTGATGAGGTTGTCAGGGTTTGGGTATATTTAAAAGTCAGAGGCAACTGGATTGATGAATTAAAGAAGTTGCAAGAGAGGTTGAGGAGTCAAGGGAATCTCCAAGACTTCTGGACTTGACAAGTGGAAAGAAGTTACTGTCATTTGGGATGCGGAAAGTTTTGGATATACCAAATTGCAGGGAGAATTTCAAAGTTCAATTTTTAGAATTTTTAATTTTCTGTTATATATTGAAAATATTTTTCCACTTTAATATTTTTGTTTTAATTTTTTTTGCTATATAGGACTTTTATATTCCCCCTAAATTATTTATTTGTTAAAATGTGTTTATTATTCATCTCTTATATGTCAGGTCCCATAGTCAATATAAATAATATCCTTGCTCCCATGGCACTTATAGTCTATTGATTGGGAAAAATACTAAAGAATAATAAATCACTATCTGACATGAATATATATGCACACATATTTTATTTATTTGCTGTCACATGCTGTTAAGTGTAAGATGAATTTTTTTTTAAATAGGAAGAAGTTTTTCAATGTATGGAGGACTTCTATTTAATTTGAGCTCTCAGATAAAGCCTTTCTTGTGACAAGAAATTTGAGCTGGCATCTATATGAAAGAGGACTCAGTCAACAGAGCTATCTAGAAGAGTATGGGCATACGTAAGCACAATGACCCTAAAGCAGGAGAGTTTTTGAAATGTTAAAAGTATGGCAAGAACTCAGTAAGGAAAGTAGAGTCAGTAAGAGATGAGTAGGGGAGCATTTAGGGACCAGCTCATGTCAGAACTTGTTAGCTCAGGAGAAAATGTGAATAGTTTTCTAAATGTGATGGGAAACCATTGGAGAACTTCATCTAGAGGAGTGTCAGGGACAGATTCAATTTTAAAAGAATCATTTGGAAAAGATAGACTTGTAGATACATATGTGTGAGGGGTGGTATTATTGGAAAATAAAAGACTATTTGAGAGGAGATTGCAATGTTCAAGTTTAGATATGTTGTTAGCTTGGACTTAGGTGATATTGGTGGAAAGTATTTCAGAAGTATTTCAAAGATTGAACTATAGAATTTGCAGATGGATTGAATAAAAATGGGAGAGAAAGAGAAATTCGAGGTTATCTCCAAGATTTTTGACCTGAGTCATTGGAAGAAAAGAGGTGTCATTATTAAGATGAGGAATATTTGAAGGATACTAGGTTTAAGAGGAGTTTAAAAGTGAGTTTGATAGTATTACAAATTATATATTCTGAAGGAAATACTGAATAAACACCTGAATATACATGTCTGGAGTTCAGTGAATAGGTAATGGCTAGACTTGAACTTGGACCTATGAACTTAGGTTCTCTGGAATAAGAAAATTAGGAAGTTAGTATAGAAAAAGAAGGAAATTAATCTAAGGGCCAAACTCCTGGAGTCTGAGAAGCAGCCAGTGAGGTTAAATTGATTATCTTTTAAAATATACCCTCCTTTTTTTGAGGCTCTGGGAGAAGACACCAGGTGCCCTATGAGTCGAAAGTCTCACTGATCACACATCATGGGATGGGGGAGACACAGGTGGGAGGCAGGGATTCCTGAAGGATATAAAATGCATGGAAGTATGTCTTTGCCCCTTGATGCAAAGACCAAGTGTCCCTAAGGCATATCAATTCTCAGAGCACTGGTGAAAGACTCTGGGCTGCAGACTTCTGCTTGATGGGCCACCAAAACTGCTGATGGAGACTGTGGTTTTAGCAGCTTGCTGGCAGTTGACTGTGTGTTTCTCTCATCTTTGCTAAGTCTGAAGGTGAGTGGTACTTGGAGCTTGCACCTCCCCAGTGTCACCAGAGGAAAAGCATGATCCTCAGAGAGGAGACCTGAATATGAGCTCAGTGATGCAGCTCTGTGTTATCAGATGTCATCCCAGGCTCTGATCTCTGCAGATTCAAAGCACTACAAGACTGCTGCATCTCTCAGCCCCCTATGATAATTCCTGAGCTCTAGACCCTCTTCTTGACCCCTTCCAAGTGTCCTTGGCCATGGCATCTCACCTCCTGGTTACACCCAGGACATTACTCAGTATCTCCAACTCTCTACATTTATGCCTGTCCCCTGGTCTCTGAAGCCCTGCCCCATCTCCCCAAGCCTTACTACAAGCACTTCCCAAGGCTGTAATATCCAGCAGAAGTGAAATTGCTTGGAGAGTTTAGACATGTCCAGATATATGGTGACGGGTGCTAACTAGATTTATTTTGGTGATTATTTCACAACGTATACAAATATTGAGTTATTATTTTGTATACCTGAAACTAATATAATGTTATATGTCAATTATACCTCAATAAAAAAGTAAAAACAAAATAAAATATCTTTTTGATGTATGTTTAAAAATTAAAATACTCTTTTAAATTTGATGATTTTTTGTTTATATACTTGTTAATAGGTAAGTCAACAAGTACAACTATTTTAAGCATCACAATTATTTCAGAGTATATAGAAGACACCATGACACCATCCTTACTAAGTACCAAGTGTAGTTTTGAGATTCTGTTGGAAAGTGTTTAGATGGCAATCTAAAGACTATATATTGTTTAGAACATGTTATGAAAATTTCCTGTTATAAGCAGTTGTTAGACAAAATATATCAAGCAGAGGCCAGTCCTCACGGATTTAAAATTCAGTGTGGAAAAGAGCTTATAAAGATTAAAAGATAAACTCAGGCTGTCCCAACTCATAGACTGACCATGTTTGTAAGTCAGTTGCTTGGCACCTCAAGTTCAATGTCACATAGAAATTTAGACACTGAATATATACTTCTGATATCAACTGACACACTAGTAATGGCTTTGAAACAGAAAGTGTTACTTAGAGCAGGCTCATACCACTCTCCACACCACAGGCCAATAAATCAAGAGAGGAGTTGCTCAGTCAAGGAATAGAGACTTTATTTGAAAAGGCAGCAGACCAAGAAGATGGTGGACAATTGCTTCAAATAAACATCTTAGAATCTTAGAATCAAAGAACCATCTTAAAATTCATGCTTCTTTTATACTAAAAGGGGAGGTAGTGTGGCTGGTTGTTGCAAACTTCTTGGAGCAGAAGTCCTTTGTGCTTTAACTGTCCATGTGCGTTTGGTCACAATATTCCTGTAAACCTCAAACAAGACAAGTGTTATTCTATGTTCTGTGACTTTGTATCTCTAGATGAATGGAAAAGAGGTACCTTTAAAGATCAGAGCCTTGAGAATGGGCTATGGTGTATATTTCAGGCTACAGGCAACATTCTTTTACAAAGATGCAGAGCCAGCATAACTAGACACAGGCAACAGAGCACAAGGGTTAGAGCTAAAGGGGTCAGATTCATTCTTCTCTGTTACAAAATTTCAGGTGCTGGCAAACAGGAAAAAGCAAGGATTAGTGATGACTATTTCATCAACAAGATATCTAATCCTACCCTTTTATTTTACTGCCTGGAAGAATAACCTCTTCTTGGCAAAACTCATTGTTTTTAGTAAGCTTTGCCTCACCTCTATCTGACACCAAGTTAAATGAAATCATCTTAAGGGTAAATGCAGTAAATGGATATGACTTTGGAGAAGCTCATAAATCTGAAATCAAATCCCAACTCTCTTATTAAGAAGGGAAATGTTGCCTTAGGGTTGTTACTTAATTTCTTTAACACAGCTTTTCTTTTTGTTACAAGTGTATAAATAATATTTTCTTAATGGGATTACAATGATATAATAAATGCAATATAAAACACATGCATGCCACTCAGAAAAATGCTTAGTACATTTTAGGTAGTCAATATATAATAATTAATCATTTTTCTGTAAGTACATTATCATTTTGAGTTTTATAAAATATTTTAACACTAGAAAGGCTATGATAATGGAACAAAATACAAGGTGTACTTTTTTGCCCCACCTATTTTACTTTTTTCCATTACATATGTTTAGAAATAAAAATGTTCTGTATATATTAATATAAGACCATAGTACCTGCTTTGCTGGTGCTTACATTTATCTGAAGCTTTCTAGTTTCAGTATTTGGTCATTGAGGATATCAAAGAATAAAGAAAAATGACAAATGTCAGGGAGTAAAAAGATTTAGGAAATTATGGAAATTTAACCATGAGATTCTGGGACATCTTGCTAAGAAGAAAGATATGGCCAGATGAGAGGTAGGTGAGGGGACAGAAAAAAGATTCAGTATGCCTAATGATATTTGGGAGGGAAGAGAGTGGATACTGGGGGAAGGAAGGAACTCCCAAGAGCTCCCTTTTACTTTTCAGTTCAATACCTTTAATCCTGCCATCATAGATGCCTCCCTAAACTAGTCATGAGAAGAATTAAGAATTCTGGGTGGATTGGAAGTGAAAGAATGTTCTTGTCAGCAATTATCTAAGAACAAGGAGAAAGAACAGGATATTGGTTATCCAAAGCAGCAATAGCAGGGACAGAAGGGAATGCCAATACTCACTACAGTGTGATTTATATTAAATTTTTTACAGTTTATGTTAACAGTCTATTGAGGTAGCCTAAGGTTTCAATAGAGGCATTTCAGGTACAAGGTGGGCTTATTAGACAAAGCATAGGAATTTTTCCTCCTTTCTCTATTTTTTCCTATTTTATTTATTTGGGTTGGCATTTAAGTTGTTTTGTTTTTGTTTTGTTTTTTTGTTTTTTTCTGTTTTGCCAGAGAAGGAAGGATTTATTACTTGCAACAAGTAAGGAGAACACCAGGGATATTTCCCAAAGCAGTGTCTCTTGGAACAGCAAAATTGGGGAAGTTTTAAGCTAAGTGTACATGCATATGCATAAAGGGGCTTGAGCAGAGGAGAATTCAACACAGAATTGGGGCAAAGATCAACAGAGTCCAAGAGTTAGTTGAGTGAAGTCAGGAGGGTCAGAAAACATCAGTATCTTCATCACTTAGGTTCCATTTGATACAGGTGGTTGAGGGCTTCAGGTGAATCTCTACCTTTGAAACAGAACTGGGGGTATTTACAACACATACATTATTTTTGCTATTGTTACTTCTCCTGTCTGATAACAATCATTTATACCTACATTCTTTTGTTCCCTTAAGATCATTAATTATTGAGACCTGTTCAAAGACAAACATTGTGGCCAGGCATAGATCACAAAATGACTTAGGTCAAAAATGGCTTCTCCTATGTCAAGAAAGCTATGCCTGGTTCTCTTTCTCTGAGGACCCCCTATCTGATCTGCTTACAACTTAATTTAAGCCTTTCTGCTGGCATCATGAAAGCAGGAAATGAGCCATCACAAACTGGTTTTTCAGTGTGCATTTCCACAAGATTTTATAAGCCGTATGTTTTCCTCACATTTCAATAGATCCTTCTTTCTCCCTAATTCAGATTCATCCATTGACTTGACCATAAAAATCTATATCCAAAACTAAAGTGAGGAAGTTTATCAAGAGAGGCAAAAGGAGACATATCTGATAAATTTCTGATATGTTTCTTCAGATGTCTCATGTAGTATTTCACTAGGGACTCTGGATACTCAAGTTGGGTAAGTCATAGACATGTAGTAAATATGGGAAAGTAAACATCTCAGTACATACACTGATTCATTATGGCAAAAATACAATTGTACTTATGTTGACCTTACCTGAAGCTCTAACGACCAATGCTAATTGAATTTAACTTGAATAAATAAAGGATTTCTAGAGTTTTTATTTCTTCAAATATCAGTTTTAGTAAAAGTGTTTTCCTGGGAACTTTTTGTTTTTTTACATCTTTATTGGAGTATAATTGCTTTACAATGGTGTGCTAGTTTCTGCTTTATAACAAAGTGCATCAGTTATACATATACATATGCTGCCATATCTCTTCCCTCTTGCATCTCCCTCCCTCCCACTCTCCATATCCCACCCCTCTAGGAGGTCACAAAGCACCAAGCTGATCTCCCTGTGCTATGCGGATGCTTCCCACTAGTTATCTATTCTATGTTTGGTAGTGTATATATGTCCATGCCACTCTCTAGCTTTGTCACAGCTTACCCTTCCCCCTCCCCATATCCTCAAGTCCAATCTCTAGTAGGTCTGTGTCTTTATTCCTGTCTTACCCCTAAGTTCTTCATGACTTTTTTTTTTCTTAAATTCCATATATATGTGGTAGCATATGGTATTTGTCTTTCTCTTTCTGACTTACTTCACTCTGTATGACAGACTCTAGGTCCATCCACCTCATTACAAATAGCTCAATTTCGTTTCTTTTTATGGTTGAGTAATATTCCATTGTATATATGTGCCACAACTTCTTTATCCATTCATCCGATGATGGACACTTAGGTTGTTTCCATCTCCAGGCTATGGTAAATAGAGCTGAAATGAACATTTTGGTACATGACTCTTTTTGAATTATGGCTTTCTCAGGGTATATGCCCAGTAGTGGGATTGCTGGGTCATATGGTACTTTTTGGAGTTTTTTAAGGAACCTCCATACTGTTCTCCATAGTGGCTGTACCAATTCACATTCCCACCAGCAGTGCAAGAGGGCTCCCTTTTCTCCACACCCTCTCAAGCATTTATTGTTTCTAGATTTTTTGATGATGGCCATTCTGACTGGTGTGAGATGATATCTCATTGTAGTTTTGATTTGCATTTCTCTAATGATTAATGAGGTTGAGCATTCTTTCATGTGTTTGTCGGCAGTCTGTATATCTTCTTTGGATAAATGTTTATTTAGGTCTTCTGCCCATTTTTTGATTGGGTTGTTTGTTTTTTGTTATTGAGCTGCATGAGCTGCTTATAAATTTTGGAGATTAATCCTTTGTCAGTTGCTTCATTTGAAAATATTTTCTCTGATTCTGAGGGTTGTCTTTCGGTCTTATTTATGATTTCCTTTGCTGTGCAAAACTTTGAAGTTTCATTAGGTCTCATTTGTTTATTTTCGTTTTTATTTCCATTTTTCTAGGAGGTGGGTCAAAAAGGATCTTGCTGTGATTTATGTCATAGAGTGTTCTGCCTATGTTTTCCTCTAAGAGTTTGATAGTTTCTGGCCTTACATTTAGGTCTTTAATCCATTTTGAGCTTTTTTTTGTGTATGGTATTAGGGAGTGATCTAATCGCATATTTTTACATGTACCTGTCCAGTTTTCCCAGCACCACTTAATGAAGAGGCTGTCCTTTCTTCACTGTACATTCCTGCCTCCTTTATCTATGATATGGTGACCATATGTGCGTGGGTTTATCTCTGGACTTTCTATCCTGTTCCATTGAACTATATTTCTGTTTTTGTGCCAGTACCATACTGTCTTGATTACTGTAGCTTGGTAGTATAGTCTGAAGTCAAAGAGCCTGATTTCTCCAGCTCCGTTTTTCATTCTCAAGATTGCTTTGGCTATTCGGGGTCATTTTGTTTCCATATAAATTGTGAAATTTTTTGTTCTAGTTCTGTGAAAAATGCCAGTGGTAGTTTGATAGGGATTGAATTGAATCTGTAGATTGCTTTGGGCAGTAGAGTCATTTTCGCAATGTTGATTCTTCCAATCCAAGAACATGGTATATCTCTCCATCTATTTGAATCATCTTTAATTTCTTTCATCAGTGTCTTATAATTTTCTGCACACAGGTCTTTTTTCTCTTTAGTTAAGTTTGTTCCTAGCTATTTTATTCTTTTTGTTTCAATGGTAAATGGGAGTGTTTTCTTGATTTCACTTTCAAATTTTTCATCTTTAGTGTATAGGAATGCCAGAGATTTCTGTGCATTAATTTTGCATCCTGCTACTTTACCAGATTCATTGATGAGCTCTAGTAGTTTTCTGGTAGCAACTTTAGGATTCTCTATGTATAGTATCATGACATCTGCAAACAGTGACAGCTTTACTTCTTCTTTTCCAATTTGGATTCCTTTATTTCCTTTTCTTCTCTAATTGCTGTGGCTAAAACTTCCAAAACTATGTTGAATAAGAGTGGTGAGAGTGGGCAACCTTGTCTTGTTCCTGATCTTAGTGGAAATGTTTTCAGTTTTTCACCTGAGGATGATGTTGGCTGTGGGTTTGTCATATATGGCCTTTATTGTGTTGAGGAAAGTTCCCTCTATGCCTATTTTCTGCAGGGTTTTTATCATAAATCGGTGTTGAATTTTGTCAAAAGCTTTCTCTGCATCTATTGAGATGATCATATGGTTTTTCTCCTTCAATTTTTTAATATGGTGTATCATGTTGATTGGTTTGCGTATATTGAAGAATCCTTGCATTCCTGGAATAAACCCCAGTTGATCACGGTGTATGATCCTTTTAATGTGCTGTTGGATTCTGTTTGCTGGTATTTTGTTGAGGATTTTTGCATCTATGTTCATCAGTGATATAGGCCTGTAGTTTTCTTTCTTTGTGACATCCTTGTCTGGTTTTGGTATCAAGGTGATGGTGGCCTCATAGAATGAATAAGTTTGGGAGTTTTCCTCCCTCTGCCATATTTTGGAAGAGTTTGAGAAGGATAGGTGTTAACTCTTCTCTAAATGTTTGATAGAATTCGCCTGTGAAACCATCTGGTACTGGGCTTTTTTTGTTGGAAGATTTTTAATCACAGTTTCAATTTCAGTGCTTGTGATTGGTCTGTTCATATTTTCTATTTCTTCGTGATTCAGTCTTGGCAGTTGTGCTTTTCAAAGAATTTATCCATTTCTTCCAGGTTGTCCATTTTATTGGCATAGAGTTTCTTGTAGTAATCTCTCATGATCTTTTGTATTTCCGCACTGTCAGTTGTTACTTCCCCTTTTTCATTTCTGACTCTATTGATTTGAGTCTTCTCTCTTTTATTCTTGATGAGTCTGGCTAATGGTTTATCAATTTTGTTTATCTTCTCAAAGAACCAGCTTTTAGTTTTATTGATCTTTACTATCGTTTCCTTCATTTCTTTTTCATTTATTTCTGATCTGATCTTCATCATTTCATTCCTTCTGCTAACTTTGGGGTATTCTTGATCTTCTTTCTCTAATTGTTTTAGGTGTAAGGTTAGGTTGTTTATTTGAAATATCTCCTGTTTCTTAAGGTAGGATTGTATTGCTATAAACTTCCCTCTTAGAACTAATTTTGCTGCATCCCATAGGTTTTGGGTGGTCATGTCTTCATTGTCATTTGTTTCTAGGTATTTTTTGATTTCCTCTTTGCTTTCTTCAGTGATCACTTCGTTATTAAGTAGTGTATTGTTTAGCTTCCATGTGTTTGTATTTTTTACAGATCTTTTTCCTATAATTGATATCTAGTCTCATAGTGTTGTGGTCGGAAAAGATACTTGATACAATTTCAATTTTCTTAAATTTACCAAGGCTTGATTTGTGACCCAATATATGATCTATCCTGGAGAATATTCCAAGAGCACTTGAAAAAAATGTGTATTCTGTTGTTTTGGGATGGAATGTCCTATAAATATCAATTAAGTCTGTCTTGTTTAATGTATCATTTAAAGCTTGTGTTTCCTTATTTAGTTTCATTTTGGATGAACTGTCCATTGGTGAAAGTGGGGTGTTAACGTGCCCTACTATGATTGTGTTACTGTTGATTTCCCCTTTCATGGCTGGCTGTTAGTATTTGCCTTATGTATTGAGGTGCTCCTAGGTTGGGTGCATAAATATTTACAATTGTTATATCTTCTTCTTGGATGGATCCCTTGATCATTATGTAGTGTCCTTCTTTGTCTCCTCTAATAGTCTTTGTTTTAAAGTCTATTTTGTCTGATATGAGGAATGCTACTCCAGCTGTCTTTTGGTTTCCATTTGCATGGAATATCTTTTTCCATCCCCTCACTTTCAGTCTGTATGTGTCTCTAGGTCTGAAGTGGGTCTCTTGTCGACAGCATATATATGGGTCTTGTTTTTGTATCCATTCAGACAGTGTGTGTCTTTTGGTGGAAGCGTTTAATCCATTTACATTTAAGGTAATTATAGATATGTATATTCCTATTACCATTTTAATTGTTTTGTGTTTGTTATTGTAGGTCTTTTCCTTCTCTTGTGTTTCTTGCCTAGAGAAAGTCCTTTAGCATTTATTGTAAAGCTGGTTTGGTGGTGCTGAACTCTCTCAGCTCTTGCTTGTCTGTAAAGGTTTTAATTTCTCCATCAAATCTGAATGAGATCCCTGCTGGGTAGAGTAATCTTTGTTGTAGGGTTTTCTCCTTCATCACTTTAAATATGTCCTGCCAGTCCCTTCTGGCTTGCAGAGTTTCTGCTGAAAGATCAGCTGATAACCTTATGGGGATTCCCCTGTGTGTTATTTGTTGTTTTTCCTTTGCTGCTTTTAATATGTTTTCTTTGTATTTAATTTTTGAAAGTTTGATTAATATGTGTCTTGGTGTGTTTTTCCTTGGATTTATCCTGTATGGGACTCTCTGTGCTTCTTGGACTTGATTAACTATTTCCTTTCCCATATTAGGGAAGTTTTCAACTATAATCTATTCAAATATTTTCTCAGTCCCTTTCTTTGTCACTTCTTCTTCTGGAACCCCTATAATTCAAATGTTGGTGCATTTAATGTTGTCCCAGAGGTCTCTGAGACTGTCCTCAGTTCTTTTCATTCTCTTTTCTTTATTCTGCTCTGCAGTAGTTATTTCCACTATTTTTTTTTATTTCCACTATTTTATCTTCCAGGTCCCTTTCCATTCTTCTTCCTCAGTTATTCTGCTATTGATCCCATCTAGAGTATTTTTAATTTCATTTATTGTGTTGTTCATCTTTGCTTGTTTCAACTTTAGTTCTTCTAGGTCCTTGTTAAATGTTTCTTGCATTTTCTCTATTGTATTTCCAAGATTTTGGATCATCTTTACTATCATTATTCTGAATTCTTTTTCAGGTAGACTGCCTATTTCCTCTTCATTTGTTAGGTCTGGTGGGTTTTTATCTTGCTCCTTCATCTGCTGTGTGTTTTTCTGTCTTCTCATTTTGCTTATCTTACTGTGTTTGGGGTCGCCTTTTTGCAGGCTGCAGGTTCATAGTTCCCGTTGTTTTTGGTGTCTGTCCCCAGTGGCTAAAGTTGGTTCAGTGGGTTGTGTAGGCTTCCTGGTGGAGGGGACTAGTGCCTGTGTTCTGGTGGATGAGTCTGGATCTTGTCCTTCTGGTGGTCAGGTCCACATCTGGTGGTGTGTTTTGGGGTGTCTGTGGACTTATTATGATTTTAGATAGCCTCTCTGCTAATGTGTGGGGTTGTCTCCTGCCTTGCTAGTTGTTTGGCATAGGGTGTCCTGCACTGTAGCTTGCTGGTCATTGAGTGAAGCTGGGTGCTTGTGTTAAGATGGAGATCTCTGGGAGATTTTTACCATTTGATATTATGTGGAGCTGGGAGGTCTCTTGTGGACCAGTGTCCTGAAGTTGGCTCTCCCACCTCAGAGGCACAGCACTGACTCCTGGCTGCAGCACCAGGAGCCATTCATCCACATGGCTCAGAATAAAAGGGAGAAAAAGTAGAAAGAAAGAAAGAAAGAAAGAAAGAAAGAAAGAAAGAAAGAAAGAAAGAAAGAAAGAAAGAAAGAAAGAAAGAAAGAAAAAGAAAGAAAGAAAGAAAAAGAAAGAAAGAAAGGAAAAGTAGAAAGAAAGGTAGGAAGAAAGAAATGAAAGAAAGAGAGAGGAAAGAGGATAAAATAGAAAGTAAGATAAATTTAAGTAATGTGGGCTTCCCTGGTGGTTGAGTGTCCACCTGCCAATTGTTCATGCCCTGGTCTGGGAATGATCCCACATGGCAGGGAGCTGCTGAGCCCATGAGCCATGAGCCATGGCCACTCAGCCTGCATGTCTGGAGCCTGTGCTCTGCAATGGGAGAGGCCACAACAGTGAGAGGCCCGCATACCACAAAAATAAAATAAAATGAAATAAAGTTATTAAAATAAAAAATAATTTTTAAGAGAAAACATTAAAAAAACAAAAACGGATGGATAGAACCCTAGGACAAATGGTGACAGCAAAGCTATACAGACAAAATCTCACACAGAAGCATACACATACACACTCACAAAAAGAGGAAAAGGGGAAAAAATAATAAATCTTGCTCTCAAAGTCCACCTCCTCAACTTGGGATGATTCGTTGGCTATTCATGTATTCCACAGATGCAGTGTACATCAAGTTGATTGTGGAGCTTTAATCCACTGCTTCTGAGGTTGCTGGGAGAGATTTCCCTTTCTCTTCTTTGTTCGCACAGCTCCTGGGGCTCAGCTTTGGATTTGGCCCCACCTCTGTGTCTAGGTCTCCAGACGGCGTCTGTTCTTCACTCAGACAGGACTGGGTTAAAGGAGAAGCTGCTTCGGGGACTCTGGCTCACTCAGGCCGCGGGGAGGGAGGGGTGCGGATGCAGGGCGAGCCTGTGGTGGCAGAGGCTGGCATGACATTGCACCTGCCTGAGGCGCACCATGTGTTCTCCTGGGGAAGTTGTCCCTGGATCCCGGGGTCCCTGGCAGTGGTGGGCTGCACAGGCTCCCCAGAAGGGTGGTGTGCATAGTGACCTGTGCTCGCACACAGGCTTCTTGGTGGCGGCAGCAGAAGCCTTAGCGTCTCATGCCAGTCTCTGGGGTCCGCGCTGTTAGCCACGGCTCGCGCCTGTCTCTGGAGCTCCTTTAAGCAGCGCTCTTAATCCCCTCTCCTCATGCACCAGGAAACAAAGAGGAAAGAAAAAGTCTCTTGCGTCTTTGGCAGGTCCAGACTTTTCCCCAGACTTCCTCCCGGCTAGCCATGGTGCACTAACCCCCTGCAGGCTGTGTTCACGCCGCCAACACCAGTCCTCTCCCTTCGCTCCAACTGAAGCCCGAGCCTCAGCTCCCAGCCCCGCCCACCCCGGTGGGTGAGCTGACAAGCCACTTGGGCTGGTGAGTGCCAGTCGGCACCGATCCTCTGTGCAGGAATCTCTCTGCTTTGCCCTCCACACCCCGTTGGCTGCACTCTCCTCTGCGGCTCCGAAGCTTCCCCCCTCCACCACCCACAGTCTCTGCCTGCGAAGGGACTTACTAGTGTGTGGAAACTTTACCTACCCCACAGCTCCCTCCCACTGGTGCAGGTCCCGTCACTAATCTTTTGTCTCTGTTTATTCTTTTTTCTTTTGCCCTACCCAGGTGTGTGGGGAGTTTCTTGCCTTTCAGGAGGTCTGAGGTCTTCTGCCAGCTTTCAGTAGGTGTTCTGTAGGAGTTGTTCCACGTTTAGATGTATTTCTGGTGTGTCTGTGGGGAGGAAGGTGATCTCCGTGTCTTACTCTTCCACCATCTTCCCTATCTCCTTGACATGTAAGTTTTTATGGCAAAAATTGTTTTTCAGGGGAAAAAAGGAAAGAAGAAAGAAGAAAGGATAGAAGGTAGGTGGATCGACAAAGAAGGAAGAAAGGAAGGAAAGAAGACCTCTATTCTATACACAGATAGTACTGTGTTAAAAGCAGGTGACTGGTAGAAGCAATGACATATACAATTTTAGGAAGGGAAAGCTCATTATATAATGGAATGAATGGTAGTGATAAAGAAAGTTTTATGGATATGCAAAATTGAGTACAACTTTGAAATCTGTTTCATATTCAAATAAGTACTAAGAAGGGGGAGGGATTTAATGGTTGGGAGAATGAATTTAGATAAATGAAGATAAGAATAATCCTCAAATATGTCCATTCTTAGAAATTTTGAATGCTCCTCTGATGGTAACTAACATTTGTCCCTGTGCTTCATTCCACAGAGCCAAGGGAGGTTTTAGTAAAATTCTCTATTGGCCACCAGTCTTTTCCCCTGCTGATAAATGTGTTAACTTTCTGCACTACTGCTGAAACCCACTTAGACAAATTGAAAACAATTCTGTTTTTATCAACATTGAATTACAGATATAAAATATTGTATGGGAATTATAATTTGATAAATGCGAACATTCTGGGTCCCATATTGAGTCTAGATGGTTACAGTGTCTTTAATACATGCATCCGTTTGGCACTGGCATATTTATGTATCACAGTCTCTTTCTCATTTATGTTTAATGATGGACAGATTCCAAATAATACAAGATGTTCCTCAACATGTTAAACTTCTGGTGAGTAAGTGAGCAGACAGTGAGTTCTTTTTTTTCCAGTATACCTCCTACTCTCAACATAGCTGTTCAAAGAAGATCTGAACTTCAGACTGATTAACTGATATTTTCCAATCCCAGGCAAAGAACAGAATAAAATGAACAATTTCTTCCCTCCAAAAGAAGAAAGTATACTTAATAAGAACAAAGTAAACATTGCAGTGCATCTAAAATTCCAGACTATTTTCTTCAGTCTACAGTCAAATGTGGAATTCAAGGCAACTTCCAGTGAGGTGTAGATTTTGGGGGCACTGGACGTTTTCAAAGATGTCTATGGTTAAATTAGGGAACTAGGTAGATATTGTCTTCAACATGATTCAAATTTATTTATTACTTTATCTATTACCTCTACTATAAATGTACCACTCACCTATCAGTTTTTCCCATCTTCAATTTCCTTCTCTTTAAAGCCAGCAAGTATTTGCAATTTATTTTCTTTGAATACTTCTCAGCTTTTTCAACCTACTCTAAAATTTGATAGTTTCCCATTTCCCATAAAATTACAGACTTAAGTTATTTAGCCTGGCCAGAAAGGTTACCTGCATTCATTGTCCATTCTAGCTTTGCAATATTATCTCTCTTTTTTTTTTTTCTTTTCTCTTTTTAAAAATGTTTTTCTTCCGTTAATCCACTTGGTATTTCATCCAAATTAAACTATTTTTCTCCCTCATATTTCAACAGACCTGATGACAAGCCTTACTCTGGTGGTTACATCTTGGGATGCCTGGAATTGGTACCCCAGTACAACTTAATCCTCTGAATTTTTTCAGCATTGTAGTAAGACTTCCACTCACTAGCTACCATGTTGATAAGAGAATTAGAAATCAGTATCTCTAAGGCAAGATATACTTACGTCCTGATACAGATTATGTAGACTTTGCACCTGGCTGTATCAGACCAACCTACCCATGTAGAGTCAGAGTGAATGACTATGTACCTCTCATAATAGTAGAAAGTAAACAGAACAGTATAAAGTTCTTCCACCTGAGAGTGGCAAAAGGTGTTTTCAGAACCAAACTCTTTGATCCCCAGCTTCATTACTTCTAGCTAAATAGAATAGACTTTTCCACAGGCAACATTCATTCTCCAAAATTTCCTGAGTAATAGAACACTGATCAATGTACCCAGCCAAAAGACTACAGTCCTCAGCCTCCTTTGTAGGTTATAGGACTGAATTTTGGCCACAGAGAAAAAGCAGAAGTGTTGTGTATGCACTCTGGAAGACTCTTAAAAGGCAGTGACAAGGTTATTCCCCTTCTATTTTAATTAGGCATATGTTAGACCTTTTGAAATGGTCCCATAATTCTTGGATGTTCTTTTCTTTTTCTTTTCTTCTCTTTTATTTTACTTTACTTTTTTGGCTGCACCATGTAGCTTGCAGAATCTTAGTTTCCTGACCAGGAATCAAACCTGGGCCACTGGCAGTGAGAGTGTCAAGTCCTAAGCACTGGACAGCCAGGGAATCCCCTATTCTTTTATTATTATTATTATTCTTTTCTCCTTGGATTTTGGTTTGGGAAGTTTCTGTTGTCCTGTTTCCCAGCTCACTGATCAATACTATGCTAAATAGAAGTGATAAGGGTAGGCATACTTGACTTGTTCCAGATTTTAGATAAAAGGCTTTCAACTTTTCACTGTTGAGTATGATGTTAGCTGTGGGTTTGTCATAAGTGGCCTTTATTATAATGGTTATGCTATCTCTGTACCAACTTTGATGAGAGTTTTTATCATGAATAGGTGTTGAATTTTGTCAAATGCTTTTTCTGTGTCTATTGGGATGATCATGTGATTTTTATCCTTCCTTTTGTTAATGTGGTATATAAAATTGATTGGAGAATATTGAACCATCCTTGCATCCCTGGAATAAATCCACCTTGGTCATGGTATATGATCTTCTTTATGTATTGTTGAATTTATGTTGCTAATATTTTGTTGAGGGTTTTTGTATCCATGTTCATCAAAGACCTTGGCCAGTAATTTTCCTTTTTTGTACTGTCTTTGTCTGGTTTTGGTATCAGGGTAATGGTGACCTCATAGAATGACTTCGGGAATGTTCCCTCCTCTTCAATTTTTTGGAACAGTTTGAGAAGCATAGGTATTAGCTCTTCTTTACTTGTTTAATATAGAGAAATATGTTGCTTTCTTATACACTAACAATGAAATATCAGAAAGAGAATGGAAGAAAAAATTCCATTTAACAATCACATCACAAAGAATAAAATACCTAGGTATAAAGTTAACCATGGAAGTGAAAGACCTATACTCTGAAAACTATAAAATATTGATGAAGGAATTTGAAAATGATCCAAATAAATGGAAAGATATCTCATGTTCTTGGATTAGGAGAGTTAATGTTAAAATGTACATAGTACCCAAAGCAATATACAGATTTAATGCAATCCCTATCAAAATACCCATGATATTTTTTACAGAGCTAGAACAAATAATCCTAAAATTGGTATGGAACCACAAAACTGCAAAAGAGAGCTTTAAATAAAAACCTGGAAGTATCCTCCTCTCTGACCTCAGACTATACTACAAAGCTACAGTAATCAAAACAGCATGGTAATGGCACAAATATAGATACATAGATCAATGGAACAGAATAGAGAGCCTGGAAATAAACCCACACACTCATAGTCAATTAATCTGTGACAAAAGAGGCAAAAATTTACAATGGAGAAAAGAGTCTCTTCAATAAGTGATGTTGGGAAAACTGGACAGCTATGTGTAAAAGAATGATATTAGAACATTCCTCACACTATATACAAAAAGAAACTCAAAGTTGATTAAAGACCTAAATATAAGAACTGAAACCATAAAACTCCTAGAAGAGAAGATAGCAGAACACTCTTTGACATAAATTGAAGCAATATATATATTTTTATCTGTCTCCTAAGGCAAAAGAAACAAAAGCAAAAATAAACAAATAGGATCTAATTAAACTTTAAAGTTTTTTCACAGCAAAAGAAAACATCAACAAAATGAAAAGACAACCTATTGAATGGGAGAAGATATTTGAAAATGATATGACAGGTAAGGGGTTAATATCCAAAATACATAAATATCATTTACAAGTAAATGTCAAAAAAAAAATAAATAAAAAATGGGCAGAGGCTCTGGGAGGGCCCTGCACTGGGAGGCAAAGGAAAGGAGTTGCTGATTGTTGGAGGTTCTTTTGGTCTTCATGAGTTTTCACAAATCTGTTATGATGCTGTGAAGATTAAAATTGATCCTGAGTTAGAAAAAAAGCTGAAAATGAATAAAGTGTCATTGGGATTAGAGTATGAGGAAATAAAGGACTTCACTTTTGATGAGTGGAAGAACATTCAAGGACCCAGGCCTTGGGAAGATCCTGACCTTCTCCAAGGAAGAAATCCAGATATCCTTAAGACTAAGACAACTTGACTATGCTGATTCTTTTTTTTTCTTTTTAAATAGAAATGTTATCAACTGGAATTCCCACTATATACTCCTATCCAGTGGAAAGAAATTTCCAGACCTGCAGAAGCCTGGATGAGGGTAATTTGATGACAAGTACTCTTGATAAAAAGTCAAGTACAGGTTTTCATATGTCCTAAATCATTTATTTGCAAATGAAGGTAACAATGTTGACCACATATACTTTATACTGCTCAATAAAAATGTGAATACTGCTAAAAAAAATAAAAGGCAGATAACCTGAATAGACATTTTTCCAAAGAAGACATATAGATGGCCAACAGACACATGAAAAGATGCTCAACATAGCTAATCATCAGAGAAATACAAGTCAAACTCAGAATGAGATACACCTCACATGTGTCAGAATGGTATCATCCAAAATCTACAAGTAACAAATGTTGGCAAGGGTATGAAGAGAAGGGAACTCTTGTACACTGTTGGTGAGAATGTAAATTGGTGTAACCAACATGGAAAACAGTATGGTGTTTCCTCAAAAAAGCTAAAAATAAAGCTACCATATTGTCTAAAAACCCACCTCCTGTGTATATATCCAAAGAAAATGAAAACACTAATCTGAAAAGGTACATGCATCCCAATTCTCATTGGTTTTAGTACGCTTCACCTCACCTCTTTCTGACACCAAGTTAAATGACATAATCTCGGGAGTAAATGCAGTAAAATGAACACAGACTTCTCAGACAGAAAAAGGCAAATACTAAATATGGAATATTATCACTTATATTTGGTATCTAAAAAATAAAACAAACAAATGTATATAACAAAACATAAACAGATTCACAGATGTAAAGAACAAACTAGTGGTTACCAGTAGGGAGCAGGAAAGGGAAGGAACAAGATAGGGGAAGGGAATTAAAAGATACAGGGCAGGGAAATATAGCCATTATTTTGTAATAACTTTAAATGGTGTATAATCTATAAAAATGTTGAATCACTATGTTGTACACTTGAAACTAATATAATATTGTAAATCAACTATACATCAATAAAAATTTAATCAATTAAAAGTAAATCAATAAATAAATTTCAGCAAAGATCAGCACCTGTAGTTCTCATTAAAACACATATTGCCTAGTTCTGCCGCTCGAAATATCTGATTCAGTACGTCTGAGGTAGGAACTCATAATTTGCATTTCTAACAAACTCTTACATGATGCTGAGACACTTTGAGAAGGAATGTCTTAAGTCATCTCTTGTATGTAAGGAGCTCTATTTTCTCCCTTGCATCTAGAACAGTACTATCGAAAAAAAACCCACAAATCATTTTATATGTGGCTTAATTCTCTCATAAACTTCCGTTGAGAAAGTTTGCTAGAAAATGTCACAGTATTTATGAAAAATACTTCTTACCTCTTCCTATGAGCTGTGTGGAAACAATGTGAGAACTTTATTAATGAGAAACCCTTAGCATCTGTGAGATTGCTTTGAAAATCCCCATGCACTGAAATTAAGTATTTAAATTTAATCTTGTCTAGTTATACTTTATGGAAATGACCTATGATGAGAGTACCTTACACTAGTTTGAAGGAAAGTGTCCATTAATTAAATATCTAGCTGAATAAATTATTGAAAAGATTTATATAATATGGGGTCACTGGTTTTCAGAATGTGTTACCACACCCTTCTTCTCTGACCTGTTTTATAAGTACTTATGGAAGCTTAACCCTGAAAACTGAATCTGAAATTCCTTCTGCTTTGAACCCCTTATTCCCTAATGCAGTAACAGTGAGTGCATGTAGTTTTGAGAACAGCAAAATATTTCTCTACATGTATTTAATAAAGAATGAGACTATCTCAAGTCTCTCAAGCATCTTAAGATTTATGGTATAGAACTTGCACACACTATAATATCCCCTCCCTTTTCCTAGGGCTTCTTGTCCTCTCTTCTTTTAGTACTTCCTTTCTTGCTTGAGAAAATTAAATCTGAATTTTAAATTGTTTTCTTTCCCTTTTTCTTTATCATTCAACTTAGCAAGATTTTTTTTTTTTGCTTTTGTCAATTATTTTCATGATGGGTTACCTTTGTTTATTTTAGATTTCATTTGCCTTTTTTCAGTTTGCTTTTCTGTGTTGCTACCTTTATTTCATATTCAGAATTGTTTGTCAGCCTTTTGGTTTTTCCTGCCTTTTATTTTCCCTTTGTTGATTCTCTGCTGCTCTTATTTTGCTGCTAGAGTCAAATTGGATGTGAAACCAGTGTCACATGTGGATTTACTCTGTTCTGCATGACATCTTTCCCTTATGTTTTTGTTTGTTACAAATTATCATGGTTTATAAACCCTTCCAGGCTTTTCAAAGGGTTTTGTATTACTAAACATGAAAAATAAAAGGATGTAGCAGTTTCAAAGGGACAAATTCCCTTTTAGAAGTCACAGAGGATGCTAAAGTAAAGCAGTAGAATGGCGATTGAATATATTTTCCAACATCATGAGGTAATACGGTTGCTCTTACAATGTCACCAAAGTTAATGAGGTAATTTCCTGTGGAGTGACAGGATGGCTCAGAGCAAACCTCATGGCACATTCTGAACAGAAAAACGAAGGCCTCTCTGCTCACTGGAGATTAGTTTCAAAATAATTTAGAAAATAGTGGTTACTTATGAAAAATTGAATAACTGACCCAGGTTTATCCAGGGCCTCAGATACCTGGTAGTAAGGTAGACATATGGTTGGCTGAACATATTCTTTTCTACATACCTTGTTGACCCAAATTTGAAAAAAAGATCCTAAGCAGTCTTTGTCTGTCTTAAGATCTTGTTAGATAGTACCTCCAGGTTTTTCAGTGGCCAGCCCTAGCAATCACCGGCTCATTAAGAAGGAGGCTTTACTGAAAGTGTAGTGGTTTACGCAGATAATGTCCAGGACACTGATGACTTAGGGTGAAAAACAAAGCAAAAACTACATCAAAGTTCAAAGGAAGTTAGATTGCTAGAATGCCAGCCAAAACCTTGCCAAAGAAAGACACTGTCATGGCTACTACGGTCATTAGGAACACTGGTTTTGTAACAGCATAAATTCTTCACTGCTCTACCTTTATTTATTTAATTTTTTTTGAACTTAGAAAATATGCAGTAGGCTAGAATTTATTTATCTGTAAAACAAACAACCACTTTAACAATCATCTATTCATGTAGTTCTCTGTTCTCCACACTGAGAATCCAAAACAGGTCCTGGGGATAACTTTTGAAAACAAGACACCCATGAAAAAAAAAATCTCAGCCAAGAACACACACTTCCTGTCTATCTCTGGTGTCCCAAAGGATGAGGGAAACCTGAACATTTACAGGAGACTCTGATGCCAGGAGCTAACTGCTCCTCTTGGGCTCCAGCCCGTTCCTCCCCTCCCGGAGGAGGACACAGTACTCACCAGTCATTAGGCTGCAGTAACTGGGATAAGAGAGATTGGGAATGTCTGGGGTCAAGTAATCCACATTTACCCCCCTGCTCACAATCTCTCTGAAACCAGGCAAGGACTCCAGGACCTTTACTTTAGTCTAGAAGTTCCAGGCAGGGTATTTTCCTGGTTGAACCTACATTATATACTCATGACCTAGAAGTCAGGATGGTGGCAGAAGTATTTACGTTTTCACCTGAGAGTTAGGCACATAGGAATTGTCATGGTGGAAATTCATTCAATAGAAGGAAGCCAAGATGCAGGAAATTCCTTCAATAGAAGGAAGCCAAGATGCAGGAGAGCCAATGATGAATATCTTTTATATACATATATTATGTATACATTTTTGAACACTAATCTTGGGGATAAATGCAGTAAAATAAATACTGCAGTGAAACTATTTTACCTGTTTTGGGATTTTATAAAATTGAATCAAAATGTATGTTTTATAGAATAACATTCTTCTTTTATTCAATATTAGGTTTATAGACTGCATATTGATATGTGTAGCAAATAGGTTTTTTCCTAAGTGATATTGTATTCCACTTTCAGAATACATTACAATGTATATATTTATTTATTCTATTTAGGATTTTCCTGTTTTGATTACTACAGACAATGTTTTAAACACTCTTTTCAATGTATCCTGACTTTCTCCAGAGTATTTGCCCAGGGGTGGAATTTCTGAGTTTTAGAGGAATATTTACATATTTATATTTGATAAGTAATGAAAAATTATTTTCCAAAATGTTTATACCAATTTGTACTTCCACCATCAATTTGTGAGAGTTCCCATTCCCACTACATTTGTTCATTATTGCTACAGTGATGCTGGCAAGCCACCTCAAACACAGTGACTGAGCATAGCAATCATTTATTCTCATTATTATAATCTGTGGGTTGTCTCTGCTTCACACTATAGTTGTGTGGGTCTAAGTCTGCTCCATGTGCCCCTCGTTCCAACTTCCTATGGTGATGGCAGATGCATGAGAGAGCAAGGCAATAGCACGCACACTTTCAAAGCTTCTGCTAACATTACTTTTGCTAACAACTCACTGGCCAAAGCAAGCCCACAGGTTAATCAAAAGTCAGAAGTGGGGAAATATATTCCACCTTTGGTGGGAAATACTGCTTGGTTACATGGCAAAGATGTGGACATAGTGGGGAGTGAAGAGTTGGGAGCAGTAATTTATCATATCTCTGCATTCTCATCAACATTTGGTATCTTCAAACTTCTTAAAATGCTATGTAAAGGTATCTCATTGTCACTGTAATATGTATTTACCTGATCATTAATGAGGCTGGACATATTTTTATACCTTCATTGGCCTTTTATGTGTCCCCTTTTGTCAAGTGTCTGATCAAGTTTTCTGCCCCATTTTTTTTAGAAAGGATCCTTTGTCTTTCCTTAAGAGTCATTTTGTGTTTTGATATTTGTCTTCCCCCCGCACATATATTCTTATCAAGTCTTTTAACTTCTTTTATAATGATTTTTACCAAAAGTTCTTACTTGTAACATAATCAGATATATCCTTTGATATATGGTTAACACCTTTTTTTTTCTCCTGCTTAAGAAGTCATTTTTTAGAGTAAGGTTATGAAAATATTCTCCTACATTATATTATCTTCAAAAATCTTTACAGCTCTGTCTCACAAATTTAGTTACTCAATGTATCTTGATATGACAGGTGTTTCCACTTGATCTTCCTTAAGTGTGTCTTGGGCTATTCTTGTCCTTTTGTACTTGAAATAAATTTTAAATCAGCATTCCAAGGTGTACAAATTACTGGTATATTTATTTTAATGTATAGTACATTGAAGTTACATATTGAATTAAGACAGAATTTTTTCCAATAATAAATTTAATGAATTTTTCAACTCATAAAACATATTTTGATCTTGGGAATTTTTCTACTTTTGTAATTTTCTCAATAAAGGCCTCACATTTTTAAGTTAAGTTTATTCCTGGATACTTGATGTTTTTACAGCAATGGTAAGGGTGTCATTATAAACATTTTATTTTCTAGCCATTTATTTTCTAACCATTTAGTGATGGAATGTAAGATTCATTTGTGAGATTCTTTATTTTTTGCCCAGCAATACTTTTGAGTTCATTCATTAATTCTAATAATATTATCTATTAATTACTTTGGGAATTTCTATGTATGAATTAATATCATCTGTGAATATTGAAAGTCTTATTTCTTCCTTTAAAATTCTTATAACATTTATTTTAATTGCTTGCATTTAATGTATTGGCTATGTCCTAAAGTAAAATGTTGAAAAAGCAGACATTTGGGCTTTAAATTGGTTATGAAAAAGAATGGTTTGCACATTTTACCATTAAATATTGTTTGCTCTAAATTTTGAGGATATTTTTATCACTTTTTGAAAGTGATAAAAAGCTATAAAAGAAAAAATATCAGATTTCCACTTTAAAGAAAAAAGCATGGTTACTTAGTTTTTAAATGTTTTTATGGTATCTATTCAAAGAAATATTTCATTTTTTTTACTCCTTAGTCTTTAATGTTGTTAAACTTTAATTTTCTAATGTTAAATTAACTTTGCCCTCATCAGATAATCTAAAGTTAATTATGATGAATTATCCTTATATGCATTGCTGGAATGGTTTATTAACATGCTATTTAGGGTTTTTGCATCATTATTTATTATTAAGATAGGCCTTAAAGTTTCCTTTCTTTGATGTATTTTTCAGGTTTTGATATCAAGTTAGCCTAAAATGAGTTGAAAAGGTCGCTTAATGTTTTATTTTTTTAATTGTTTTTGTAATATTGGAAATAAATATTCCTTGCAAGTTTGGAAAAACTTAGTGGTGAATTCTTCTCAGCCATAAATTATTTCATGGGAATATTTGTGTCTACTGATTTAATTTTTGATAAATATATAAATTTTAGGGTTTTCAAATTTCAATTGTTTTTGTATATTTCATTTAAATATTCAAAATATTTCTATAATTTTCTATTTTTAAAACACTTTTAATGTTTGAAATATCTGAGTTATTTTTTCCTTTTCATTCTTGTACTAAATTCTGTGCCAACTCCTTTTTCTCCATTATTTACTTTGCACTCCTAAGTTTTTTCTTTCTATAATAACTTTTTTCCAGCTTTTGAATGAATGTTTAGTTTATTACTTTACATTTATAATTACCTAGTATAAGCTTTATGACTATGTATTTCTCTTAAATTCTGCCTTATTTCTACGTCTGAAGTTTTGACATGTGATATTTTTATCATTTAGTTCAAACTACTTCCTAACATTCATTGTGATTTTTTTTCAAACTAATGCATAATTTAGAAGTGTTCATTAATTTTCAGAAGCATAGAAGATTTTATTTATTTTTATTTCTTAAAAAGCTTTATTGAAGTATAGTTGATTTACAAGAAGATTTTAAATTATCTTTTGTTTATTGATTTCTGCTTTACTGCATCATGGTTAGAGAGCATGGCTTAGATATTTGAAAAAAAAATTTGAAACCCACTACACATTTCAATAAGTATAAGGTGATAATATTACTTATTTTCTGATATGTTACACTTTTGAGTGTGAAAAAGAGATGCTAACCAGCTAACCCTCAGGAAAACAGTTTGAGCAAATCAGGCTGTATGGTTATCCAAACCATGTAATACATCTTCAAAATTTTCCATGGGTGCTGGAAAATTATGTGTTTTCTATAGTTGTTTTGTGAAGTGTCCTATATATAAACTAGTAAATTGCAGGAAAAAAAAGGTTATGAGGAAGCAAAGATGTAATAAAATCACAGATCTATACCCTGTTTAGAATTTTTCATGTGTCATTTGCCAATTTAAAAAGGAATTATAAGAATATTCCCACCACCACACATATAATAACTCATAAACACACACACACACAATATTTTTTATAATTTCACACCGAGTTTTCAATGAAACTTTTAGAAAAATGTTTTCTGCTTTCTCACTGTAGTTAATAAAAATTCCATTATATGTGTACCTAAGCAGCAATATCCTAAAATGAGCAATACTCTCAATTTGCCTCTCTAGCTAATACTCTTAGATAATATTAATTTACTCTCTACCCTTTTCTACCCTTCTCTGTGACTTTGGATCACATCAGTTCAAACTGCCTTTCCCTCCGGTTTTTGTATGGCTTCAGCTTTTGGAGAGCAGAGGTGGGAAGAAGGCAAGGTCTGATTACTTATTGCCCTGGTTTGCTTTACTGGTTCTCAAGAAGTCAATGGTCAGTTCCCTATACCAAAGGCCATAACTCTCTTCTACAGCTACAGATCTCTGTTTGTCTTCCCTTTCACTTGCCTCTTCAGGCCTAGGGGTAAGAATTGCTTTCCCACTCTTGCTTAATCCTGGGTGTTTCATCCTTCCTTTTCTTGAAACTCTATTCAAATTTTTTAATATTTCTTTAATTAAACACTTTTTGTAAACCTGATAATTACCTGTCACAATCCTAATATATATATTATATTAGTATTATATAATATATAATATATTACTATGTATTTTTCAAATATATGTAAAATCAATTTGTAATTATAATTCATAGTTCAAAAATAATCATGTAATACCTGCAAAAATCTAGGGTATCACTAATTATATATAATACATAGTCATACTTTAGGGAACACTGTCCTGTACACTACTTAAATTTACTCAGCTTTCCTAAATATAACTAAGATTTTGTTTCTAAAGAGGATGTGGAAGAGACCTCCCCAATAGTAAGTAGTATTAATTCCAGGAAAGTAAATTTTATATAAAGCAAATAATAGATATAATCTAATGAGAGCTATTATTAGGGACAATAATATATTACTTCTATGTAGTAATGTCCAGTAGAACTAAGGTAGATTATAAAGCTACTAAAATGCTCACCTAAGACTAGATATCAGATTTTACCTACAGCAAATATTTGGTACATTAAGTTTTCAACAAATATCACTAACTGCTTTCAAATTTATTATTTTTATCATGTTTGTTTCTCTGTTTGCTTTGAAAAAAATGTGTTGTTTTCTCTGCCTCTTGGATAATACTACTAATATCCTTAAAAAATTTTGTAGAAATTTTGTATTGTTTTTCAACATACTATAAGTAAAGCTTGTTATATCTGGACAACTTCATGAGAAAAACTGTCAGTTACAGATCAAGTCCCCATCCCCCTTAGCCCAAAGGTGAGACTTTAATAGATCCAAGTGAAAAGGAGTTCATCATAGAAAAATGAGAAAAGAGAAAGTAAGAAAATGAGTCTTCATTCTGTATATGTCATCCTCAGCATCCTTAATTGAGACAAAGTCACATTTGAAGAATCTTGGAATGTGAGCATTTGAATTTTCAGGTAGAGGATTTCAACTTTCTTATCACCTCTGTTTATGCCAGGAGCCAAGAGTTTGGAATGATTCTGAACTTGAGAAGAATTAGGTGCCAGAATGATAAGAGTGAACAGCTAGATATATTTCATAATGTGCCTTGTATAAACACTTATTCTGCCTTCCATGGTATAGGCTCTTTAGGAAAGCCTTCTTATAAAAAGACTGAACTGCCAATTTCTTAGCAAGCTGAAATCCTAGGAATATCATCATTGATGAATCACTTCTTACTGAGGAGCCAATTTAAAACAGAAATGGACAGGCAAGCTGCTAACAGTAGGGTAGAGGCTTCTGAGGGGTATGAGGGCAGAAGAAAAGAAGAACAGCATGTTTTCACATTAATTTGGTCCATAACCTTGGCAATAAAGTGATAATGGAAATCACGTTAAGGTGTGACCGAAGGTCTCCAACCAAGCTAGTAAGGATGTTACATAATGCGTCAGTTATAAAACCTCTTTCAACTACATATATATATATATTGAGTGTCTCATACCTCATAGCATTTAACATACTGTTATTGTGGAGTAGTAGAACAAGCATGGATTTTGAAGTTACATGTGTGGAAGTTAGCGAGTACAGTAGGTGAGCCATTTAACCTTTCTTGCCTTTGGTGTTCTCATCTGTAAAATGAGGGTATTTGAGCTCCATAAAATCTATGGCTCTGCGTATGTTTAATGATCAGACTCTAAGTGTGGTAGATATGGTATAATGGCAAAAGAAGTGGATTTATTTCAAGAGCAAACGGTTCTGGTTTTGAACTGTAACGTTACCTAAATCTTTACTTCTTACCTTGTGATCTTGAACTTGAAGCTTAAATGTTATGAGACTGCAACTTCTTTTCTTCAAAAAGGGCATAATAAGTCTTTGTGAAGGTTTTTTTTAACTAAAAAATGGAAGAAAGCATAGCAATACAATTTCCAAACACTATATAAATGTAACAAATGGGCAAATATATTGGTCATGGATACTGGGTCTCAAATTAAACTTTGGTTGCCTAAATCTAGACCCTTTTTTGAAAAAATATATACCCCTTGTTCCAGGCAGTAAAGAACAGACACAACTTCTTCTTGGTCTCTCTTTCCTTGTCAGGGATACTGCAGTGTGTTAAGCCTTTGGTGTAACAAGACGGTGGATCCTTTGTCATCCCAAGATCCTGATTGACTACCAAAGCAAAGTCCCCAGCAACCTGAATTAGACAGGTAGAGTTAGTGAGAAATAAATCTTTTCTATTATGCCACAGAGATTTAGAAGTTAATCTGGCTTTGTAGCATAACTAAACTTTCCTGAGCAAATAGAGGCATTAATACTAGAAAAAAAATCTTTGTTGAGTATTATAGGACAGAGAGAATTCACTGTCAATGTAACCTAACCTAGTATGAATATTAAGCATGCTTGAACTTCAAAAAACACATCATATAAAGTAGACTAGCCCCCAGAGGGGCATGTTTAGTACTGGAGATCACCAGAAATTGAACCAGGTCCATGTCAATAACCAAGGAAGTACAAACTCAGAAAAGTTTCTATTAAATGGAAATTGTGTTTCTGGAGTGTCCCTTTGCGTCACCTTTTCTCCAGAAGCTCATTATTCTGGAAAAACAACAACAACAACAACAACAAAAACTTTTCATCTTGAGAAGAGAAAATGTCTTATTCTGGCTCCATTCATATAGACAGGGATTCAAGGCAGTCCTCTATCTGCAGTTGGACAGTAGAATTTAGATACTTATATGTACATATTTATAATGATATAGTATAAACATACACATATAATTTGCGTACCTGCTTATGTTAGTCTCAATAACTAAAATATTCCACCGTAGCTGGGACTTTATCTCTTGTGTGGCTCATAGTATGTACTCACTAGGTATTTGCTTTATTTACACATGAGTGAATAATTGAATGAAAGCAGTAGGTGCCAGAATGAATGGATGAAAAGTATAAAGATTGGGTACTATGTATTTGGGGCAGGAGGCTGTAGCTTGGTGCCATGTGGATGCTAATCACTTATGTTAGAAACAGTGGGAACTGGATTTAGGGCAGGAAAATGTATGCTAGGCCACATTCTCACTGGTAGACACTGGCCTCTCAATACCTTTCCTACTTTAGTCATAATTATCTCAGGAACTGATAGGGTAGATGAATTATTTTTACTCTCTACAATTTAGTAAACTAGTTTTTGACCCTGACATTATCTTTCTCAGCTGTCTGCATTTGTTCCTTTTCCTATACACATTCTTCCATATTCTGCTTGGTTGTAATACCTCACCATCACCCCCCACTCCATGTGCCTTTATCTGGTTAATTTCTATTTGTCTTCTAGCTTCAGAAAGCTTTATTTTCATTCTCCCCAAACTGAATAGTTGATTTCTCTATGTGTTTCATAGTAATCATACTTTTCTATCATTTAGATCAGCTTCTCTTTAATCTCTAATAATCTGGAAGATTCTATGTCTAGCTCGGGGTAATAATAATCATTCAAGAAAGATATAGTGATTAGGATAAGATTAAATCCCCTAATAATTGAAATTCAGGGACTGTCAACTTAGTTTTATTTAGTAGGTTCACTTACCCAACTGCATTTCCAATGCAGAAAATGGGGGTTCTATAATACCCCTAAAGTAAGGTACTGTATCTCTACTTTTGCCCTGCAAGGGAATATACAGATAGACTATTTATGCCTTTTAAATAGTTTCTTTAGAACTTACATAAAATGTGAGATTCTTAGGATCACACACATATCTTTTGTGAAGTTATGTAGATTAAAAATGATTTTTTCCAGGTGTTCATACTACTCTGCAGTTTGTAAGGCTAACCAGCAGGAAGCCACAAGAAAGAGAGAGGTGGGAGAGATGAAAGAGAATATCAAATCGAGGTTGGTCTGGTATGAATAATGGTAGCATGTCTGTGTGAAACCTATACACAGAGGTCAAACTTTCCTGGACCACATAATGAAAGGTGACAGAGTCACATCCCTGATCTTGGGTAACAATAATGTAATAACTTAATAAATATACATATGTTTACAATATAAAGTAGTCACAAGAGCATGTTCAAATCATCGGCATTGTGCCAATTAATACTAAAAATTATAGCAAAAGAAAAGTAAGGAAAATTATAAGAAATGGAAATTATCCAAATAGAAATTCTTAAGATCTGTCTTTCCATCTTTCTGAGAAGTTTCTAAAGAAATGGCTTTCGAAAACTCTACTTAAAACATTGCAATCAACATGTAAGGATAGAATGAATATGCAATATCTGTCAAAGAGTAGGTGTATCACATATGAACAGACACAATCAATCCTAAACCACTACTCTGTAAAGAGATCCACTTTTCTTACCTGCCCAAAGAACCTTAAATATAATTAAGGATGTAGTAGATTTTAAAAAATGTTAATTATACTATATGAGTTTGAATCCTGACTTAGACAAGCTAAATACCTTCTTTATGTCCCAATTTCCTCATTTGTAAAAAGAGGGAAAATAATAGCAGTTACCTCCTAAGTTTTTTGTAGAGATTAAGTTAGTACCTGTCCGTATTATAGATTGAGTGAGTGCCAATTATCAAGTATTATTTCAACTGTTAGTACAGAACTATCATTATGGAGACCTATGTTCAACAATACTCAAAGGAGTTGTGTTCCATTTATTGCTAGTGCACAAGCTCATTTAGGACTCTGACCTTTGAGAGATTTGCTCTCTTCTTTATCATATTCTCCATGATGTTATTCTGAAGGTAATAGTTAACATTTGTTTTGTAGTTACCATATGTCAGGCACTTAATGTATTATGCCTTTAATTATGAAAAATAAATAAATATATAACTAAAACAGGACAGGAATACACCTACCATCCTCATTTTAAGTTTATGGAAATTGAAATATAGAAAGGTGAATGACTTGCTCCAAGACAAACAACTAATAAGGTCAGAGATAGGATTTGAACTCATACACCCAAAATCCATGTTCTTAAATCTCACATACATTTTCTTGCCTCCAGTGAAGATCTCCTCTCTCTGCCTCTCCCTCCTCCTCCTCCTTCTTCTTCTCCTTTTTCTTCTTCTTCTCTCTCTCTCCCCCACTTATTTTTTATCCCTAGTGCTCTCTCTGTTTAACAAATCAGTGTACGGGGCTTCCCTGGTGGTGCAGTGGTTGAGCGTCTGCCTACTGATACAGGGGACACGGGTTCGTGCCCCGGTCTGGGAAGATCCCACATGCTGCGGAGCGGCTGGGCCCATGAGCCATGGCTGCTGAGTCTGCGCGTCTGGAGCCTGTGCTCCGCAACGGGAGAGGCCACAACAGTGAGAGGCCTGTGTACCGCAAAAAAAAAAAAAAAAAAAAAAATCAGTGTACATTAACTTAAAACTTGTCAGAAAAAAAAAAACACTTCTCAAATGATGAAACTAGGAAAACTATTCTACTTTGTACAAAAATACTTAGCCATAACATTCATTTATTCATAAATATTAATTTTGTTTCTACTATGAACCAGACTATGTTCTATGTGATAGAGATAAAATGGTGAAGGATAGATGAGAGCCTTTATTCTAGTACTCTAAACAAAAATATTAACTAAAACTTATTCTGAATCAGATGGTGATAAGTGCTGTGGGAGAAGGTCAAGGAGAAAAGTATTGGGAATGTATGTGTGACAGAGAGAGGGAGAGAGAGAGAGACAGAGAGAGAGAGAGAGAGAGGAGGTGATCTTAATTTTTAAACATATGGACCAGGGAAAGCCTCACCACGATGATGACATGTGAGCAAAGAACTGAAGAGAAAGCACCCAGAAACCAGGGGTAAGAGAATTCCAGGAAGGGGGCAGACAGTTAGTACAAAACCTCTGAACAGGTGTGTATTTCTGATGTTTTGGAAGAAGTGTAAGGTGGTCACGTGTCTGGGGTAGAGTGGGAAGGGAATAGGGCATGAGGATAGTGCCAAACAGAGCCCGAGTTTTGCAGGCCGTTTTAGGGACTTTGGGTCTCACTTGTAATCAGACAGTTAGCCTTTGAATGATTGCTAATATTAGTAACACAAACTGATTCAATTTGTATCTGTACCACTTCCCAGTGCTGGGTGGGGAAGAGACTGTAGAAGGTCAAGAGCAGAAGCAGGGGTGCTAGTGGACTAGGGCAAAGTTCCTGAGAAGATGTAATGGTGTCTTAGATCAGATGAACAGGGTGACAAATCAGACTCTGAATATGTGATCGAGGTGAGTTTGAGAGTGACTGTGACATTATCAACCCCCCGCCCCAATTACTGTAGCTGCTGCAGTTGTGCAGTTTAGTTCTAGGGGCAATAAAAGCATGTAGCAGAGTATGGGTCACATGGTGAGCAGTTTCCCAATGATAACTGAAATTTAAACCTGATTTTTGAGTAGGTGTACAGCCATGATTATCAATGAACTATTCTTTTTATTGTATGGGCACCATCTGAAAGGGTAGTATTCCACCAAGAAAAGGTAGGATCTAAGGAATGGGGCATAAGAAGGATTGTAGATTGAGGTGGCAAGGGAGCATCACATGGTAGTAAGTGGAAATAAAGGAAATGGTAGTGGTGTCCAGACTTTGGGCCTCCTCAAAGTATATATATATATATATATATATATATATATATATATATATATATATATATATATATATATATATACACACACACACACACACACACACACACACACACATATATGACATCAAAATGCCCACAGGAGTTCCAGAATTAGGACTGGCAGAGGGATCTCTACAGAAGTATTAGGCATATTAGCTGTAGAACAAGATAAGAACACTAATAACTGGTGATTCTTTACGCAGACAGATCAAGGTTTTGCACGCTGGAAGCTGGTACAATTCTTAGTATACCCCTTTAGAAAGAGAATAAAGAATTATAAATACAAAGTGAGGTTCAGAGTCTTGCAAATGGCCTGTGCAAGTGAGATTAAGCTTTACTCGAACCATGGTAAATCCACTACTAATTATAGAATTTTCGTATGGGATACATTTTAATTGCATTTATTCCTAATAAACCTCACTAAACATCAACTTATAAAAATAATAAAAATAGGAATTTCTTTAATTAAAAAAATTGTAAACTGTAAAGTATATAACCCCGATTGTTCTTAGGCTGCCCCCTTAAGCCCTTCCTGATACAGATAGTTTTTTTTTTTTTTTAAACCATATTCTGAAAAAAATAGCACACAGTTTGGGTTACTTACAATTTCTATCATGGTTTTAAAGTGAATGATGCAATAGTTGTCCCAAATACCTATTAAAAAATCAAAGCGCATTCAGCTCTGGACAGTTGTTTAGAAAATGAAATACAGATCAGAAGTGGTCTAGAAGTTGGAAAAGAAGTTAGGATTTAATTTTTTTTTTTTTTTTTTGCGGTACGCGGGCCTCTCACTGTTGTGGTCTCTCTCGTTGTGGAGCACAGGCTCCGGACGCGCAGGCTCAGCAGCCATGGCTCACGGGCCCAGCCGCTCCGCGGCATGTGGGATCTTCCCGGACCGGGGCACGAACCCATGTCCCGTAGCATCGGCAGGTGGACTCTCAACCACTGCGCCACCAGGGAAGCCCAAGATTTAATTTTTTAAGAAATGATGGGGAAACCAATATTACCTGATAAAGGAGAAGACAGGAGCAGGCTATTTGTACTTGACTATGCCCCATATGCCATCTTTATCTTGTGTGCAGGAAACCCCTGGATGAGAAAAGATGTATTTCCTTGCAATTAAAACCCCCTCATTCCCATAAATTCTTGTCACTGCCATTGTCTAATCTGCATATTTTGTGGCTGAATTAAAGGAATAGAAAATATATCTTCCTCAAAATCAATTTTTATTTTCCCCCAAGTGTTCAACTTTCCAATTTTCAGAGTCCCATTAATTCTCTAAATTCTTGTTTTCCACATAACCAAGTCTTTTCCCCTTCTGTTTGGATTTTAACAAGAAATTAAATGAACATTTTAGTGATTATTAGGGAACAGGTTTAGCATTTCTTAAGGGGTCATCCTAAGTTAGCCTTCAGTGGGAAATAAGGGAAAATCAAAACTCTCCTTTGACCCCTTTAGCTCTACCCTCCAAGGAGACTATTCATCTGGACTAGAGCAGCATCCTCTTCTGTTACTCCACCCAGATTCCCTGAGATTACTTGTAATGGTGTGGCGTACCTACTGTGCCTTAGTACTCAGGTAAATATACTCAGCTTTGAGTTTAGGAGAAGTAAAGAAAATACATCAAATGTCCTAGTTTAGTTGTTAACCATTTGGATTAATCTAACTTGGGTAAATTACTCTCCCAACATATTCAACAAAAATCTCTGGGTCTTTGCAGTGAAGCTTGGGGCTAAACATCTAGGTAGTAAATGTAGGAAGGATCAATTATCATATTAACATCTATTCTTAAGTGTATTTAAGTTTTGTCGCCAAGAGTCTAAAAGTTACCTAACTTTACTTTCCTTCTAAACAGAGGTTATTAATTTGAAACCTAATCATAAAAATGTAACTTTTAATTTAATTGAGCAATAGCAGAAGATATTTGCCAGAAACCATCATCTGGCACCAAGCTAACAACAAGGGCAGGTGTGCAATCTACTCTCCCTGTGAATCCTGGAAAAGGAAAATAAAATGGGATTTGGTAAACATAGACACTGTCTTTGCTATGTTAACTAAGCAGGCATTTTAGTTAGCTTTTGCTGTATAAAAAACTGCCTCCCCCCCAAATATAATGATTTAAAACAATAACAGTGTTATTTAGCTCATATTTCTGTGGGTTGTCTTGATATTCTTGTGGTCTAGGCCAGTTCGGCTGGTCATGCTAGGCTCTCTCACTTACCTATGGTCAGCTGGCAGGTTGGCTAGTTGCTGGATGATCTCACAGGGCCTCAGTCACAAGATTGGCAATCGCCAGGCATGGTGGCTCCTCAGGTGGGATGGCTCATCTCAGCTACATGTGTTCTCTCAATTTCCAGTAAGCTAAATCAGCTTCGTTTACATGGCAATCTCAAATTTTCCAAGCGTAGGCAAAATGAGCTCTGATCTCTTTTAAAATCTCTGCTTGTATCACATTTGCTAACATCCCATGGGCCAAGGCAAGACACATGGTCAAGTCCAGATATAAAAAGTGAAGAAATAATCTCCATCTCTTGATTGGAAGAGCTTCAAAATTACTTTGCAAAAGGGCATGCATATAGGGAAAGTAAAAATTTGTGGCTACTTTTTGCAATCTTCTCTGTAGGCTAGTTGAATTGAAACTATTGTGCTATTGTGTTGAATTGAAAACCTTTGATGGTCACTCTCCTGCGTTTTTGCCTTTCTCTTGCAGCTCTCAGAGCACATTCTTAATCTTCACAACTTCTACTTAGAGATAAAATGTTCTCCTCCCATATCACCTTATTTTTCTTTGTAATTTTTTTTTTAAATATTGATTAGGGGAGAAAATTTGGCTTAATGATTCTATATTATCCTGTTTGTCTCAACACATCCCTAGAGTTAAATACAGTAAAAAGATTTTGAAAATGATATTTATTTTCAAAAAAGTGGTATGGTTTTTGAGAGTCAATGACTACATACCAGCATTATTATTTCTTTCTTCTTAACACTGTGATTTATGCATTGTGCATATGCTTAAACTTCTTTGCAGAATTTCTAGGAATCTATTGAATGACATCCACATTAATTTCCCTAATAAATCATAAATTTGAAACAGATGGTCAATATGTACTGGGAGGTTGGATGGTATACAGTGTCCCTACAAAGTTTTTAAATGCTGGGTCTCTTCCAAAGCAACAGGACTAAATGATGTCATCTTGTAATATCCTCTCTGGAAATGAGGTGAAGGTCAATGAGTGAACTCTTTGCAGTTGACAGTGAATTGAAGTCCATTATATTATGATCTTGATCATTACATGGATTCAAATTATCAAATTACTGGCCATGATATCAGAGCAATAGAGAGGAAGGGGGGAAGAAAGAGACAAAAGAGAGAAAGAGAGATAATTTACTGTAGATTCTGATATTTACCTGTGGCATGGTTTTCCAAAGTTTGTTTCACAGATCATTAATCTTAAAGATGATTAGAGGAACTTTCCTGGTGGTCCATGGTTGGGAATCTGCCTTCCAATGCAGGGGACGCGGGTTCAATCCCTGGTCAGGGAACTAGGATCCCACATGCAGCGGGGCAGCTAAGCCTGCGCACCACAATTACTGAGCTTGCATGCTCTAGAGCCCATGCGCCAAAACTAGAGAGAAGCCAGTGCACTGCAGTGAAAGTTCCCATGCGCTGCTGCAACGAAGACCCCTGCATGCTGCAACCAAGACCTGATGCAGCCAAATGAATAAATAAATATTTAAAAAGGAAAAGATGATTGGAGAAAAATTTTTTTAAATGGAAAAACTTGGAGTAACATAAGGAAATAAGTTTGGAAGATAATACCTTTGATTTTTCTCCTTTTAGATATTTATGATATACATCAGAATAATTAAGTAATCTGGGAAATCTTTAAAAAACAAACCAAATTCACCTATCTATATTTACTGCTCTTTTAAAAAGAACATAGTAAAGCACTTCTCAAATGAAATTGGTTAGATCAGCTGACCCCACTCTGAAAATTAGGAGCAGATTCCTGGGAAGGGAGCAGATTACCTAATCTCAGGCAGCAATGATGGTCGTATTAGATTTTCTTTCCTTATGGTATTATGAAACCCAACGCCCCTGAAGCTCTTTCAAATGAGGAAAGTTGAAAACTTGTGTAGAATACCTATGCAGGAGGAGCCATTAACAAAGATTTTGGTAATCTGAAGGGGCAGAATATGTGGCAAAGGGGTGATTGGAAGTTTCAGTCAGTTTTTTGGTCTTTGCATCCAATACATTTACGCCAAACTTTTTAAGCATGTGGTTTTTATTTATTTATTTTTTAACCTCTTTATTGGAGTATAATTGCTTTATAATGTTGTGTTACTTTCTGCTGTAAAATAAAGTGAATCAGCTATACATATACAAATATTCCATATTCCCTCCCTCTTGAACCTCCCTCCCACTCTCCCTATCCCACCCCTCTAGGTGTTCACAAAGCATCGAGCTCATCTCCCTGTGCTATGCTGCTGCTATCAACTAGCATTCTATTTTACATTTGGTAGTGTATATTTGTCAATGCAACACTCTCACTTCATTCCAACTTACACTTCCCCCTCCCCATGTCCTCAAGTCCATTCTCTACATTTGCACCTTTATTCCCTCCCTGCTACTATGTTCATCAGAACCATTTTTTTCTTTTTTAGCTTCCATATATATGTGTTAGCATATGATATTTGTTTCTGTTTCTGACTTACTTCACTCTGTATGACAGCCTCTATGTCCTCCCACCTCATTGCAAATAACTCAATTTCGTTTCATTTTATGGCTGAGTAATATTCCATTTTAAATATGTGCCACATCTTCTTTATCCATTCATCTGTCATTGGACACTTCGGTTGCTTCCATGTCCTGAATATTGTAAATAGTGCTGCAATAAATATTGTGGTACATGTCTCTTTCAAATTACGGTTTTCTCAGGGTATATGACCAGTAGTGGGATTGCTGGGTCATATGGTGGTTCTATTTTTAGTTTTTTAAGGAACCTGCATATTGTACATAGTGGCTGAATCAATTTACATTCCCACAAACAGTGCAGGAGGGTTCCCTTTTCTCCACACCCTCTCCAGCATTTATTGTTTATAGATTTTTTGATGATGGCCATTCTGAGTGGTGTGAGATGATACCACATTGTAGTTGTTTTGTTTTTTTGTGTGTGTTTTTGTGGTACGCGGACCTCTCACTGTTGTGGCCTCTCCCGTTGCAGAGCACAGGCTCCGGACGTGCAGGCTCAGTGGCCATGGCTCACGGGCCCAGCCACTCCACGGCATGTGGGATCTTCCCAGAACGGGGCATGAACTCGTGTCCCCAGCATCAGCAGGTGGACTCTCAACCACTGCGCCACCAGGGAAGCCCACACATTGTAGTTTTGATTTGCATTTCTCTAATGACTTGTGGTGTTGAGCATCCTTTCATATGTTTATTGGCAATCTGTATTTTTTCTTTAGAGAAATGTCTATTTAGGTCTTCTGCCCATTTTTGGATTGGGTTGTTTGATTTTTTGATATTCAGCTGCATGAGCTGCTTGTAAATTTTGGAGATTAATCCTTTGTCAGTTGCGTCATTTGCTAATATTTTCTCCCATTTGGAGGGTTGTCTTTTCATTTAGTTTACGGTTTCCTTTGCTGTGCAAAAGCTTTTAAGTTTCATCAGGTCCCATTTGTTTATTTTTGTTTTTATTTTCATTTCTCTAAGAGGTGAGCCAAAAAGGATCTTGCTGTGATTAATGTCAAAGAGTGTACTTCCTATGTTTTCCTCTAAGAGTTTTGTAGTGTCTGGCCTTACATTTAAGTCTTTAATGCATTTTGAGTTTTTTTTTTTTTTTTTTTTTTTTTTTTTTTTTTTTGGTGGTACGCGGACCTCTCACTGTTGTGGCCTCTCCCGTTGTGGAGCAACAGGCTCCGGACGTGCAGGCTCAGCAGCCATGGCTCACGGGCGCAGCTGCTCCATTGTATGTGGGATCTTCCCGGACTGGGGCATGAACCCATGTCTCCTGCATTGGCAGGTGGACTCTCAACCACTGCGCCACCAGGGAAGCCCTGAGTTTATTTTTGTGTATGGTGTCAGGGAGTGTTCTAATATCATTCTTTTTTTTTTTGCGGTACGCGGGCCTCTCACTGCTGTGGCCTCTCCCGTTGCGGAGCACAGGCTCCAGACACGCAGCCCCAGTGGCCATGGCTCACAGGCCCAGCTGCTCCGTGGCATGTGGGATCTTCCCAGACCGGGGCACGAACCCGTGTGCCCTGCATTGGCAGGCAGACTCTCAACCACTGCGCCACCAGGGAAGCCCTAATATCATTCTTTTACATGTAGCTGTCCAGTTTTCCCAGCACCACTTATTGAAGAGGCTGTCTTTCCTCCATCGTATATTCTTGCCTCCTTAATCAAAGATAAGGTGACCATATGTGTGTGGGTTTATTTCTAGGCTTTCTATCCTGTTCCATTGATCTATGTTTCTGTTTTTGTGCCAGTACCATATGGTCTTGATTACTGTAGATTTATAGTATAGTCTGAAGTCTGGGAGCCTTATTTCTCCAGCTCCATTTTTCCTTCTCAAGAATGCTTTGGCTATTCGGGATCTTTTGTGTTTCCATAAAAATTGTGAAATTTTTTGTTCTAGCTTTTTGAAAAATGCCATTGGTAGTTTGATAGGGATTCCATTGAAGCTGTAGATTGCTATGGCTAGTATAGTCATTTTCACAATATTATTCTTCCAATCCAAGAACAAGGTATATCTTTCCATCTGTTTCTATCATTTTTAATTTATTTCATCAGTGTCTTATAGTTTTCTGCATACAGGTCTTTTGTCTCCTTGGTTAGCTTTTTTCCTAGGTATTTTATTCTTTTTGTTGCAATGGTAAAAGGGAGTATTTCCTTAATTTCTCTTTAAGATGTTTCATCATTAGTGTATAGGAATATAAGAGATATCTGTGCATTAATTTTGTATCCTGTTACTTTACCAAATTCATTGATTAGCTCTAGTAGTTTTCTGATAGCATCTTTAGGATTCTCTATGTATAGTATCATGTCATCTGCAAACAGTGACAATTTTACTTCTTCTTTTCTGATTTGGATTCCTTTTATTTCTTTTTCTTCTCTCATTGTTGTGGCTAAAACTTCCAAAACTATGTTGAATAATAGCGGTGGGAGTGGGTATCCTTGTCTTGTTCCTGATTTTAGAGGAATGGTTTCAGTATTTCACCATTGAGAATGATGTTGCCTGTCGGTTTGTCATATATGGCCTTTATTATGTTGAGGTAAGTTCCCTCTATGCCTAGTTTCTGGAGAGTTTTTATCATAAATGGGTGTTGAATTTTGTCAAAAGCTTTTCCTGCATCTATTGAGATGATCATATGTTTTTTATCCTTCAGTTTGTTAATATGCTGTACCACATTGTTTGTTTTGCTTATATTGAAGAATCCTTGCGTTCCTGGGGTAAACCCCACTTGATCATGGTGTATGATCCTTTTAATGTATTGTTGGATTCTATTTCTAGTATTTTGTTGAGGATTTTTACATCTATGCTTATCAGTTATATTGGCCTGTAGTTTTCTTTTTATGTGACATCTTTGTCTTGTTTTGGTATCAGGGTGATGATACCAGGTCTCGTAGAATGAGTTTGGGAGTGCTTCTCCCTCTGCTATATTTTGGAAGAGTTTGAGAAGGATAGGTGTTAGCTCTTCTCTAAATGTTTCATAGAATTCGTCTGTGAAGCCATCTGGTCCTGGGCTTTTGTTTGTTGGAAGCTGTTTAATCACAGTTTCAATTTCATTGCTTGTGACTGGTCTGTTTATATTTTTTATTTCTTCCTGGTTCAGTCTTGCAATATTGTGCTTTTCTAAGAATTTGTCCCTTTCTTACAGGGTTTCCATTTTATTGGCATATAGCTCTTATAGTAATCTCTCATGATCCTTTGAATTTCTGCAGTGTCATTTGTTACTTCTCCTTTTTCATTTCTAATTCTGTTCGAGTCTTCTCCCTTTTTTTCTTGGTGAGTCTGACTAGTGGTTTAGCAATTGTGTTAATCTTCTCAAATAACCACCTTTTAGTTTTATTGATCTTTGCTCTTGTTTCCTTTTTTTCTTTTCATTTATTTCTGATCTGATCTTTATGAAGTCTTTCCTTCTGCTAACTTTGGTGTGGTTTTGTTCTTCTTTCTCTAATTGCTTTAGGTGCAAGGTTAGCTTGCTTATTTGAGATCTTTCTTGTTTCTTGAAGTAGGATTGTAGTGCTGTAAACTTCCCTCATAGAACTGCTTTCGCTGCATCCTATAGGTTTTGGGTCGTCGTGATTTCATTGTCATTTGTTTCTAGGTATTTTTTGATTTCCTCTTTGACTTCTTCAGTGATCTCTTGGTTATTTAGTTGCGTATAGTTTAGCCTCCATGTGTTTGTGTTTTTTTTTTTTTTTTTTTTTTTTTTTTGCGGTACGCGGGCCTCTCACTGTTGTGGCCTCTCCCGTTGCGGAGCAACAGGCTCTGGATGCGCAGGCTCAGCGGCCATGGCTCACGGGCCCAGCCGCTCTGCGGCATGTGGGATCTTCCCGGACCGGGGCACGAACCCATGTCCCCTGCATCAGCAAGCAGACTCTCAACCACTGCACCACCAGGGAAGCCCTGTTTGTATTTTTTACAAATTTTTTCCTGTAATTGATATCTAGTTTCATAGCATTGTGGTCGGAAATGATACTTGATATGATTTCAATTTTCTTGCATTTACCAAGCCTTGTTTTGTGACCCAAGGTATGATCTATCCTGGAGAATGTTCCATGAGCACTTGAGAAGAAAGTGTATCCTGTTGTTTTTCAATGGAATGTCCTATAAATATCAATTAAGTCCATATTGTTTAATGTGTCATTTAAAGCTTGTGTTTCCTTTTTATTTTCACTTTGGATGATCTGTCCAGTGATTAAAGTGGGGTGTTAAAGTCCCTTACTATGATTGCATTAATGTCGATTTCCCCTTTTATGGCTGTTAGCATTTGCCTTATGTATTGAGGTGCTCGTATGTTGGGTGTGTAAATACTTACAATTGTTATATCTTCTTCTTGAATTGATCTCTTGATCACTATGTAGTGTCCTTGTTTTTCTCTTGTAATAGTCTTTATTTTAAAGTTTATATTGTCTGATATGAGAATTGCTAATCCACCTTTCTCTTGATTTCCATTTGCGAGGAATATGTTTTTCCATCCCCTCACTTTCAGTCTGTATGTGTCCCTAGGTCTGAAGTTGGTCTCTGGTAGACAACATATATACAGGTCTTGTTTTTGTATCCATTCAGCCAGTCTATGTCTTTTGGCTGGAGCACTTAATCCATTTACATTTAAGTTAATTATCAATATGTATGTTCCTATTATCATTTTCTTAATTGTTTTAGGTTTGTTTTTGTAGGTCTTTTCCTTCTCTTGTGTCTCCTGCCTAGAGAAGTTCCTTTAGCATTTGTTGTAAAGCTGGCTTGGTGGTGTTGAATTTTCTTAGCTTTTGCTTCTCTGTAAAGGTTTTACCCTTTCATCACTTTAAATATGTCCTGCCACTCCCTTCTGGCTTGTAGAGTTTCTGCTGAAAGGTCAACTGTTAACCTTATGGGGATTCCCTTGTATGTTATTTGTTGATTTTCCCTTGCTGCTTTTAATATGTTTTCTTTGTATTTAATTTTTGATGGTATGTTTAATATGTGTCTTGGCATGTTTCTCCTTGGATTTATCCTGTATAAGACTCTTTGTCTTTCCTGGACTTGACTGACTATTTCCTTTCTCATGTTAAGGAAGTTTTCAACTCTAATCTCTTCAAATATTTTCTCAGTCCCTTTCTTTTTCTCTTCTTATTCTGGGACCCCTATAATCAATTGTTGGTGCATTTACTGTTGTCTCAGATGTCTCTGAGACTGTCCTCATCCTTGTCATTCTTCTTTCTTTATTCTGCTCTTTGGTAGTTATTTCCACTTTTTTATCTTCCAGGTCACTTATCCATTCTTCTACCTCATTTATTCTGCTATTGATTCTTTCAAGAGAATTTTTAATTTCATTTATTGTGTTGTTCTTCATTGTTTGTTTGCCCTTTAGTTCTTCTAGGTCCTTGTTAAATGTTTTTTGTATTTTCTCCATTCTATTTCCAAGATTTTGGATCATCTTTACTCTCATTACTATGAATTCTTTTTCAGAGAGGCTGCCTATTTCCTCTTCATTTGTTTGGTCTGGTGGATTTTTACCTTGCTCCTTCATCTGCTACATATTTATTTGGCTTCCCATTTTATTTAATTTCCTTTGTTTGTGGTCTCCTTTTCGCAGGCTGCAGGTTCATACTTCCCTTTGTTTTTGGTGTCTTCCCTCAGTGCGTAAGGATTGTTCAGGCATTTGTTTAGGCTTCCTGGTGAAGGGGACTGGTGCTTGTATTCTGGTGGGTGGGGCTGGGTCTTGTCTTTCTGGTGGGCCAGACCACATCCGGTGGTGTATTTTGGCATGTCTGTGAACTTATTTTGATTTTATGCCGCCTCTCTGGTAATGGGTGGGGTTATGTTCCTGTCTTGCTAGTTGTTTGGCATGGTGTGTCCAGCACTGGATCTTGCTGACTGTTGAATGGACCTGGGTCTTAGCATTGAGATGGACATCTCTGGTAGAGCTCTCGCCTATTGATATTACATGGGGCTGGGAGGTCTCTGATTGTCCAATGTCCTGAACTCGGCTCTCCCACCTCAGAGTCACAGGTCTGACACCCGGCTGGAGCACCAATACCCTGTCAGCAACACAGCTCAGAAGAATAGGGAGAAAGAAAGAAAAAAATAATAATAAGTTAAATATTATAAAGTAAAATAAAATATATTGTTAAAGTAAAAAAAATTAACAAAAAGTAATAAAAGAAAAAATAAGAGAGCAACCATACCAATAAACAAATCCACCAATGATATTAAGCGCTAGAAACTATACTGAGATAAACATAAAAATCAGAAACAAGTCAGTTGTATACAGCAAACCCCAAGTTTACAGTTGTTTCTAAGGTCCACCAACTCAATTTTGGGTTGATTCATTGTCTATTCAGGTATTCCAGTGATGCAGAGTACCTCAAGTTCACTGTGGGTATTTAATCCACTGCTCCTGAGGCTGCAGGGAGAAATTTCCCTTTCTCTTCTTTGTTCGCACAGCTCCTGGGGTTCAGCTTTGGATTTGGCCCTGTCTCTGTGTGTAGGTCACCTGAGGGCATCTGTTCTTTGCTCAGACAGGACGGGGTTAAAGTAGCAGCTGATTCAGGGGCTCTGGCTCACTCAGTCCGGGGTGGAGGGAGGGGTACGGAATGCGGGGTGAGCCTGCGGCAGCAGAGACCAGTGTGATGTTGCAACAGTGGGGGATGTGCCATGTGTTCTCCAGGGGAAGCTGTCTCTGGATCACGGGACCCTGGCAGTGGCAGGCTGCACAGGCTCACTGGGGTTGGGGAGGGACGTGTGAATAGTGATCTGTGCTTGCACACAGGATTCTTGGTGGCTGCAGCACCAATGTTAGCATTTCATGCTCATCTCTGGGGTCCACACTGATAGCCACGGCTCATGCCCGCTTGTGAAGGTCATTTAGGCAGTGCTCTGAATCCCCTCTCCTTGCACATCACGAAACAATGGTCTCTTGAATCTTAGGCAGTTCCAGACTTTTTCCCGGACTCCCTCCTGCCTAGCTGTGGTGCACTAGCCCTCTTCAGGCTGTGCTCATTCAGCCAACCCCAGTCCTCTCCCTGGGATCTCACCTCCAAAGCTGAGCCTCAGCTCCCAGACCCCACCCGCCTCGGTGGGTGAGCAGACAAGCCTCTCAGGCTGGTGAGTGCTGGTCGGCACTGATCCTCTATGCAGGAATCTCTCCACTTTGCCTTCTGCACCACTGTTGCTGTGCTCTCCTCTGTGGCTTTGAAGCTTTCCCCAGACCCACCCCCGTCTCCACCAGTGAAGGGGCTTCCTAGTGTGTGTAAACTTTTCCTCCTTCACAGTTCCCTCCCAGGGGTGCAGGTCCTGTCCCTTTTCTTTTGTCTCTGCTTTTTCTTTTTTCTTTTGCCCTACCCAGGTACATGGGGAATTTCTTGCCTTTTGGGAAGTCTGAGGTCTTCTGCCAGCATTCAGTAGGTGTTCAGTAAGAGTTGTTCCACATGTATATGTATTTTTGATGTATTTTTGGGGAGGAAGATGATCTCCACATCTTACTCCTCCACCATCTTGAAGCACCCCTAAGCGTGTGTTTTAATGTATGCAGAATTCTGTTGAAATTTTAGGATGATTCAGGGAGAATTCGTATAAATAAGTATATAAACCTTTCTCTAATCATTGCTTACTCACACTGCATAATTAGTAGTTGATTAAGCAAAAAATGTTTCTAATACATTAACACTGACCTAATTAACATACAAAAGCATGTAATGAATCCATTTGTAAAAATATGCATAAGATTTTCATATACAAAACTCTTATGGTTTGTGCATAATGACTTACCTGAATTAATTTTGTATTATGTAACAATAATTTAAAATAGCTACTGAATATTAACCCCTAGACATTCCTGATTGTCCATTATAATTTTCATCCATCTCTCACCTAAATATCTGTCCATAAGCTATATATATTCATCTCCAACAAGACTGATATGACCAAACCACTACTCCCATCTGATGGCCATCGACACCTTCACTTGCAACACTGACCTTCTTTCTACACACATACATCGACTATTTATGGGATTCAGGGAGAATAAAAAGAAATAGTAATGACAATATGTTTTTTCACTCTTCAACTCATTACAAAATGATTTCCACTTTAGATAGTTCTCCTTCAATTCCTTAAAAGACAGTTTTAGACCAATTATGATGTGATAAAAACAGAAGTTATAGATACACATTAACTACCCTTATTTATCCCTTATTGCTCATCACAAGTCATAATACTTTCATCTTCTAGAGCTAACAACTGGCACGATATTAGTGACACCCTTGGATTGTAACTTGGCATCATTGTGAACCTGGAAAGGCTCCTGCTTACAGGAAGTCTAAGGTTTTTGTTTTGGTTTCAGAACACTCATGAAGTTGATAGACAAGTCAATACCTATTTCTCCCCTCTATTCTGGGATTAACTTTTTATAGTATTCTCCTTGACCTCTTCTTATATAATCTGTTCCCAAAATATCAAATCATAGTTGACTCCTTCTGGTCCTTTTTTCCTAAAGCTGTTAAAGCAGAATGTGAGTTTATTTTTCATTGGCTTTTTACACTTATGTATCACTCAATAAAGGACCTAATCATAATTGTCTCATATTTTTGAAACATTATAGGTTGACACATTTGGTAATATTCAGAAATTAGGTATTTATGGCAGATGTTGACCAGTACCACCTTCATCTTGGCCATTGTATATTTTCATTCAAGGCAGACAAAATGTGGTGATTTATTTTAATACTCATCTATTGCTACACAGGAAAGTAATTACAGTTCTGTGGGAATTACCTCATTCACAGGTTGAACCATGTTCATTTCTTCCTAATTCAACTTGGTGATCATATAATACTTTCCCATACTCCTTCTTCCAGTTAATATACTTATCTGTCAAGATGTGAATCTGCTCACAATGAAAACAAGTTGTCACATTTATATAAAGGATATTTAAGCATCTCATTGACTACACCATAAAAAATATCTTATTTCATATTAACAAAGCCAAAAGGATCTCTGGTGTATTTTTTCCCGTATAAGAGACCTCTCAGGCCCACAAAGATGAATTCAAGCCTTTACCAAGTAAATAATCATAGAAGCTGTGGAACTGCACTTTTTCAGAGTTTCCAAGATTTCTGGATTTATAATCTAAATACAAGGTATAACCATAATAAGAACACCTCTCTCAATCCAGAAATTTTCTTGAAAAGATAGATTTTCTATACAAATGCCCTGATGGAGTAGAAGGGCAAGGAAGGCGACAGATCTATCACTCTATTTTAAAGCAAATCTAAATGGTCATATTTTTCCTATTTTATTTCCTATTTGTTATATTTTCTTAGGTCAATAAAACTTTGCTTATGGGGAAATGGGTGCAATTCCAACAAAAAAAGATGAGTCTAATTAATCTTAATGCTATACACTCAATATTGAAAAATTCTGGAATAAGGCCTTGGTGTAAAAGTGTCTCACTTTATGTTTGTAAAGAAGACTGTGTTTGCCCAATGTATACCAATGGATCTGAAAAACATTCTAGCTCCCAGACCCCATCCCCATCCCTGTCCAGCAGGAACCCACTTGGATAGATCATGGAAATCCCATAAATATGTTGCTATATTAGATATTGGAAATTATTGATATCACAGAAGTATTTCTATATTGTGAGACACAAAATAATTGTAATCATTTTGAAATAATATAACATTCCCTCAATGTGGATCTAAAACTACATCTCAATCCTACTTTGTGTTTGAATGATCTCTAAATACTCCTTTTTACTTAATGTAATAGCAATCAGTTGAAGCTCGTGTCTGAGATGGAAATTTTTGAATTACATTAAATGCTTTAAGACTAGAGAACATTTCCATATTTGCTTAGAATTATCTAAACTATATTAGATAAAACATATTTACCTCTCAGCTAAGGTGTTTTAAGGCTAATTTCAGCTTGAATGCCCCTTTAAAAATGGAATCTATAATAGAAACTCAGATAAGGGCCTAAGAATATCTGTGCTAATTGTTACCTGTATACATAATAATGCTATTTATTCAACTTTTTCTCCTTTATTGATTGTTTAAATTCTAGGTAGCAATCTTCAGCAAAAACACTTAAACACCAGGATCATAAGCTAGTAAGAATGACATACTGAAGAATGTAACTTCTTTTTTCTTGCATTTTGACTTTTGGCCTGCCTATCTACACAACAATTCTTCAAAATAATTTGGAGAACTGAGAAGTTTCAAGGAGAAGGATGGAAACTTGGAGAACTTTATTGAGACATTTGTACTAAGAATAGTCAGAAAGGAAAAGAAAATAGTATCATTTATCTAAAGATATATTATCTAGAGCTGTGATCTTGTCAATTCTTAGTAGCTGAGTAGGGTCAGTTCCTCTTAGCACTTGAATGTTAGATCTCAGGAGATAATATAAAGGATTGAAAGAAATAGTGTTTGTGATTTCTTTTAAATAAGTTATAACTTTATTCTTCTTTCAGATTTCATCCAGGGCTCATAATAGAGTTAAGGAAACTGTTGGCCATGTTAACTTAAAAAAAAAAAAAAAGTTAACAAAAGCAATATTTTATTAGAAATTCCTGGGTATTTTCTTAAATTCATTTGTGTTTTCAGTGTCATTTATAAACTGATATGTCATTATTGTCTTTGTCACATTAGACACATTCTCATTACAAAGTTTCATATTCTGTATGCAAAATAGGTTTAGGATAACTTGATCCAAACACCTGTTCCCATATCTGGGTTCAGGGCTCTTTGCCTGTGCACCCATCAAATTGTGTGTTTCTGAAATTGACCTTATCCTAGCTCTATTCTCACACTTAATGAGATTTATTTGCTTGTATCTCTAGCAGAAATAAAATTTCTATAGGGCTAATTCCCGACTTCTTAATACTTAATTGAAGGCTTGGCCTACAGTAGGTAGTCAACAAATATGTGTTGAATAATAATATGAATTAATAAATAATAATATGAATTAATAAATGAATAATACCAAGATACATAATGCTGGAAAAAACTGAAAAAGGAAAGCCTCTAAATTGGGAATTTCTGAACCTATAAACAACTGTCCTTCAAAACCCATGACAAAATTATGTGCTATTCTTTTTTTTTTTTTTTTTTGTGGTATGCAGGCCTCTCACTGCTGTGGCCTCTCCCATCGTGGAGCACAGGCTCTGGATGTGTGGGCTCAGTGGCCACAGCTCACGGGACCAGCCACTCCACGTCATGTGGGATCTTCCTGGACCGGGACACGAACCCGTGTCCCCTGCATCGGCAGGCAGACTCCCAACCACTGCACCACCAGGGAAGCCCTGCGCTATTCTTAAGTGTATTTATGTCTTTATTCCATACTGTTTTGTGAGTTTATTTCTATCTTAGATTGAAAAATATCCTAATGGAAGCAAATGTTTTCTGACATAAAGTTATAAGTATATGGAAAAGATAGCAAACTCAATGATGTGATTTTAGAAATGCTAAAATATTTCTTCTGATAAATGTAATTGTAATAGGGAAGAACAAATCTGACTCCATATTGGATCTGTTTCTTTTGTTAACCTTTATATTCTATTGCTTTTGCTACAAGTTAATCGCTAAAGTGATGTTGCTTATGGCTTAAAGTATACATAATGTCCCATCTCTGGGAGCCCTGCCTCCCATGCCTAAATGTTAAGCTAAAATACCTTTGTTTAGCTCAAAGAAACATCCTGACCAGGCCCATCTATGAATGGCTGCAGGAGAGAAGAAATTAACATATCCCCTCCAGAGTCTGGCTGGAATCAGGAAATATTTGCAATAACATATCATCATTTTTACTTGACCTCCTCACCTCTACCTCTTTGTTCTATATAAGAAACTAGCATCCAAAGCCAGGCAAGATAGTTCTTGGAACACAAGTCCACCATCTTCCCCGTCTGCTGGCTTTACAAATAAAGTAGCTATTCCTTGCCCCAACAACTCATCTCTCGATTTATTGGCCTGTAGTACAGCAATCAGTATGAACTTAGACTTGGTAGCATAATTATTCCAGAAATTAGAGAATTATATTTGTGATTTATAATTTTAAGATTAAAAACTTTAGGATACAGTAAAAGAGTCTTTCACCTTATCTCTAATGTCCTTCCATTTATGCCATTGAAGTAAAGAATGATTAGTGAAGTAGAATAGAGTCGGATTCCAATTTTTGATCCACTTATTTACTGTCTTGTGGTGAACTGGTATCCTAATTGTTTTCTTTTATATCTGTTAAAAACCTGTGCCTCTCATAGAGTAGAATTCCAATAAATTATTGTAATTCAACATTCTTTTCACAGGTATTTATTAAAACCCTTTTTACATATAAAGCATTTCACCTTAGCTTTGCAAAACTCTGGTGCCCATTTTCTACTTTTTCAAAAGAGAGATCAACATACTGGTTTAAGCAGAAAAAGTTTTCTTGGGATTGCTTATAAATTCAATGCTCCAGATCATTAATCAAAGCCATATTGTTTGGCTACTGTTTCATTTTAACAATAATTAACCAAGAGTTTCATGTAACAGAAATTGAAATTAGCCCCTCCTCTCTCCCTCCCCCCCAAAAAAGAAATTTAAAAAGCCATGAGACTTGGAATACAAGGGATAGGAACAAGCTCTGATCCTTTTCTCTATTCATACATCTGGTGTATGAGGTATGAAACTGTGGAGAGAGAGACACTTAAAGGAGGTCATTTTGAAAGCTGTTGAAAATGTCTCCCAGTTTGGCAGTAGCTCTTACCTTGGCCTCAGTCTCAGAAGCTTGTCCCAAAACAAGTGATATCAAACTCATGCATACTCTAACAATTTTGAGCTTCAGTCATTAGATTTCAGAAAACATATGCAAAATACTCTCCAAAAATCAATTATACAGCAGAATAATACTCATATTGAAATATTAATAAAGGTCCTAAGAAACTTTTCATTTATTTTTGCTCCAAATATAGTAAATTTCTTCTCACTTACTATACATTGTTTAAATTTGTGTAACATAAATAATACATAAATAAATAATTTATCAGAAAAACACTTTTTGTTCACCTTCTCAAGTTCCACAGCATGTTGTTATTCATATTCCTCAGGTAAGATAAACACCTATGTCAGCTGAGTATTGGTCAATACGCATAAAGTGTAAAACCATTAGGTTGACTCGTATCAACTTTTGGTAATTGCTAAGAAGCATTAGAATGTTTAATTTAAAAGGAAAAGTAAATGTGCATAGATTGATCTTCTTATCATCTAGTTCAGTATATTTTCTGTGTAAATGCACTTCATTATTATTATTTTTTTTGTGTGGTACGCGGGCCTCTCACTGTTGTGGCCTCTCCAATTGCAGAGCACAGGCTCCGGACGTGCAGGCTCAGCGGCCATAGCTCACGGGCCCAGCCGCTCCGTGGCATGTTAGATCTTCCCGGACCAGGGCACGAACCCGTGTCCCCTGCATTGGCAGGTGGACTCTCAACCACTGTGCCACCAGGGAAGCCCCATTATTTTGAATTTAGTACAATGGTAATATAGATAAAATTCTAATATTGAACAAAATATATATATATAACAAAATGAAACATCTAAGCTCTTTACAGAGTAGGTAATATTCTTCATTTGATTTAAAGAAATAAACTCTTAGAAATAAGATGCAATGTCTTGACAGACACAAAATTTACAAGGATAACTCTCATTAGTCTCAAGGGGTTCTAAATAAGGATCCCAAAATTCGTCAGATTATCCAGTGTTAGAAATAGTGTATCTAAGATTTCTTGGTATATGAACTAATCTGGAAGAGTCTTAGAGATTATCATTCTAGTGAAATTCTTCCTTCCCTTTTACTCTCCAAGAGTTAAAAATAAGAGCAAATTGTGTCCGTGTTCTATTCAGTCTGAATGTAATCAAATGGATTTGTTGATTTGAGCCTAATTTTATTCTCACATGAGATGCTACGGAATGAAATCAGAAATAAATTGGCACCGTAGTTACAATTCTATTCCCAGGTTTTAACAAGATGTTCACAGAGAATAGTATTTCAATAGATGTCAGGAAATAGAGGGAATGTAAATTAGCATTTTTTTTTCTTAAAATAAATTTTACAAATAGACATAAGTAGGTGTGTGGACACAAAAAGCTTTTTTTTTCTTAAGTAAATACCAAATCAAGAAAATGAGTATCCAGTTCTGTGTTGAACTCCAATCTTCTGTATTTTTTTCATTTTATTTTTTCGTTTTTGACTTCACTCAGCCCAGAAACTGATACAGTTTTAGTTATCAATACATAAAACCATTATGCGATAATAGTAGTGACAATAATATCAATAAATTAGTAAATAAATTTATTGAGCAATTATAAGATACAGTGAGATATTTAACATAAATTTCCATTTAATGGATTAATTTTGTGGAATATTTTTCATTTAATCCACAAAAAAACACTTCAAGGAAGTTACTTTTATAATCTGAATTTTACAAAAGAAGAACCTAAAGCAGAGAGTGGCCATATGGTACATCAAACTTAAAACAGCTACTACTGGGCTTCCCTGGTGGCGCAGTGGTTGGGAGTCCGCCTGCCGATGCAGGGGATGCAGGTTCGTTCCCCGGCCCGGGAAGATCCCATATGCCGTGGAGCGGCTGGGCCCGTGAGCCATGCCCGCTGGGCCTGCGCGTCTGGAGCCTGTGCTCCGCAACGGGAGAGGCCGCCAACAGTGAGAGGCCCGCGTATCGCAAAAAAAAAAAAAAAAAAAAAAAAAAAAAAAAACAGCTACTACTGAAAAACTAATGTTTAAAAAAAAAAAAAAGAATTCCTTATTTATTGCATTACATTAACCCTTTATCTCACTTTTACTATAATTTATCAACTCAAGGACCAAATCTTATTGTTCACAGTTGATAATACTCTATTGATGGGAGTATGAAACATATTTTTTCCTCAACAGTTATTCATTATCAACTATGTGCTTTACAATGACTTCCTTGAATAGTTCTCAGTGATCAGTTGTGAAGTAGTTTCAGTCCTTCAGTAGTAATCTGTTCTGCTGCTACTTATTTTGTTTCATTCCTGGCATTTTGCCTACAAGTTGGTTGGCATTTCCTCCTCTATCCTGTTTCTTATTGGCTAATTAGCTTTGTCAACCAGCACAACGTTTTTTCCTTTGGTTTGATCATGAAATTCCTAATTCTTAGCTGATAGAAAGACTCTAGATCTCATGGTGGAGCAGAAGAAACTGAAGTATCTTGAAGCCCAATGAGGGCTAAAGAAGTTCAGGGAGCTAATTTTGCCATTTTTTCAAATTTCCTGGATTATTCTTTAATCAAATTATGACTATGAAGAGCAATTTCTCAGAATTTAGTTTTTGCTGATTGGTAATGTGACAAATATATTCCAAGTTTCTTGAGAAAAGAATAAAACTCAGAGTCAAGAGGATGTAAAGGGCATTCATTACAGCGAAGCTGAAAAATCACCTTCATATGACTTTCTCTACCTATTTATGCTTTTCCTTCTTAGTAATCCCTCTCTCTTCCTCTACTGTCCCTCTCATTTTCTTCCTTCTTTTTCTGCTTTCCATCTTTATCTGTTTATCTACAACCACACACATATATATCTACAAATCTACATACAGATACGAAGATTGATTGACAGATGATAAATGGATAGATTGATAGGTATATAGAAAAATGTATACATATGTAAATCAGAGTATTCTGGGGTGTTTCATTATTTCTGTAGAAGACTGAAAGCTCAGAATAATTCACTAGATGGCAAATAATCACATATCCTTAAACTAGGTGCTTGAATGAATATCTACAAAGAATGGACTAAAGATTGTGAAACAGCTTTTGCTAACAATATTCTTTACCTTCACGTAGGCTACTGAAGTAAAGTTGAAACATTCACTGGAAGGTTGAGAAGCTGATAGCAAAAATGTCCTTAGAGAGATCAAAGTGCATTGTGACCCCTTTGTAGAGTCTGAGGAAGCAAGAAGAAGTATTTGGAATATGCCAGGAGAAAGTCTCAATCAGATAGACTGACTAGCTCAGCCTGAGACAAAAGAGCAAAGAGAGACAAAATTGCATTAGCAGAAAGCTGCACTTACAGGTTCTGCCAGGATAAGGAATGTGCATGTGACAGAATTTACTGTGGGTTACTTTGGGAAGAACAGAAGTCCTACTGAAGATGTTATAGACTCATGACTCACTTCACCAGAAAGTGACTTGAGGTGGAGAATTCAATGTGGAGCTGATAGGTAAGGTGCCAGTTGGGGTGGTAATCCCAGTGCCAAAGGAGCTGCAGGCAAGAGATCTCCAACTGTGTGTGCATGCATGCACACACACGCGAAATAACATGAGCTCCCCTTGAAAGGAAGGTTCATTAAATATTTGATATCAGCCACACCCAGCTTACAACTGTAGCAGTCCGTCAAAAACATGTTTCCCTTTTCTTGCTCCTCTTCCCACTCCCTTTTCAGGAGTTGTGTTAAACAGCAGCTAAGTGAGAGAAAGAGGAGATTAATTGAGAAATAGAGAAGGGGAGGAGCCAACTTTGCTTTCTTCCTAACTGTAGGTTTCTTGGGCTGAGGTTGGCACAAGGGAAAAGTTATACAGATGAGACTGTTAACGTTTTTATATTTCTGGACTGAAATTTGTACCTAGCAATGATAACATTCACCTATTATCTAGGGGTAATCAGAAAAGTTATGAGACATACCAGGGATTGGAGATGTAGGAGTGGAGTTGAGTGGGATTGGAGGAAGGAAAAAGATGATCAGCAAGGAAAATGAAGCAACTATTTGAAAGGGTGAAGAATTACTTCCTGTTTGACTCCTACAGAACACAGCTTGTTCAATTATATGCATAATCATGATTATTATGTGCCATTCACTGGGCTAAGTGCTTTATATTCATTATCTTCTTTGAATTCATTTAAATTCAAGTGTAAATGGCAAATATTGCCTTGCTTGATAATTAAAAGAGCACTGTGGAAGAAAATCGACTAGGACAACATGAGCACAGTCTTCACTGACGAATGCTGGGGATGAAAAGGCTCTGGAAGAGAGTTCAGACTTGAGGAAGGAGGGGGGATATATGGATCTTCAGCAGGAGGATGTCTATTGAAGCTCAGCTAGTTTCAAAAATGTGAATACAATTGTTCTTGAAGACTAGTAGCCACTGTTTGGGCAGTGTTTATTGAGAGTTGTGAAGAGAAACAGAGGGTAAATCATGTGCAGGAGAAATTGTCAAGAAACTGATGCAGAATACAAGATCTTGTGAAAGTGAAGTTTTCAGAGGAAAATCTCAAGCCTTTCAGTGTCTCTCACACGGCTTTCACATCAGCAAAACTTTAGCATTTATAGCCCCATCATGGAAAAAAAAAATTCTTTGGGCAACTGATTTTAACTTTTAGATATATGGGCAGTAGAGAGAGAATTTTTTTAAAGGACAAATATATTCTTTCTTGGTATATTTTTCAAGCCAGGTTAGTTTTATTTGGAAAACTAAGACTCCAAAGATTCAAAAAATTCTTGGGAAAATAAGTTCTGAAAGGTTGAGTGTGCTGATTTTGCATTGTTTACCCCAAAATCAAGCTAAGAAATTCTCTTACATATGAGTTATGATTTGGAGAATATGTTAGAAGTGTTAAAAACATATCCTGTGAAGAGGTTCAGAACAAGCTATCCCCAAATAGGTCACTTTTGTATGTGGATTATTTGGGCTGAAAATGATCAAGGACCAAAAGACTTAGGAAGACCTTTTTACCTCCCCCTCAACTACCTAAAATAATTTAGATAGGGGACCTGACTCAGAGAGAGAAAGCTATTACCAGAGATAACTTTTTTATCTCTGAGCCTTTTCATTGTGAAAAGGCTCAACTACCTAAAATAATTTAGATAGGGGACCTGACTCAGAGAGAGAAAGCTATTACCAGAGATAACTTTTTTTCTGAATGACCCATCTGTATGGCAGGGCAAACATCTAATTACCAAGCATGGGCTCTTCCTATCATCCTGTGAATTACCCTGCTTCCCTTTGAAGCCCCAGGCCCTATTCCAATCCTTAGCTCAGAATAGCATATAAACCTCAACTGCCCAACTTACTTTGGGTCTTATATCTTTAGGTATCCTGTTTGTATGAAATTAAACTTTTTCTCCTGTTTATCTGTATTATATCAATTTATTTATTAGATCAGCCAAAGAACCTAGAAGCATAGAGAAAATTTCTTTCCTCCCCAACACTTGTCATTATGATCTCTAATTTTCCAACCACATTCCTTAAGCCATCTTTAAAAAAAAAAAAAAAAAAAAAGCATATTTTGAGGGCAATTTTTAAAAACTGGCCATAACCAAATTGGCCTTGTCCATTTAACCAAATACAAGAAAAAAAAAAAAAAAGGAACAAGTATGCAAGACTCTCCTATCTATTTGCAAACATTTAAAATATGAATTTCCTCTAAAATATAGATTAAAAACAAATTGGGAGCTTTCTAGCTATTTACAGATAGAATAATTTTATATACATAGTAAGGACAAGTATTATGAAAATATTTTATCTATTTTTATGCTTCATATAAAATAGTATTTTTCAAAAACTTGTTAGATATTTTATTGTTCCCTAGTCGTACACATCTTCTGACAATATCTTACACTTGATCTGAAAAAAAGATGGTAGTTACAAGGTGAAGGCTCAAAGAACCAGCTCTCATCAAATATAAGAAAATATTGATTTTGTGATCCACTATTATTTTAGGTAATGTTAAGAAAAGAAAAAATACTGACAATTAAAACAGAACACATTGTTAAAATACTGACAAAACAGAACCCAATGTTTTCTTATCATTTAGAATTTTTATTTTCTGTTTTTTTAGACTCATTTTGATATATGTTTTTATCATATATCAAACTTGAGCACATGTGAAATGAAACTATAAGTGAAATAAAATGGTTAAAGCATTCCAAAAATATCTTCTTATACAGAGTTTGGTATTACCAAATCACATTGTCTCAGGGTGGTCAATGTCAGTTTTTCCATGTAGCATCATTCTCTGTGCCATCAAAGCAACTACACAGTAGCATTTCTTAAATAAGTCTTCCACCATTTTCTTCAGGATGTTCTTCCAAACTGATAAAACCCATACTGCAAGTTTCAATTTGCAGGCACCTGCTTTGTCAATAACAGTGGCATCAACAACTGATGCCTGGATTGTTGTGATTGTAAAAGGTCTTGTATTTCATAATGTTTAACATGAAGAATGTGCACCTTGGAATTCACAAAATATTGTAGGAAAGCTTAATAGTGTCTTTCAAATGTACTCTTAGAAAAAAGGAATACCTTACATTTCCTCGATACTTGATTTAGGATGTAAAATGATGGGAACAAAGTAACATTTGCATTTGAAAGATTTTCATTTAATTCCTCAGTTGTAAAGCAAGGAAAAGGTATTGAAACCTATTCATTCTGTGCTTTCTTACACTGTGGTTCTCTATTTTTTACATTCTTCTTTTTTTTCTTTGTCTTTGCTTTGTTTTGTTTCCTCTATTCTTTTTTTTTACCTTTGACTATCCCAAGAATCTGAGAGCCTTTAAGACCCTCATTTAACTCTGAGAACATAAAAAATAGTTCCTAATACAAACTAATTAAAGTAATTATTAAACATGAAAAGCCACCCTCACCATTAACTCTTGACTTAACCCAGTTTTTTTCTTCCTCAGCTTCTAAAAAGCATTCAAAGTTTCTTTGTTCTGCTGCTCCGCTGCCAATCTCTTAGGAAGTTAAACCTTGCTTGTTAATTTCTTTGGGCTAAAGAATTCTGAATTCTTTGGTGGTCAGTGCTCAGTTGTTTGGGAAAGGACACATAAGAATAATAGGCACATGAAATAGGCAGACTTTAGAAAGACAGGAGGCTTGAAAAATTTATGCCACATGACATGACATCACATGTTATGTAGAAGTACCACTGTGCTCTGTGTATTTCCACTCTAGTTATTTAGGAAATATCTGTAAGGAATTTGAGCCATTATGGAAGTAATTTTCGTTATTTTTAATGTTGTTTTGGTGAATACACCATAATGAGAAATTGGCCACGTAGGTTACAAGTTTATTAGTGGTACCAAGAGTCCCAAATGCAAATGTATCCAGAGAGCAACACATAAGGAAAACAGACAGTGTTTCCCTTAAGAGAAACATGAGAAGTGTGGCAAACTGGAAAGGACACATTCCAATTAAAACTATTCAAATTCAAACATTTTCTTAACAGTTTGGACAAACACAACTGCAGCCTCAACAACAGCCATTGCAGCCTCAATTAAATTGAAGCTAGCAGTGTAAAACTTAGACATTACACAAATGACTTAAACAACTCTTGATCACACTTGCCGTGGGATCAAATTAATGAAAAAATGAAAGAGTTGGGATTTGAAGCTGTGGGTTAAGGCCTAAAGTTAAAGCCTAATATTATGCACTACTTTGGCATATGGTGAAACCAGGAGGGCCTTGAATGGCTTAACCACAAGTTCCCCTTCTGACTCTGTTCCCAAGGATAAGGTCCCTAGCCAAACAACTCTCCTTACCAAGGAGACCAGGTAGAGTTCTGGTATATCCCTGAGGACCAGGTTTCAGTTCCTAGCTAGGCTGTGGAATTGTTCCAAAAAGCTAATCACATCCTGCCTAGGAACAAGAGGTCACAGCATCCTCTTGATACTATAAAGTGTGCCTCCCACAGCCCTGGTTGTTCTCTGTTTCTGGGTGCAACTCTCATGGAACCCTTTGTGGCATGCACTGTCCTCCTTCCCTGTGCTGTGATTAGATGTGGCAAACAAACTGTTGTCTATCTCATCTGTCCAGTGTCATGAGTCCTGCATTCAGCCATCCCCATAGCCCTGGGGGGAGGGAGGATCCCTCCCTCATAAATGGGGTGAAGAGGAATCATTAAAGCAGAGGTAGTGGCCTCACGCAGAATAAATGTTCAAAAACTTTGTTGAATTATTTGTGATTAAGGACAAGTATAAGAGTTAATACACAAAATTTCATTTGTGGCCATTTGCTACTTGTTTGCAAAGAATTTAGATGCTTCCAAATACTGAAAATTAAATAACCAAACTTCACAAAACCAGTAAATCTCTATTCCATGAAGGAGAAGATGTTTTGTAACATTTAGAGTGTCAAAATAAGTACTGAATTATTTCTGAAGGGCTGTTGTGCAAGCATCCTTTCCTTGGGGCTTCCAAAAAGTTTGGTCTTTAACCCCCAAAGCCTAAAAACTGACTCAGGACAGAAATGCTTTTAGTGTTCTCTCCTTTCATTATCCTGCCTCTAGGTTGTGTTAAAAGGAAAAGAGAGCCTCTCAGTTTGCTATAGCTTTAGAAAGTTTGCCTGTCTTGTCATGCAAAGAAAAGCATTGGGGATTTGTTTATGTGTTGCTTCACAAGTTTTAACTTATTACCCTTGAAAAAATAAGTTTGATAAATCACCATGCATATATCATAAAGTTATGTGAATATTAAAGGCTTAATCTTTGCATTTGGGAAACTTATATGTCTAATGTTAAGTAACTACTCAATAAATATCTGCCAGCTGAATATATGTGCTATAATGGCCAATACACTACTGTGTTAGAGTGCTAGGAAATGTGTCAGTTAAGTAAACCATGAAATTATTATTATGCAATTTTACTTACATTTGAAAATTATCTCCTTGGAATAATTTCTAACATTTGTCATTATAATCAATACATTTCATAGTTGTTATTTAATTAGGTCTTTTTTTCCTTTCTTCTTTACTGATTTTTATTAGATTATGACAGTCATGATTGCTAAAGGTAGTAAATTGTGCTGCTGTCAGTTCATAGTATATCACCACAGATAACAATTGGGAATGTACTTTAAATGGTCTTCTCACAATTAATGGCAGTTTGAGTTGGTCAACACATACTATCACTTTGTGCCTTTGTCACCAATAGCTTTTTTTTTTTTTGACCTCTGTCTTGGAGTAAAGACCATAGAAATATAAATTTACCTACTGCATATAAAAATTTATGGGGTTAGATTAGCTAGTAAAAAGTATGCTAATTCAATTCAAATGTAACAATAGTAAACAATTATTGAATAGTTACTATGTGTCAGGCACTGTGCTAATGGGACTTATAGCTCTATTTAATTTTTCTAATAGTCCTGCAAGCAACTTATATCAAGTCCATTATACAGGAAATGAAGCTGAAGGTAAGTGAAATAATTTTTCCTTATATTTTTTCCTTATATGGTACATAATGACTAAAATGATTAATTTAATGTGTGAATTTGGCTAGACCACAGTACCTGGAGGTATTCCCTCTTCCTCTTTTGAAAGAGTTTAGGAGGATTTGTGTTAATTCTTTAAATGTTTGATAGAATTTACCAGTGAAGCCATCTGGCCCTGGAGTTTTCTGTGTTGAGAGTTTTTTCTTACTGTCTTAATCTCTTGACTTATTATTGGTCTGTTCTAATTTTCTGTTTCTTACTGACTGAGTCTTTGTAGGTTATGTGTTTCTAGAAATGTATCCATTAATTATAGGTTATGTAGTTTGTTGGCATATAATATAATTGTTCATAGTAGTCTCATTATTCTCTGTATTTCTGTAGTAGTTGTAATATCTCCTCTTTAATTTCTAATTTTATTTATTTGAGTCTTCTCTCTTTTTTCTCTTAGTCTAGCTAAAGGTTTGTCAAGTTTGCTTATGTTTATCTTTTTGAAGAACCAGCTTTTAGTTTCGTTGATATTATCTATTTTTTTTTCTGGTCTCTATTTCATTTATTTCCACTCTGATTTTTATTATTTCCTTCCTTCTGCTAGCTTTAGAATTAATTTGTTCTTCTGTTTCTTGTTCCTTGTGGTGTACACTTAGGTTATTTATTTGAGGTCATTCTAATTTCTTAATGTATGTGTTTATTGCTGTAAACATTCCTATCAGAACTGCTTTTGCTGCATCCCTCAAATTTTGATATGTTGTATTTCTATTTTCATTTGTTTTGAGATAATTTTTGATTTGTTTTTAATTTTTTTGACACATTGGTTGTTTAGGAGTATGTTGTTTAGCTTTCACATATTTGAAGATCCATTAACTTCCTCCTGTTATTGATTTACAATTTTATGTTCCTATGGTCAGAGAAGACAGTTGGTATGATTTCAGTCTTCTCAATTTTGCTAAGGTTAGCTTTGTGGCCTGCCATATGATCTATCCTGGAGAAAGTTCCATGTGAATTTGAGAAGAATGTGTATCCTTCTGCTGTTGGACAGAATGTTCTATATATGTCTGTTAAGTCTATTTGTCTTAAAGTGTGGCTCAATTCTAATATTTCCTTGCTGATTTTTCTGTCTGGATGATTTCCCCTTTGTGGTGTATTAAAGCCCTTACTATTATTGTATTGTCTGTTTCTCCCTTAAAATCTGATAGTATTTGCTTAATATATTTGGATATTCATATGTGGGGAGTATATATATTTATGATTGGCATATCTTCTTCATGTATGGACACCTTTATCATTATATAATGACCTTATTTGTCTCTTGTTAACATCTTTGGCTTAAAATCTATTTTCTCTGATATAAATATGGCTAAACCTGCTTTTTTTGTTACCATTTGCTTGAAGTATCATATTTCACCCCTTTACTTTGAGTCTATATTTATCTTTGGAGCTAAGTCTCTTAAAGGCAGCACATATTTAGATCTTGTTTTTTTAATTCATCCAGCCACTCTGTGCCTTTCAATTGGTGAGTTCAACTACTTACATTTAGGGTGATTATTAATATATGAGAACTTACCATTACCATTTTATCTTTGGTTTTCTGGTTGTATTTCTATTTCTTTTTCTTTGTATTTCTATTTACCATTTTCAGTTAGTGGTTTTCTGTAATGCTTTGTTCAGTTTCCTTTTTTTTATATTCTGTGTTTGCTCTAGATTTTTGTTTCATGATTACCATAAGGTTTGTATGAAACATCTCACAGAAAAAACTGCTGGTAGCAACTTATCTTCACTTGTCTCTACAGGTTCTGTCATTTTCCTCCTCCATTTTATATTTTTATGGTCACAAATATCCCTTTTTATGCTGTCAGTTTGTTACCAAGTTGTAGTAACTATAGTTATTTTTACTTTTTTCCTTTAACCTTTATTTTATAAATGTGCTTAACTCCCTCTTTTAAAGAAGAGTTACAATTTTCTGATTCTGTCTACTCAAAATTTTGTATACTTTTATCTTTTTATTTCAGGTATAAGAGCTCTTTTCAACATTGCCTGTAAGGCAGGCCTGGTGGTGGTAAACTCCTTTAAATAACCTTTCTGAACCCTTCTTCTCATCTCCTCCCAGAATACACATTATTCTTCTGTTTCTCCGAATGGAGTGTGATAGATCTTGGAGGGTTTCTTCGATGTTAAATCTTAATTCTCTCTCCTCTTCCACCTGAAACATTTCTATATTGCTATTTTTTAGAACGCTTATTCTCTCTTCCGTCCAATCTGCTCTATTTCCACTGCTTTCTAATGCATTCTTCATGTCATGTACTGAGCTCTTCAACTCCAGAATTTGTTTGGTTCTTTTAGAATTTTAGTTTCTTTGGTAAAGTACTCCTTCTTTTCATTAATTTTTTTTATGATTTTACTGAACTGCTTTTCTGAGTTTTCTAATATCTTGTTTCTTCCCAAAAACTATTTTGAATTTTCTATCAGTTGGAACCTAATAGTCTGTGATTTTGAGTTTAGTTGCTGGAAAACTGTTATTTTCTTTGTTTCTTTCTTTTCTTTGTGTGGTACATATTACCATGATTTTTCATAGTGTTTGGTGAGATGTGTCTCTGCCAGCACATTTGAGGTAGGAAGAACCTTTCTTATTTAAGGCAAAGCTTTGTTTACTTTGATTTCAACAGATTAACAGGTTGGGGACTGGAACTGACCAAAAAGGTACCCCACATCCAAAGAAAAAGGAGAAGCAACAATGAGATGGTAGGAGGGGTGCAATCACAATAAAATCAAATCCCATAACTGCTGGGTGGGGGACTCACAAACTGGAGAACACTTATACCACAGAAGTCCACCCACTGGAGTAAAGGTTCTGAGCCCCACGTCAGGCTTCCTAACCTGGGGGTCCAGCAATGGGAGGAGGAATTCCTAGAGAATCAGACTTTGAAGGTTAGCAGGATTTGATTACAGGACATCAACAGGACTAGGGGAAAAAGAGACTTCACTCTTGGAGGGCACACACAAAGTAGTTTGTGCATCAGGACCCAGGGGAATGAACAGTGACCCCATAGGAAACTGAACAGGACCTACCTGCTAGTGTTGGAGGGTCTCCTTCAGAGGCAGGGGGTGGCTATGGCTTACCACGGGGACAAGGACACTGACAGCAGAAGTTTTGGGAAGTACTCCTTGGTGTAAGCCATCTCAGAGTCTGCCATTAGCCACACCAAAGAGCCGGGTAGGCTCCAGTTCTGGGTTGCCTCAGGCCAAACAATCAACAGGGAAGGAACCTAGCTCCACCCATCAGCAGACAAGCTGATTAAAGTTTTACTGAACTGAGTTTTGCCCTCCAGAGCAACACCCAGCTCTATCCACACATCAGGAAGTCCCTCCCATCAGGAAGCTTGCACAAGCCTCTTAGATAGCCTCATCCACCAGTGGGCAGATAAGAGAAGCAAGAAGAACTACAGTTCTGGAGCCTGTGGAACACAAACCACATTCACAGAAAGACAGACAAAATGAAAAGGCAGAGGACTAGGTACCAGATGAAGGAACAAGATAAAACCACAGAAAAACAATTAAATGAAGTGGAGATAGGCAGCCTTCCAGAAAAAAGAATTCAGAATAATGATAGTGAAGAGGATCCAGGACCTCAGAAAAAGAATGGAGGCAAAGATGGAGAAGATGTGAGAAATGTTTAACAAAGACCTAAAAGAATTAAAGAACAAACAAACAGAGATGAACAATACAATAACTGAAATGAAAAATACACTAGAAGGAAACAATAGCAGAAAAACTGAGGCAGAAGAACATTATAAGTGACCTGGAAGACAGAATGATGGAATTCACTGCTGCGGAACAGACTAAAGAAAAAAGAATAAAAAGAAATGAAGACAGCCTAAGAGACCTCCCTCTGGGACAACACTAAATGCACCAATATTCACATTACAGGGGTCCCAGAAGGAGAAGAGAGAGAGAAAGGACCCAAGAAAATATTTGAACAGATTATAGTTGAAAACTTCCCTGATTTGGAAAGGAAATAACCACCCAAGTCCAGGAAGTGCAGAGAGTCACAGGCAGGATAAAGCCAAGAAAAACACAACAAGACACATACTAATCAAACTGACAGAAATTAAAGACAAAGAAAGAATATTAAAAGCAACAAGGGAAAAATCACAAATAACATACAAGGGAACTCCGATAAGGTTAACAGTTGATTTCTCAGCAGAAATTCTGCAAGCCAGAAGGGAGCGGCATGATATATTTAAAGTGATGAAAGGAAGAACCAACAACCAAGATGACTCTACTTGGCAAGGATCTCATTCAGATTCAACAGAGAAATCAAAAACTTTACAGACAAGCAAAAGCTAAGAGAATTCAGCACCACAAAACCAGCTCTACAATAAATGTTAAAGGAACTTCTCTAAGGGGGAAACACAAGAGAAGAAAAGGACCTACAAAAGGAAACCCAAAACAATTATGAAAATGGTAAAAGGAACATACATATTAATAATTACCTTAAATGTTAATGGATTAAATTCTCCAACCAAGAGATACAGGCTCGCTTAATGGATAAAAAAACGAGACCCATATATATGCTGTCTACCAGAGACCCACTTTAGACCTAGGGACATGTACAGACTGAAAGTTAAGGGATGGAAAAAGATATTCCATGCAAATGGAAATCAAAAAAATCTGGAGTAGCAATACTCATTTCAGATAAAATAGACTTCAAAGTAAAGAATGTTACAAGAGACAAGGAAGGACATGACATAATGATCAAGGGTTCAATCCAAGAAGAAGATGTAACAATTATAAATATATATGGACCCAACATAGGAGCACCTCAATACATAAGGCAAATGCTAACATCTATAAAAGAGGAAATCATCAGTAACACAATAGTGAGAGACATTAACACCTCACTTACACAAATGGACAGATCATCAAGAAAGAAAATTAATAAGGAAACAAAAGCTTTAAATGATACAATAGACCAGATAGATTTAATTGATATTTATAAGACATTCCAAATGAAAACAGCAGATTACACTTTCTTCTCAAGTGCACAGAGAACATTCTCCAGGATAGATCACATCTTGAGTCACAAATCAAGCCTTGTTAAATTTAAGAAAATTAACATCATGTCAAGCATCTTTTCTGATCAAAACACTATAAGATTAGAAATAAATTACCAGGGAAAAAACCCTAAAAATCACAAACACATGGAGGCAAATAATACATTACTAAATAGCCAAGAGATCACTGAAGAAATCAAAGAGGAAATCAAAAAATACCTAGAGATATATGACAATGAAAACACGATGACCCAAAACCTATGGGATGCAGCAAAAGCAGTTCTAAGAGGGAAGTTTACAGGAATAAAATCCACCTCAACAAACAAGAAAAATCTCAAATAAACAATCTAACGTTACACCTAAAGCACCTAGGGAAAGAAAAACAAACAAAACCCAAATTTAGTAGAAGGAAAGAAATCATAAAGATAAGAGCAGAAATAAATGAAATAGAAACAAAGAAGACAATAACAAAGATCAGTGAGACCAAAAGCTGGTTCTTTGAGGAGATAAAAAAATGATAAACCTTAGCCAGACTCATCAAGAAAAAGAGGGAGACAACACAAATCAATAAAATTAGAAATGAAAAAGGAGAAGTTACAGTGGATGCCACAGAAATACAAAGCATCATAGAGACTACTACAAGCAACTCTATGCCAATAAAATGGACAACCTGGAAGAAATGGACAAATTTTAGAAAGGTATAACCTTTCAAGACTGGACCAGGAAGAAATGGAAAATATGAACAGACCAATCACACAATCACAAGTAATGAAATTGACACTGTGATGAAAAATCTTCCAAAAAACAGAAGTCCAGGACCAGATGACTTCACAGGTGAATTCTATCAAACATTAAGGAAGAGCTAACCTTCATCCTTCTCAAACTCTTCCAAAAAATTGCAGAGGAACTAGCATTCCCAAACTCATTCTATGAGGCCACAATCACCCTGATACCTAAACCAGAGAGAGATATTACAAAAAAAAAAAAAAGAAAAGAAAAGAAAAGAAAATTATAGACCAATATCACTGATAAATACAGATGAAAAATCCTCAACAAAATACTAGTAAACAGAATACAAAAGCACATTAAAAAGATTGTAAACCATGATAAAGTGGGATTTATCCCAGGGATGCAAGGATTCTTCAATATATGCAAATCAGTCAGTGTGATACACCATATTAACAAACTGAAGAATAAAAACCATATGATCATCTCAATAGATGCAGAAAAAAGCCCTTGACAAAATTCAACACCAATTTATGATAAAAACTCTCCAGAAAGTGGACACAGAGAGAACATACCTCCACGTAATCAAGGCCATATATGACAAACCCACAGCAAACATCATTCTCAATGGTGAAAAACTGAAACCATTTTCTCTAAGATCAGTAATAAGACAAGGATGTGCACTCTCACCACTATTATTCAACATAGATTTGGAAGTCCTAGCCCTGGCAATCAGAGAAGAAAAATAAATAAAAGGTATAAAAATTGGAAAAGAAGAAGTAAAAGTGTAACCGTTTGCTGATGACATGATGCTATACATAGAGAATCCTAAAGATGCCACAAAAAAACTACTTGAGCTAATCAATGAATTTGGTAAAGTTGAAGTATACAAAATTAATGCACAGAAATCTCTTGCATTCCTTTACACTAACAATGAGAGATCAGAGAGGGAAATTAAGGAAACAATCCCATTCACCACTGTGACAAAAAGAATAAAATACCCAGGAATAAACCTATCTAAGGAGATAAAGGACCTGTACTCAGGAAACTATGACACTGATGAAAGAAATCAAAGATGACACAAAAAGAGGGAGAGATATGGCATGTTCCTGGATTGGAAGAATCAATATTGTCAAAATGACTATACTACCCAAAACAGTCTACATATTCAATGCAATCTGTATCAAATTACCAATGGATTTTTTTACAGAAGTAGAACAAAATAACTTAAAATTTGTATGGAGATACAAAAGACCCTGAATAGCCAAAGCAATCTTGAGAGAAAAAACGGAGCTGGAGGATCAGACTCCCTGGCTTCAGACTATATTATAAAGCTACAGTCATCAAGACAGTATGGTACTGGCACAAAAACAGAAATATAGATGGAACAGGATAGAAATCCCAGAGATTACCACACGCAGCTATGGTCAACTAATCTATGACAAAGGAGGCAAGGAGATACAGTGGAGAAAAGACAGTCTCTTCAATAAGTGGTGCTGAGAAAACTGGACAGCTACATGTAAAAGAATGAAATTAGAATACTCCCAAACACCATACACAAAAAGTAAACTCAAAATGGATTAAAGACCTAAATGTAAGGCTGGACACTCTAAAACTCTTAGAGGAAAACAGTAAGAACACTCTTTGATATAAATCACAGCAAGATCTCTTTGACCCACCTCCTACAGTAATGAAAATAAAAATAAACAAATGGGACCTAATGAAACTTAAAAGCTTTTGCACAGCAAAGGAAACTATAAACAAGATGAAAAGACACCCCTCAGAGTGGGAGAAAATATTTGGAAAATAATCAACAGACAAAGGATTATTCTCCAAAATATATAAACAGCTCATGCAGCTCAATATTTAAAAAAACAAACAACTCAATCAAAAATTGACAGAAGACCTAAGTAACATCTCTCCAAAGAAGACTTACAGTTGGCCAAGAGGCACATGAAAAGATGCTCAACATCACTAATTATTAGAGAAATGAGAATCAAAACTACAATGAGGTGTCACCTCACACCGGTTAGAATGGACATCATCAGAAAATCTACAAACAACAGATGATGGAGAGGGTGTGGAGAAAAGGGAACCCTCTTGTACTGTTGGTGATAATATAAATTGATACAGCCACTATGGAGAACGGGATGGATTTTCCTTAAAAACTAAAAATAGAATAACCATATGACCCAGCAATCCCACTACTGGGCATATACCCAGAGAAAACCGTAATTCAAAAAGGCATATGCATCCCAATGTTCATTGCAGCACTATTTACAATAGCCAGGTCATGGAAGCAACCTTAATGCCCATCGATAGACAAATGGATAAAGATGTGGTATGAAGATGTGGTACATATATACAATGGAATATTAGCCATAATAGGGAAAGAAATTGGGTCATTTGTAGAAACGTGGATGGACCTAGAGACTGTCATATAGAGTGAAGTAAATCAGAAAGAGAAAAACAAATATTGTATATTAACTCATATATGTGGAATCTAGAAAAATGATACAGATGAATTGGTTTGCAAGGCAGAAATAGAGACAGATGTAGAGAACAAACCCATGGACACCAAGGTGGAAAAGTGGGGGGCGGGGGGTTGTGGGATGAATTGGAGGATTGAGGTTGACATATAAACATTAATATATATATATATAAAATAGATAACTAATAAGAACCTGCTGTATAAATAATAAATAAAGAAAATTAAATTTTAAAAATTGTATAACAACACCAACCAAAGACAGGTTAGGGATTAGAGGCCTTCCTTTTATTTTCTAACAGATGGCCATATAGGACAAATTTCTGGTTTTTCTTACCTGAGCTGCCCCATGACTGCACTAAGGAATGTACACATTTCACCCCCACCCCCTCTGCCAGAAGGGTTGCCAATGCTGTCTTTGTTGTTTGTTGGGGTTGCTGGGGTCACCAAGTTTGTGGTTGTTGCAGCCATTGCCAGGGTTGCAGGTGCTGCCACTGCTGCTGAGATTACTGGTGTCATGGGCAATGATGCTGCTGCAGGGGCCTGGGGTCACAGGCACTGCTGCTGCTGTTGGGGATATTGAGGTTGTGGACACCACTGCCATTGCTCCCGCAATTCCATCACTGCTCCACTAAGTCAGCTGCCTCCATGAGGTCCAATCCCTTCACCTTCAGATGTACAGATGTATGGATCTTTCCAGCATTCTGGTGTGCTGCACAGAGGAAACTTTGTTGGGTTATGGATGTCCTACTGGTTATAAATTAAAGGGAAGAGACAAAGGAATGATTCATATCACATTGATGCTGATGGTACTCTCCATTAGCTGACTCCAACAGGCTACCCAACAGGTTAAAGCATACTTTCCAAATTAGTCACGACAAGCTTGTTCTGATCATTTATTTCCAAATGTAGACTTCAAAAAAGATTCAGTATAATGGATAGTGTGGAATGGGGGACCTAGGCAGTAGGTGACACTTGTTGTCATATAGGCATTGTTTGTACTGTTCTAATTGATCACTTCTTTCAGAATAGGAGTTAGATAAGCAAAATCATATTCCATAAGAAGAAGTTGCTCATAAAAACCCATTGGGTTAATAAATCAAACATTTTAGAACTAATAAATGACTCTAGTTTATATACAAAAGTACTTTGCTATACATACAATAAATGTCAAAGGTCATTCACATAATTTCAACATGGCTGTGTGGCTATTATTCAGCCAGCAAGTCAGTGTCAAGTGTTACTGCAAAATATTTCTCTCCTGGCTAAACTCGTCAGATGGATTGTACCCTGCTTGCTGACAGTAAAATACAGGAATAATATCAAGGAAGACAGCTACAAAAATACTATAATCCTGGACCATTCATGAGGATAATATTATTGAATAATAAGGTCCAAAGCTACTGAGTCTTAGGATTGCTTTCCCATAGTAATGACCATCCGATGGAAGAAGTGAGGTTATGCTGTGGCAAGACCATTGCATTACTAGAGTAATGCTTGCTGTCCAACAAGTTGACCTATACATGTACTACAGTTCAATTAAAATAGAATATTATGTGTCTTTCACATATACATTCCAAGATGTTTCCAGGGAGATGGACAACTGATCTACAAAGTCATTTAGGGAGATAGACTTTCAAATTCAGTGTTGGCATTCACATTAACAAAGAGAAAGTGAAAGAGTACAAAAATAGCATATGGAAATATTTTCATTTTTGTGTTTGTTTATTCTGGGCAGAGCTAGTATTGGTAGCGTTACACATATTTTTGCTCACATTATATTTATTAGAAATCAGTCACATGGCCACATTTAATTGAACAAGAAACTAGGATTATATAGGATAATATTTCAGGAAAAAGAAGTAATTGGTGGTAAGTAGCATTAACTCTTACATCTATCTAGTTATTTGTACTATTAACACTGTAATAAGCACAGATGCATCATGTATGCAAAATCCCTGAAATGGGTCTCAGTACACTTTCTTTAGTTTGCACACAAACTCACCCCCTTATTAGTCTAGCTATTGTCTACTTGTCAAAAACTCCAAATTCTCCATTCTTTTGCAAAAATAATGCTAGCTAAACCAAAAGTTGATCCAACTCTCAAAACTCATTGTTTTATTTACATGAAAAACTTATTGTAGTATCAAGAACATGATGATGGTATTCAATCACCCAGAAAATCAGGATTGGTTCTTCCATAGTCCAGTCTTTGAATTACCTGGCCAAGAAGTACATAGCTATCTCAAGATGTTTTTCCAATGCACATAGAACATAAATTCAGTTTTGTTGGTGTATCACATTGTCTATAAAAGTGTTTGTAACATTTAGCAGATCACACTTATTATGGATTTAATATTATAAATGTTTTGTCTTATCTCTTCATTATCTTACGAATTTTTCCCTAAAGTCTTCCAATCTCTGCTAGTTAAGGTGAAATCACTGATTTAACACGTTTCTTTTATATCAATTAAAACTGATGTGCTTAATATTTTTCATCACTATTTCATCACTATTATCAAACATGATCAAACATTATCATACATGATACTTATATTAAAACTAACTAAAATAACCACTACTAATAAATAAACATTATTTTGTAAGCATTGTGCTATCTCATTCAATGCCACAAGATCTAAAGAAGAAATAAAATTATTACCAATAGGATATGGAGAAGAGAGATCAAAAACTTGCCCCAGGGCTTCCCTGGTGGTGCAGTGGTTGAGAGTCCGCCTGCCGATGCAGGGGGTACAGGTTTGTACCCTGGTACGGGAGGATCCCACATGCTGCAGAGCGGCTGGGTCCGTGGGCCATGGCTGCTGAGCCTGTGCGTCCGGAGCCTGTGCTCCACAATGGGAGGGGCGACAGTGGTGAGGGGACCACGTACCGCAAAAAAAAACCCAACAAAACAAAACAGACAAACAAACAAAAAAACTTGCCCCAGATCATACAACTATCATATTTAGACAAGGGTTATTTGACTTCAACACATATGGGTTTAACAACCATGCTTGTGCCACTTACTGTAGCCAGACCACTTATAGACTACACTGACTATTGTACTGCAGCCTCAAATATACACATAAGAAGTTGTGCTGGACCACATAGTAGATTGCAAATAAGGTTTGCTATACCAAGGAAGACCATCCATAAATTTCTGGATTATTTTCTTTAAGTACACGTGAAATATGCCTTACCAATATTTTCATTCTATATATCACTTGACCTGAAGAAAAACTAATGTGGAAAATGCAGAGTTTATTTACATTAGGAAATAATGGCAATAAACATAGGTCTATTAACATAAGTCAAGGAGCAAGCTCATTTATTTAAGAAAAATATCTTCTTTTCTGATTTGTCTTCATTTTCTTTCTGCTACCTGTTCTTCTAACTGCACATCCTCTGAATAACACTTAGGTGGTTTTGGGGAAGGAAATTATTCCATTTAGGTGGTACATTCTAAGTTAATTATCCACTAATGTCTGAATAACCTTCTTCATTTCTGAAATTATATTTAAAAATTATCTAGTGCCTATAATATTTTTCTTCTCCCCAGAATTTTCTTTCAACTAGTATGATACATTTTCATTAAAGTAAAGCCTGATGTATTAAAGTTAAATGTCTTTAAAGACAATTTAAATCACTTTCTATATGTCATTGTAAAACATATAATCACCAAGGGGAAGGGAAAAAATGATAAATTTCACTGTCTTATCACAGAAATACATTGAAAGTTTTACTTTAACAATTATAAAACTTTGCTAAAAGAAGAATTATGGGACAACGAGTCTTTTTCATCTCTCGATCCTTTTCATGAGAAATCTCAAGAGAAAGCTCATAACTGCTGTTTCTATATTCGTTTGAAGGGGAGGAAGAGGACAAACAATTGAAGGTGATTTTAGCAAGATTTCAAGCAGTAGCACTGGAATTAAATGTTGAAAACAGAAGGGCTATAATGTCAGGGCACTTGTGAAGAATACGAGTCTAACAATGTTTTCATTAAACTTTCAGCTTAAGCATTTTAAAGGTTGAGTGAAATATTTTACTGCTGTAAATATTCAGAAATCATGAATTAACTTACTGAAAAATTTGCTATAGTCAAATTTTTAGAAATATTTCCAAAATTCTATTTATCTCACACATTTTAAATGACAGTGGCACATCTTGTGACTAACTCTAATAATAAAAATATTGTATTAAATAGCTATGTTTTGATAATGGTTGCCAGGGGCTATAAATTTGAAATCAAAGCAAAACAACTGCTATAAGTAAATATTCAGAAGACTATGCAAAGACATTTTTGTTAAAGGAATTTAGGGATTACTAAGGAACTTAAAAAATTATGCCTAACTCTTTCATATGCCTCCCCTATATTCCGTTTTACAGTTGTACCTTCATTTACCTGCTTACCAGGAAGCTGGAAATCATCTCAGATACCTTTATTTTTTAATATCCATAATCAATGTGTTACTCACCTATGGCAGATTTAACCCCTTTAAAAACTATCAAAATGAACTTTACTTATTTATTTAGAGCTTTATTGAGATATAATTCACATATATTATAATCCTTCCCTTTAAGAGTATACAACACAATTTTTGATATAGTCACAAAGTTGTACAGCTATCTCCACAATCAATTTTAAGTAATTTTCATCACCTTCAAAAGAAATCCCATACCAATTTCTAGTCACTTCCCATCCCCTCAACTCTCAGCCCCTAGCAATCATTAATTTATTTTCTGTCTCTCTAAATTTGTATATTCTGGTCATTTTATATATAAAAAAATCAAATCATACAATATGTGACATTTATTGACTCACTTCTTTCATTTAAAATAATGGTTCCAGCATCTTCCATATTTTAGAATGTATCAATACTTCATTCCTATTTATGGCTGAATTGATACTCCATTGTTGGACATACCACATTTTATTTATCCATTCATCAGTTGATGGGCATTTTGGAATTTCCACTTTTAGGATATTATGAATAACACTGCTATTAGTATTCATGCACCAATTTTTGTGTGTACATATTTTTTTAATTTAATTTTATATTATAGTTGATTTACAATGTTGTGTTAGTTTCGGGTGTACAACAATGTGATTAAGTTATACATTTACATATATATATTCTTTTTCAGATTCTTTTCCCATATAGGTTATTCCAGAATATTCAGTAGAGTTTCCTGTACTATAGAGTTGTTCCTTGTTGATTATCTGTTTTATATATAGTAGTGTATATATGTTAATCCCAAACTCTTAATTTATCCCTCTCCCCATATTTCCTCTTTGGTATCTATTAGTTTGTTTTTGAAGTATATGAGTCTGTTTCTGTTCTGTAAATAAGTTCATTTGTATCATGTTTTAGATTCTACATATAAGTGATACCATATGTTATTTGTCTGTCTCCGTCTGACTTACTTCACTCGTATGGTAATCTCTAGGTCCATCCATGTTTTTGCAAAGAACATAATTTCATTCCTTTTTATGGCTGAGTAATATTCCATCATATATATGGTACCACATCTTCTTTATCCATTCCTCTGTTGATGTACATTTAGGTTGCTTCCATGTCTTGGTTATTATAATTAGTGCTGCAATGAACATTGTGGTGCATGTATCTTTTCAAATTATGGTTTTTACGAGATATATGCCCAGGAGTGGGATTGTTGGATCATAATGCAGTTCTATTTTTTATTTTTTTAAGGACCCTCCATACTATTCTCCATAGCGGCTGTACCAATTTACATTCCCACCAATGGTGTAGGAGGGTTCCCTTTTCTCCACACCCTCTCCAGCATTTATTGTTTGTAGACTTTTTGATGATGCCTATTCTGGCTGGTGTGAGGTGATACCTCGTTGTAGTTTTGATTCTCATTTCTCTAATAATTAGCAACGTTGAGCATCTTTTCATGTGCCTCTTGCCCATCTGTATGTCTTCTTTAGAGAAATGTCTATTTAGATCTCCTGCCTATTTTTTGATTGGGTTACTCTTTTTTTTTTATATATTGAGCTGCATGAGCTGTTTGTATATTTTCGAGATTAATCCCTTGTCAAGTCGCTTCATTTGCAAATATTTTCTTCCTTTTTGTGGATTGTCTTTTTATTTTGTTTATGGTTTCCTTTGCTGTGCAGAAGCTTTTAAGTTTAATTAGGTCCCATTTGTTTATTTTTGTTTTATTTTCATTATGCTAGGGGGAGGATCCAAAAAGATATTGCTGTGATTTATGTCAAAGAGTGTTTGTCTATGTTTTCATCTAAGAGTTTTATAGTATCTGGTCTTCCATTTAGTCTCTAATCTGTTTTGAGTTTATTTTTGTGCATGGTATTAGAGAATATTCTAGTTTCATTCTTTTACATGTAGCTTCCAGTTTTCCCAGCACCACTTACTGAAGAGACTATCTTTTCTCCATTATATATTCTTGCCTCCTTTGTTGTAGATTAATTGACCATAGGTGTATGGGCTTATTTCTGGGTTTTCTATCCTGTTCCATTGATCTACATTTCTCTCAGTACCATACTGTTTTGACTAATGTAGCTTTGTAGTATAGTCTGAAGTCAGGGAGCCTGATTCCTCCAGCTCCATTTTTCTTTCTCAGAATTGCTTTGACTATTTACACTCCTTTGTGTTTAAAAAATATTTTTCTAGTTCTGTGAAAAATGCCATTGGTAATTTAATGGGATTGCACTGAATCTGTAGATTCCTTGGGTAGTATAGTCATTTTGAAAATATTGATTCTTTCAATCCAAGACCATGGTATATCTCTCCATCTGTTTGTGTCATCATCAATTTCTTTCATCAGTCTTATATTTTTGAGAGTACAGGTTTTTTCCTCCTTAAATAAGTTTAATCCTATATATTTTATTCTTATTGATATAATGGTAAATGGGATTGTTTCTTTAATTCTATTTCTGATCTTTCATTGTTAGTGTATAGGAATACAAGGGATTTCCATGTATTAATTTTGTATCCTCTGTGTATTAAAATTGTATCCAAATACATTGATGAACTGTAGTAGTTTTCTGGTAGCATCTTTAGGATTTTCAATGTATAGTATCATGTCATCTGCAAACTGATAGTTTTACTTCTTTTCCAATTTGGATATCTTTTATTTCTTTTCATTCTCTAATGGTCATGTCTAAGACTTCCAAAACTATGTTGAATAAAAGTGGTGAGAGTGGACATTCTCAACAAAATACCAGCAAACTGAATCCAAAAATACATTAAAAGGATCGTACACCACGATCAAGTAGGATTTATCCCAGGATGCAAGGATTTTGCAATATCTGAAAATTAATCAGTGTGATACACCACATTTACAAATTGAAGAATAAACACCATATGATCATCTCAATAGATGCAGAAAAAAACTTTTGACAAAATTCAACACACATTTATGATAAAAACTCTCCAGAAAGTGGGCATTAAGGAAACCTGCCTCAACATAATAAAGTCTACATATGACAAACCCACAGCTAACATCACACTCAAAGGTGAAAAGCTGAAAGCATTTCTTCTAAGATGAGGAACAAGACAAGGATGTTAACTCTGTGTACATAAGTTTTTATTTCTCTAGCATATACAACTAGAAATTCTCTATTTGCCATTGAGGAACTGCCAGATTATTTTCCAATGTGGTTTGCACGATTTTATTTTTCAACCAGAAATATAGGAGAATTCTAATAACTTCATAGCCTCCCCAATATTTTTCATTGTTTGTTTTATTGACTGGAGCCATCTTATTCGTTAAGTGTTACATCATCATGCTTTTGATTTGCATTTCCTGGCAACTAGTGATGTTGAGTATGTTTCTATGTGCTTATTGGCCATTTGTATATTTTCTCTGGAGATAAATCTATACAGATACTTGGCCCATTTTTAACTGAGTTAGTTCTCTTTTTAAATTATTGTGTTGTAAGAATAGTTTAAATATTTTAGATACAAATTCCTTATCATCAGATATTGGATTTGCAAATATGTTCTTCCATTCTGTGAGTTGTCTTTTCATGTTTCCTATGGTATCCTTTGAAGTATAAAATTTTTTAATTAAAAAAATTTTGATAGGGTGGAGGGGAAGATGGTGGAAGAGTAAGACACGGAGATCAGCTTCCTCCCCACAGATACACCAGAAATATATCTACACGTGGAACAACTCCTACAGAACACCTACTGAATGCTGGCAGAAGACCTCAGACCTCCCAAAAGGCAAGAAACTCCCCACATACCTGGGTAGGGAAAAAGAAAAGAGAATAAACAGAGACAGAAGGATAGGGATGGCACCTGCACCAGTGGGAGGGAGCTGTGAAAGAGGAAAGGTTTCCACACACTAGGAAGCCCCTTCACGGGTGGAGACTGTGGGTGGCGGAGGGGGGGGAGCTTCGGAGCCGCGGAGGAGATGGCAGCAACAGGGGTGTGGAGGGCAAAGCAGGGAGATTCCCACACAGAGAATCAGTGCCGACCGGCACTCACCAGCCCGAGAGGCTTGTCTGCTCACCCGCCGGGGCGGGCGGGGCTGGGAGCTGAGGCTCAGGCTTCGGTCGAAGCACAGGGAGAGGACTGGGGTTGCAGGCGGGAACACAGCCTGCAGCGTGTTAGTGCACCACGGTTAGCCGGGAGGGAGTCTGGGGAAGAGTCTGGACCTGCCGAAGAGGCAAGAGACTTTTTCTTCCCTCTTTGTTTCCTGGTGTGCAAGGAGAGGGGATTAAGAGCGCTGCTTAAAGGAGCTCCAGAGATGGGCGCGAGCCACAGCTAAAAATGCGGACCCCAGAGACGGGCATGAGATGCTAGGGCTGCTGCTGCCGCCACCAAGAAGCCTGTGTGCGAGCACAGGTCACTATCCACACCTCCCGTCCGGGGAACCTGTGCAGCCCTCTACTGTCGTGGTCCTGGGATCCAGGGACAACTTCCCTGGGAGAATGCACGGCACGCCTCAGGCTAGTGCAACATCATGCCGGTCTCTGCTGCCTCAGGCTCGCCCCGCACTCTGTGCCCCTCCCTCCCCTGGCCTGAGTGAGCCAGAGTCCCGGGAGGAGCTGCCCCTTTAACCCCAACCTGTCTGATCGAAGAACACATGCCCTCCGGCGACCTACACGCAGAGGCAGGGCCAAATCCAAAGCTGAAATACGGGAGCTGTGCGAACAAAGAAGAGAAAGGGAAATCTCTCCCAGCAGCCTCAGAAGCAGCGGATTAAAGCTCCACAATCAACTTGATGTACCCTGCATCTGTGGAATACATGAATAGACAACAAATCATCCAAAATTGAGGAGGTGGACTTTGAGAGCAAGATTTACTATTTTTTCCCCTGTACCTCATTTTGTGAGTGTGTATGTGTATGCTTCTCTGTAAGATTTTGTCTGATAGGTTTGCTTCCAACATTTGTACTAGGGTTCTATCCGTCTGTTTTTTTGTTTTTTTTTTCTTAATTTTTTTTTTTCTTAATAATTATTTTTTATTTTAATAACATTATTTTATTTTATCTTCTTTCTTTCTTTCTTCCTTTCCTTCCTTCCTTCCTTCCTCCCTCCCTTCCTCCCTCCTTTCTTTCTTTCTTTCTTTCTTTCTTTTTCTTTCTTTCTTTCTTCTCTTTCTCCCTTTTATTCTGAGCCGTGTGGATGAAAGGCTCTTGGTGCTGCAGCCAAGAGCCAGTGCTATGCCTCTGAGGTGGGAGAGCCAACTTCAGGACACTGGTCCACAAGAGACCTCCCAGCTCCACATAATATCAAATGGTGAAAATCTCCCAGAGAATTCCATCTCAACACCAGCACCAAACTCCACTCAACGACCAGCAAGCTACAGTGCAGGACACCCTATGCCAAACAACTAGCAAGGCAGGAGACAACCCCACACATTAGCAGAGAGGCTACCTAAAATCATAATAAGTCCACAGACACCCCAAAACACACCACCAGATGTGGACCTGGCCACGAGAAAGACAAGATCCAGACTCATCCACCAGAACACAGGCACTAGTCCCCTCCACCAGGAAGCCTACACAACCCACTGAACCAACTTTAGCCACTGGGGACAGACACCAAAAACAATGGGAACTATGAACCTGCAGCCTGCAAAAAGGAGACCCCAAACACAGTATGATAAGCAAAATGAGAAGACAGAAAAACACTCAGCAGATAAAGGAGCAGGATAAAACACACCAGACCTAACAAATGAAGAGGAAATAGGCAGTCCACTTGAAAAAGAATTCAGAAAATGATAGTAAAGGTGATCTAAAATCTTGGAAATAGAATAGAGAAAATGCAAGAAACATTTAAAAAGGAATTAGAAGAACTAAAGTTGAAACAAGCAACAATGAACAACACAATAAATGAAATTAAAAAATACTCTAGATGGGATCAATAGCAGAATAACTGAGGCAGAAGAAGAGATAAGTGACCTGGAAAGTAAAATAGTGGAAATAACTACTGCAGAGCAGAATAAAGAAAAAAGAATGAAAAGAACTGAGGACAGTCTCAGAGACCTCTGGAACAATATTAAACACACCAACATTCGAATTATAGGGGTTCCAGAAGAAGAAGAGAAACAGAAAGGGACTGAGAAAATATTTGAAGAGATTACAGTTGAAAACTTCCCTAATATGGGAAAGGAAATAGTTAATCAAGTCCAGGAAGCACAGAGAGTGCCATGCAGGATAAATCCAAGGAGAAACATGCCAAGACACATATTAATCAAACTGCCAAAAATTAAATACAAAGAAAACATATTAAAAGCAGCAAGGGAATAACAACAAATAACACACAAGGGAATCTCCATAAGGTTATCAGCTGATCTTTCAGCAGAAACTTTGCAAGCCAGAAGGGACTGGCAGGACATATTTAAAGTGATGAAGGAGAAAAACCTGCAACCAAGATTACTCTACCCAGCAAGGATCTCATTCAGATTTGATGGAGAAATTAAAACCTTTACAGACAAGCAAAAGCTGAGAGAATTCAGCACCACCAAACCAGCATTACAACAAATGCTAAAGGACCTTCTCTAGGCAAGAAACACAAGAGAAGGGGAAGACCTAAAATAATGAACCCAAAACAATTAAGAAAATGGGAATAGGAACATACATATCGATAAGTACCTTAAATGTAAATGGATTAAATGCTCCCACCAAAAGATACAGATTGGCTGAATGGATACAAAAACAAGACCCATATATATGCTGTCGACAAGAGACCCACTTCAGACCTAGAGACACATACAGACTGAAAGTGAGGGGATGGAAAAAGATATTCCATGCAAATGGAAGCCAAAAGAAAGCAGGAGTAGCAATTCTCATATCAGACAAAATAGAATTTAAAATAAAGACTATTAGAAGAGATAAATAAGGACACTACATAATGATCAACGGATCAATCCAAGAAGATATAACAATTGTAAATCCAATTTAGAAGCACCTCAATACATAAGGAAAACACTAACAACCATAAACGGGGAAATCGACAGTAACACATTCATAGTAGGGGACGTTAACACTCGCTTTCACCAAAGCACAGATCATCCAAAATGAAAATAAATAAAGAAACACAAGCTTTAAATGATACATTAAACAAGATGGACTTAATTGAAATTTATAGGATATTCCATCCAAAAACAACAGAATAAACATTTTTCTCAAGTGCTCATGGAACATTTTCCAGGATAGATCATTTCTTGGGTCACAAATCAAGCCTTGGTAAATTTAAGAAAATTGAAATTTCATCAAATATCTTTTGCGAACACACTGTTATGAGACTAGATATCAATTACAGGAAAAAATCTGTAAAAAATACAAACACATGGAGGCTAAACAATACACTACTTAATAACGAAGTGATCACTGAAGAAATCAAAGAGGAAATTAAAAAATACCTAGAAACAAATGACAATGGAACCACGATGACCCAAAACCTATGGGATGCAGCAAAAGCAGTTCTAAGAGGGAAGTTTATAGCAATACAATCCTACATTAAGAAACAGAAAATAGCTCGAATAAACAACCTAACCTTGCACCTAAAACAATAGAGAAAGAAGAACAAAAATCCCCAAAGTTATCAGAAGAAAAGTAATCATAAATTTCAGATCAGAAATAAATGAAAAAGAAATGAAGGAATCGATAGCAAAGATCAATAAAACTAAAAGCTTGTTCTTTGAGAAGATAAACAAAATTGATAAACCATTAGCCAGACTCATCAAGAAAAAAAGGGAGAAGACTCAAATCAATAGAATTAGAAATGAAAAAGGAGAAGTAACAACTGACACTGCAGAAATAAAAAAGATCATGAGAGATTACTACAAGCAACTCTATGCCAATAAAATGGACAACCTGGAAGAAACGTACAAATTCTTAGAAATGCACAACCTGCCAAGACTGAATCAGGAAGAAATAGAAAATATGAACAGACCAATCACAAGCACTGAAATTAAAACTGTGATTGAAAATCTTCCAACAAACAAAAACCCAGGACCAGATGGCTTCACAGGTGAATTCTATCAAACATTTAGAGAAGAGCTAACACCTATCCTTCTCAAACTCTTCCAAAATATAGCAGAGGGAGGAATACTCCCAATCTCATTCTGCAAGGTCACTATCACCCTCATACCAACACCAGACTAAGATGTCACAAAGATAGAAAACTACAGGCCAATATCACTGATGAACATAGAAGCAAAATTCCTCAACAAAATACTAGCGAACAGAATCCAACAGCACATTAAAAGGATCATACACCATGATCAAGTGGAGTTTATTCCAGGAATGCAAGGATTCTTCAATATATGCAAATCAATAAAAGTCATACACCATATTAACAACTTGAAGGAGAAAAACCATACGATCATCTCAATAGATGCAGAGAAAGCTTTCGACAAAATTCAACACACATTTATGATAAAAACCTTGCAGAAAGTAGGCATAGAAGGAACTTTCCTCAACATAATAAAGACTATATATAACAAACCCACAGCCAACATTGTCTTCAATGGTGAAAAACTGAAAGCATTTCCACTAAAATCAGGAACAGGAAAAGGCTGCCCACTCTCACCACTCTTATTCAACATAGCTTTGGAAATTTTAGCCACAGCAGTCAGAGAAGAAAAGGAAATAAAAGGAATCCAAATTGGAAAAGGAAAAGTAAAGCTGTCACTGTTTGCAGATGACATGATACTATACATAGAGAATCCTAAAGATGCTACCAGAAAACTACTAGATCTCATCAATGAATTTGGTAAAGTAGCAGGATACAAAATTAATGCACAGAAATCTCTGGCATTCCTATACACTAATGATGAAAAATCTAAAGGTGAAATCAAAAAAACACTCCCGTTTACCACTGCAACAAAAAGAATAAAATATCTAGGAATAAACCTACCTAAGGAGACAAAAGACCTGTATGCAGAAAATTATAAGACACTGATGAAAGAAATTGAAGATGATACAAATAGATGGAGAGATATACCATGTTTTTGGATTGGAAGAATCAACACTGTGAAAATGACTCTACTACCCAAAGCAATCTACAGATTCAATGCAATCTCTATCAAACTACCACTGGCATTTTTCACAGAAATAGAACAAAAAAATTCACAATTTGTATGGAAATAAAAAAACCCCAAATAGCCAAAGCAATCTTGAGAACGAAAAACGGAGCTGGAGGAATCAGGCTCCCTGACTTCAGACTATACTACAAAGCTACAGTAATCAAGACAGTATGGTACTGGCAGAGAAACAGAAATATAGATCAATGGAACAGGATAGAAAGCCCAGAGATAAACCCACACACTTATGGTCACCATATCATTGATAAAGGAGGCAGGAATGTACAATGGAGAAAGGACAGCCTCTTCAATAAGTGGTGCTGGGAAAACTGGACAGGTACATGTAAAATTATGAGATTAGATCACTCCCTAACACCATACACAAAAATAAGCTCAAAATGGATTAAAGACCTAAATGTAAGGCCAGAAACTATCAAACTCTTAGAGGAAAACATAGGCAGAACACTCTATGACATAAATCATAGCAAGATACTTTTTGACCCACCTCCTAGAGAAATGGAAATAAAAACAAAAATAAACAAATGGGACCTAATGAAACTTCAAAGCTTTTGCACAACAAAGAAAACCATAAACAAGACAAAAAGACAACCCTAAGAATGGGAGAAAGTATTTTCAAATGAAGCAACTGACAAAAGATTAATCTCCAAAATTTATAAGCAGCACATGCAGCTCAATAACAAAAAGTCAAACCACCCAATCCAAAAATGGGCAGAAGATCTAAATAGACATTTATCCAAAGAAGATATACAGACTGCCAACAAACACATGAAAGAATGCTCAACATCATTAATCATTAGAGAAATGCAAATCAAAACTACAATGAGATATCATCTCACGCAAGTCAGAATGGCCATCATCAAAAAATCTAGAAACTATAAATGCTGGAGAGAGTGTGGAGAAAAGGGAAAACTCTTGCACTGGTGGTGGGATGTGAATTGGTACAGCCACTATGGAGAACAGTATGGAGGTTCCTTAAAAATCTACAAATAGAAGTACCATGTGACCCAGCAATCCCATTACTGGGCATATACCCTGAGAAAACCATAATTCAAAAAGAGTCATGTACCAAAATGTTCATTGCAGCTCTATTTAAAATATTCAGGAGATGGAAACAACCTAAGTGTCCATCATCGGATGAATGGATAAAGAAGCTGTGGCACATATATACAATGGAATATTACTCATGCATAAAAAGAAACGAAATTGAGCTATGTGCAATGAGGTGGATGGACCTAGAGTCTGTCATACAGAGTGAAGTAAGTCAGAAAGAGAAAGGCGAATGCCATATGCTAACACATATATATGGAATTTAAGCAAAAGTAATGTCATGAAGAACTTAGGGGTAAGACAGGAATAAAGACACAGACCTACTAGAGAATGGACTTGAGGATATGGGGAGGAGCAAGGGTAAGCTGAGACAAAGTGAGAGAGAGGCATGGACATATATACACTACCAAACGTAAAGTAGATAGCTAGTGGGAAGCAGCCGCATAGCACAGGGAGATCAGCTCGGTGCTTTGTGACTGCCTGGAGGGGTGGGATAAGGATGGTGGGAGGGAGGGAGATGCAAGAGGGAAGAGATATGGAAACATATGTATATGTATAACTGATTCACTTTGTTATAAAGCAGAAACTAACATACCATTGTAAAGCAATTATACTCCAATAAAGATAAAAAAAAATTTTTGATAAAGCAAACTTTCTATTGCTAAATTATTTCAGATTTCTGCCTTAATTTAGGTCCCATTTCTCTTCCTGATACCATTGCTGTAAACTAAGACTAATTTCCCTTCTTTCAGTCCCAGCCCACTCATGTATAATCTTTATCCTGCTACCCATTTGATCCTTCCATAATGTAGTTTGGTCATTATCCTTATTCCTAAAGCAGTGCACCTTAAGGAAAAAGTACATACTCTCTGGGAAGAAAAGAAAATATTTTCATGAAATTACTCCTGGTGGTCTCTCTAGCATTTCTTTTCACTGTACTTCTTCCTGCATGTGACATTCCAGATATCCCATAACTTCCTAAGTTCAGTAGTTGTGACCAAACTCACTCTGACCTCTGTCCCTCCTGCTAACACATATACACATATGCTTGCATCTTCTATCTCAGAGGACACAAACTGGTTATTTGTGAGCTGTTTTGGGGTCACAGGTACATCCTTTAGTATTGTTTAAGACATATTATTTAATTTTAATTAATTTCATACAGTTAACAGGAGAGTTGATAAAAAATCCTGAACTTCTATCTTCTATTAAAAAATTAGAAGTTCTGGTAAGATTAGGCCTATATTCCTTCAATTGTCATTGCCCAAACCACGATTATTTGAATCCTCCACAGTGAAGCCTAGTGCTACTGTAATTTGTTAATTCATAGCTAGTTCATTTCACTCATTTAGATTACCTGGCTGGTACCTCAATGTATTTCATAGTAGTCTCTATTTTATATACGTCTCACATTGAAATAGTAGTATTTCATTATACATATCTATTATTATACATACCTTATAACAACATGCAATTAAGAGTATAGACAGGCTCTGAAATTCAAATATCTGGGTCAAATTATGGCTCTACTTAAAAACTATGTACACGTTTTTATTGTTATTTAAATTTCTATGCTGTAGTTTCTTCAACAATATAAAAAGTACAACAGTGATAACTATCTCAATAACTGTGTCTGTCTATGTGTATAGATTACATAAGTCATCACATGTATCGTCCTTAAGTACTAGGGATGTACCTCATAAACGTGTATTTTTACTATACTTCTGTTTACAAAGGCTATTTTCTTATTATCTTTGTATTTACAGTACTCAGTATTTTGTCTAGCATATAGTAGATACTCAGAACTTACTGGATCAACTTGATAAATGTAAAACAAGTCAAAGATGGAGGAAATAATTTTCTAATGTAAACTACGACAAACTTATAGCTAAAACATAGAGAATGGTTCCGACTTCATTCAGTCCAGCCCCTGCTCCCCAATTATTAATTTGTTTGCTAATTTCTTTGTTTATTTTTATGTTACCTGAATTACAAGGCTATGAGAGTAATTCATTGTTCTTTCATTTTTTTGCTTTATAGGGAGTGTCCATATTTTCAGGTGTGGTTTCTGGAAAAAATGCATGGGTGATTTGTTCAAATAAATCTTTTTTGCCACAAATGCTTAACAAGAGTTGTAACTTCTTTTCTAAAGGTCAGTGCCTAAACTAATTCTTGATGCAATTCCTCACTATCCCATGTACATAGTGTATAAGATGGTGGCATTCATTCCATTTACTTTACCATAAAGTACTATCTTTTTTTATTTTAATAAATTCTTTTATTATTTACAACAATCTTTTGATAATTTCTGCCAAATTTGTTCTGATATATTCTTTTTTTTTAACATCTTTATTGGAGTGCAATTGCTTTACAATGGTGTGCTAGTTTCTGCTTTATAACAAAGTGAATCAGTTATACATATACATATGTCCCCATATCTCTTCCCTCTTGCATCTCCCTCCCTCCCACCCTCCCTATCCCACCCCTCTAGGTGGTCACAAAGCACCGAGCTGATCTCCCTGTGCTATGCGGCTGCTTCCCATTGGCTATCTATTCTACGTTTGGTAGTGTATATATGTCCATGCCTCTCTCTCACTTTGTCCCAGCTTACCCTTGCTCCTCCCCATATCCTCAAGTCCATTCTCTAGTAGGTCTGTGTCTTTAGTCCCATCTTGTCCCATAAAGTACTATTTATGGATTTTTAGTTCATCATATATTGCATATATTTATCTCAGACGTTCAAATTATAGCATACACAAATAGTCTCCCAAGGATGTAAAAGGAAAAATAGCTTGCAATGCTAGAGCTTTGCACAGTCATAGATTATACAAGTAGCTCAGACTGCTCTTCCAAAAATACTTTAATCAGAACAGTTCTTAATACATTAAAATATGAATACGTTCTAGAATGAGTTGATGAATTACATTTCTTATATCAAACATTTGTGAAACAATTCTGTGTAAAACACTCCCTGGAGTTCATAAGGTATGTCATGGTACTTGCACTCAGCCAGATGGGAAGTTAAATATAGAAACACAGGAAAGAAACAAGTGCTCAGTAGATTTATAAGCTAATATCTATGAAGTACAGGTGGTGGAGGTATAAAGAAATATTACTGGGATTTTAGTAAATACCTACACAACAGTGCTTTGATGGTCCATGATAAAAATGAAAGTCTATGGTGGCTGCCAAGGGGGAGGGGAGTGGGAGAGGATAGGAGTGGGAGTTTGGGATTAGCAGATGCAAACTGGTATATACAGGATGGATAAACAATAAGGTCCTACTGTATAGCACAGAGAACTATATTCAATATCCTGTGATAAACCATAATGGAAAAGAATATGAAAAAGAATGGATATATATGTATAACTGAGTTCACTTTGCTGTACAGCAGTAATTAACACAACATTATAATTCAACTATACTTCAATAAAAATAAATTTAAAGAAATGAAAGTCTAGGAAAAATATTCCAGGTGAAGAACACAGTTTGTTTCTGGTCACTGCCAGTGTGAGCAACCATTCTCATCTGCCGAAGGCTGAAGAATTTGCAAGAATAAAACAGGGAAGTCCTAGGAAAACTGGGACAAGTTTGTCATCCTAAGTAAAGACAATGAGAAGATGGTGAAAGAACGCCATTTTAAAATTCCACCTGTGGTGAAAGATGATGAAGACACAAATCAACAGTCACATCCCTTATTTTTATCCATAAATATGAACTCAATTCACCTGTGTCCTGCCAAATCTGAAATTATCAGTTTTAGAATCATCATTTTTAGAGTACTACTGTTTAAGTTCTAGCAGGAAAAGCTGAGCTAGGACCTCCGTTATCAGTTAAGTTTTTTATACTAAATTATAAATACATATATTCTGCGTTGAGGTGACAAGTGGGGGTCCCAGTTATAATCCCTTTAAGAAATGACTATTTATGAAACGATATGAAATACTAATGATGCTCTTTTTGATGGTTAGTTATGAGACTTTTCTACATATAACAAAAAAAGTGTGGTGACTTAAATAAAGCATTTAACATTAGCTACAAGTATAAACCTGATATGTCCCAGTTATGAAGTCATTTCTTTATAGCAAATTAAGAAGAAGAGATGCATTTGCCTCTGTACTTTAGAAATAATAAGACTATACATTTCTACTACAAACTAGTGCACAGAAAAAATATAGTCTTGGCAGCAACCTTAGATATTACCTGGTCCGTACATTTCCAATGGAACTACTGTGGCACGTGTCATAACCAGTTACAAGATCAGCAACAAATAATCTGTACCTATATTGGATTTTGATTAAATTACTTTTCTTTTAAGTATACAAGTAGAAATAATTCAAGATTGTCACTAATAGCTTGTCTCACTTAATCACCTATATCTCTGTATTTACCTGAATGAGAAAAAAAAGGAAAGCAATTATAGCTAAAACCATGTAGAATTGTGAACAGTCACCAAATTATCTTACCTATACTGAGGCAATATAAATGACCAGTACTATGTTCACTTTTATAGATAATAAAAAAGAAGTCTAGACACAGCAAGAGGCAAGCCCAAGGCGCTGCTAAAATACATATCTCTGACTAATCATTTTATATGTGTTTTTATCTGCCCTGCATGACACAGCTTTCAAATATGAGAAGAACCATCGAGAACTATGGAGGCTCTGATATTTCACCCTACTTGAAAGCTGCCAAATTAACCTCCTGCAGTTTCCTAGGTGGTGATAGAAGACACGTGTGTGCTGAATCTGAGACAAAGTACTTCATTACTCATGGCACAATAAAGTGCGTGAACTTCCCGTTTGCATCGGGTTCCCGTACACCCTCTTGCCAAGTTCCACAGTGCTGATGTGGAGCAGACACAGGTAAACGCTCCATATACAATGGGTGTGTATCACAGCCGAAGAATGCTGAACATAGAATCCCAACTCTTTTAAAAGAATTACCGGCAAAGCTGTCCCATCATTATTCCAGAGGAAGACATTTTCTTTATCATCCTGGTCAGAAATCACATCTGTCCTTTTCCCCAGAGGGAGACCTGTTTGTACCTTCCAAGGTTGCTTGCTATATAAACAATCTTGGGAAAATAGTTCCAAACAAAAGGTGATAGAGGACATGCAGAAATGACACAGAGCATTGTCCCTCAAGCAGGACTCCACCGCAATATGGTCTTCAAGGGAGTTGCAAATTATGGATGGGATTAGGTCCTAATGGGAGGGTTTAAGTAAAATATGTCTATCATATAACTACAATACCATGATCATAGTCAACTCTCCAGATAAATAATCGCAAAAATATCAGTTTCTTAACTGTGACTTTCTTCTGAATGAGAGATTGTGTCTATAGAATCCTAAGGATCCTAAGAGCCTGCCTAATCGTGACACCAGTAGGGAAGCTGGCAGTAGGCTCTTCCTGGCACATAGAAGAGAGCATGCCCCTTGGTCTTGTTATCACTCCTTACATGCAAGTCTGAGATGACTGCAGTAAGATTAGGCAGGTCAATTTGTCCTAGAATGTCATTTGTCATAATATATTACCCATAATCAGATGAATTACTTTTGCAGGTCTGATTGTGAGTGCCCCTAGGTGGAAATCTTTAGCCTGTAATTGTGAGAATCCCGTGAGATTAACTCTTTCCTTTAAAATATAAGTTAGTTAATTTTAAATGCTTCTAGTATATAGCCCTGGAAGAGAAGGAAGAGAGTATAGCATAGTGTTCAGAATTATGCCCACATGGAATGGCTTCAATGATTTTCTTTCTCTGCACACTATTTCCTAGGAAATATATGATTCTTTCTAAAGAGTCTAGTTAGAATGGTGGAATTTGTATATTCATTTTGCTATACTCATAAAACTTTCTAACTCAGAAAACTTTCTCCTTCAGAAAAGCATATAACAGTAAGAACATTAAAGGACACAGTACTTAACAATTAAATCTGCTTTTTGTATTTATTTATTCATGAAATATCTAATGAGAAACTGTAATGTGCCAGAGGAAAGAGTAGTAAATACAATTTACATGGTGTCTGAATTCGTGGAACTTATATTTTTGGGAAACAGTGACCTTTCCAGAGAGACAAATAAGTGAAAACTAAATACACAAGATATTTTCCAAGATTAATAAGTAAAATGAAAACAGAGCATAGCGGGTAGGAAATAGAGTTGGGGCCATTTTCAACTGCATAATAAAAAAAATATTTTTGAAATATTTAAGCAAAACATGAATAATAAATATAAGTGTAGAATTTGAGAATAATGGTAGAAATAATTTTAAAAAGTCGTAAGGTGGGAAGTGGCTAGGCATTGTGGAGGGATAGAAAACGAGTCAGTATGGCAGCTATGGAATGAAATTTTGGGGACAGTGGTTTACAAATGAGCACTTTCTCTTCATTTTATCTCTAGGTTCTAGTGAAAGTGACTGACTTTATTGAACAAAAGGTTAATAACTTATTGCAATTATAATTACTGAGAAAGAGAAAAGCCCTGACGTCTGAGTGCTAGCTTGGTACTGTCAGCTAGACCACGATGTTGCTCTGAGCTGGCCAGGCACTCACAGTTAGGTCCTGGTGTACACCTGCTGAACACACACAATTTCACACAAGATCAGCATCAAGCTAGGCCACTCTGTAACCACAGCATATCAGGAGAAAAATAAGACCTCTCCACTATTATGTGTGAACACAGAGAGGATGACCAAATATTCCCTTATCCCAGTTAATTTGAGTGACTGCTGCTTCTTCTCCAGTTACAACTTTAACTTTTCTTCCTTCTAGGTAAGACTTATTAAGATACCAAACCACAGTACGATCCCTGCTTCCCAATACTATCCAATCCAGAGCAGAGTTCTAATTCCTTATATTTTCTCCCAAATTATTTAAAACAAAAATCTAGTGATAAGTCCTTTGTAGCATCTGGTTACTGAGATGTCCCACAATTCCCCATGCAAGTCACATTCTTGCAGTCACACTGTGAGCATCATTTAGTTCAAGGCAGAGCTCCGTACTTCCCAAGACCGCAAGCCTCTCTTAGAGACCCATGGCCAGAGCCAAACTAATCATGCAAATAGGCAAGCCCAGAATGAGGTCAGCCTCAGGCCTCAACATGTTTCACTCTTCTCCCACGGTCTTCAAGCTTTTTTTTTTTCTTTTTGGTGTGAGATTTGAGAGCCTAGAAGATGCTCTCATCTGGAGCTTAAGGATTGTGGAGGTGGGATCTGGGCTTCATTGAGAAGTGGGTGCTACCTCTAACAATGATTAATATCTTTTATTGAACACATTAAACTATAGGTTTTCCACTATGTAAGAAGATTTAGGTTCATCTTAAAGATGAAGAAATTGAGGCTCTTGGACAGTGAAGGCCTATGGTTACACAGCTGGTGAGACTCTCCTTACACTGCCCCCTCCAATTAATGGGGAATTTGGCAGAGCTGAATGGGGAAGGGGACCACTTTCTGACTGGCAACACTTAGGGGCAAAGAAACCTTAAGTGTGAGTCTTCCCTCCCACATATGCAATAAGTAAGAAACCCCAAAGTGTTAAACTACAGGTGTATTCTCAGTGGTCTTTTGCTGGAGGGCATTTATACAGCTGCAGCCATTTCTTACATTTAGTATAAATCCAAGAGTAGACAAGGATTATATTTTCTGATGTGCTTTCTTGGTAAGACATACTTTAAATTATTTTTGCAATTTTGATCTGGGGATGGAGAGGAAAGGAGAATTGTTTCCTGTTCATTCAAATCATGAACAGTCTCTTATTCATTAATGTAATATTAATATTACTGAGAATTTAAGTTATTGTGTCCTGAACACACTATTAAAGAGGCCAAACTGGTCTTGTATATGATGTAAATGAATTATAAAATATCTAAATGCAAAAAAAGATTATTGAAGAAAATTAAAGAATTAAAGAATCCCAGTTTGTGTATAATTACCAATTAGCTTACAAGAACATAATAATTGTGTAATATATAGAAATTGCCTCAAAATTACAGGGAATTGAGAGTTCATGTTTATTATATGGGGCACTTGGTGAAATGTACTCATACAAAATGACCTAAATTAGAATTTTGAGAGGAAAGAATGGTTGAAACATCTTTATTCATTAAAATAGGGAGAGAGAGAGAGGGACACTCAAAGTTACCCGAATATTAAATGCTTGGAAAAATTTGACTTAGTTTCAAAATAAGTTCAATGTGTCTCTTTAATACCAAGAAACATTGAAAACCAGAAAGAGCCTTATTTGAGAAAGAAAAATCCATTTAACGTATCTGGACCTAAAATGCACAGGTTATAGAAATAGGGTGACCTCTCACATTAGATTTATTTCTCTGAGGAGAGACAGGTTTCCATTTCCAGATGAGTGACTACTCAAGAATTAAGGGTGTAAAATTAAAAGCACAAATATTTTTTGGCAATAAATGAATGGCCACAATCTAGGGTTAGGACTTAAAACCTGTAAATGTCAATATTTTTATTCTATTCAACATAAATATTAGGCACATATAATAAACTTTTAGTTAGCAGTATGTGACATCTTTCAGACATAGAGACTATAAGTCAAACAAATTGTATAATTTGGGCCAAAATATCATGATAGAAAATTTTATTTTATGAGGAAATGTTTGGTTTAAAAAATAGTATGTCTGATTCTTTTTATAGAAATATCTAATTCTGGAAGTTCTAGGGAATGAATTAGGAGGCAGCCTGGAGCCATTTATTCTCATTCTTGAATGAAGGACTCAATAAAAAATATTTCCTGCTGTATCATTTTTCTTCTCAAAAAGTAAAAAGAAGAGAAAATGTGTCAAGAAAACTCAATTTATCTGATTAAAAATGAGGCTCAAACTTGGAAATGTGTCCTCTAATGATCCAGTCAGAAGTATCAGACTTTTAATTTGTATTATTAACGAAAAGCCCACATAAAATTTCCTAATCTTTAATCCCAGCTAGTTCTTCTTTTAACTATGAGACTTTTCAGATTTTGTGTGTAGGTGTGTGTGTGTGCGTGTGCGTGTGTGTGTCAATACCTTTTCATTCCTTCATACTAATTGTCTTGAAAGCCTAAGTCTTGTCCATTTTGTGAAAGAAAAACTAATGAATTGCATATTTGGTAGCATATCTCTATTTAACAGGATGTGTAATTAGAGAAATGGAGTTAGTTTAACAGACTTCATGACAATAAAACATGGAAATAAAAGAATACATTATGATGTGCATGAATGTATGTGTGTATGTGCTGATGTGTGTTTGTGTGTCTGTATTTCAATGATGGGAGGATGGCGAGCCATACATGCAGGATTTCTAGTAAAAAATTGGAGATTTGGGGGGGACCTTCAAGATGGTGGGGGAATAAGATGTGGAGATCACCTTCCTCCCCACAAATACATCAAAAATACATTTACATGTGGAACAACTCCCACAGAACATCTATTGAACATTGGCAGAAGACCTCAGACTTCCCAAAAGAAGGCAGAGTACCATCTAAATGAGCTCCAGAGAATGGTGCAAGCAGCAGCTATTAGCTCGGACACCAGAGACGGGAATGAAAGGCTAATGTTGCTGCTGCAGCCACCAAGAAACCTATGTGCAAGCACAGATGCCTGAGGGTGACCTACACACAGAGGTGGGGCCAAAACCAAAGCTGAACCCCAGGAACTGTGCGAGCAAAGAAGAGAAAAGGAAATTTCTCTCTGCAACCTCAGGAGCAGTGGATTAAATCCCCACAATCGACTTGAGGTACCCTGCCTCTGTGGAAAACCGGAATAGGCCAAAAATCAACCAAAAATTAAGGCAGTGGACTTTGGGAGCAAGAGTAGACTTGGGGTTTGCTGTCTGTGACGGACTTGTTTCCAATCTTTATGTTTACCTTAGTATAGATTTTAGAGCTTGTTATCACTGGTAAATTGTTTATTGGTTTGGATGCTCTCCTTTTTTTAAAAATTACTTTTTAATTTTATTTTAATAATTTTTTATTTTTAATTTTATTCCTTTTATTTTAAAATTATTTATTTTCTTTCATTTTTCTCCCTTTTCTTCTGAGCTGTGTGGCTAAAGTGTCTTGGTGCTCTGGCCTGGTGTCAGGTCTGAGCCTCTGAGGTGGGTGAGCTGATTTCTGGATTTTGGACTACAAGAGACCTCCTGGTCCCATGTAATATCAATTGATGAGAGCTCTCCCAGAGACCTCTGTCTCAGCACTAAGACCCAGCTCCACCCAACAGCCAGCAAGCTCCAGTGCTGGATGCCGCATGACAAAAAACTAGCAAGACAGGGACACAATCCCACGTATTAGCAGAGAGGTGGCCTAAATTCATAAAAAGTTCAAAGACACCCCAAAAAACACCATCGGACTCAGCGGTGCCCATGAGAAAGACAAGATCCAGCCCCACCCAACATAACACAGCCACCAGTCCCCTTCACCAGGAAGTCTACACAAGTCACTGAACCAACTTTACTCACTGGAGGCAGACACCAAAAACAATGAGAACTATGAACCTGCAGCCTGCAAAAAAGAGACCCCAAACACAGTAAGTTAAAGAAAATGAGAAAACAGAGAAATATGCATCAGATGAAGGAGCAAGGTAAAAACCCACCAGAACAAACAAATGAAGTGGAAATAGGCAGTCTACCTGAAAAAGAATTGAGTCATGATAATAAAGATGATCCAAAATCTTGGGAATACAATGGAGAAAATACAAGAAACGTTTAACAAGGACGTAGAAGAACTAAAGAGCAAACAAACAATGATGAACAACACAATAAATGAAATTAAAAGTTCTCTAGAAGGAATCAATAGCAGAATAAATGAGGGAGAACAATGGATAGTGACCCGGAAGATAAAATAGTGGAAATAACAACAGCAGAGCAGAATAATGAAAAGAATTGAGGATAGTCTCAGAGACCTCGGGGACAACTCTAAATGCACCAACATTCAAATTATAAGGGTCCCAGAAGAAGAAGAGAAAAAGAAAGGGACTGAGAAAATATTTGAAGAGATTATAGTAGAAAACTTCCATAACATGGGAAAGAAAGAGTCAATCAAGCCCAGGAAGCACAGAGAGTCCCATAAAGGATAAATGGAGAAACATGCCAAGACACATATTAATCAAACTATCAAAAATTAAATACAAAGAAAAAATATTAAAAGCAGCAAGGGAAAAGCAACAAATAACATACAAGAGAATACCCGTAAGATTAACAGTTGATATTTCAGCAGAAACTCTGCAAGCTAGAAGCAAGTGGCAGGACATATTTAAAGTGATAAAAGAGAAAAACCTACAACCAAGATTACTCTACACAGAAAGGATCTCATTCACAATCAATGGAGAAATTAAAACCTTTACAGACAAGCAAAAGCTAAGAGAATTCAGCACCATCAAACCAGCTTTACAACAAAAGCTAAAGGAACTTCTCTAGGCAGGAAAGACAAAAGAAGGAAAAGACCTACAAAAACAAACCCAAAACAATTAAGAAAATGGTAATAGGAATATACATACTGATAACTACCTTAAATGTAAATGGATTAAATGCTCCAGCCAGAAGACACATACTGGCTAAATGGATACAAAAACAAGTTGTTGTATATATGCTGTGTACAGGAGACACAATTCAGACCTAGGGACACATACAGATTGAAAGTGAGGGGATGGCAAAAGATATTCCATGCAAATGGATATCAAAAGAAAGCTGGAGTAGCAATTCTCATATAAGAAAAAATACAATTTAAAATAAAGACTATTACAAGAGACAAAGAAGGACACTACATAATGATCAAGGGATCAATCCAAGAAAAGATATAACAATTGTAAATATTTATGCACCAAACATAGGAGGACCTCAATATATAAGGCAAATGATAACAGCCATAAAGAGGGAAATTGACAGTAACACAATAATTCAGGAGACTTTAACGTCGCACTTTCACCAATGGACAAATCATCCAAAATGAAAATAAATAAAGAAACACAGCTTTATACAACACATTAAACAAGATGGACTTAATTGATATTTATAGGACATTCCATTCAAAGACAGCAGAATACACTTTCTTCTCAAGTGCTCATGGAACATTCTCCTGGATAGATCATATCTTGGGTAACAAATCAAGCACTGGTAAATTTAAGAAAATGGAAATCACATCAAATATCTTTTCCGAAACAACACTATGAGACTAGATATCAGTTACAGGAAAAAGCTGTAAAAAATACAAACACATGGAGGCTAAACAATATGCTACTAAATAACCAAGAGATCACTGAAGAAATCAAAGAGGAAATCAAAAAATACCTAGATACATATGACAATGAAAACCCGATGACCCAAAATCTATGGGATGAAGCAAAAGCAGTTCTACGAAGGAAGTTTATAGCAGTACAATCCTACCTCAAGAAACAAGAAAAATCTCAAATAAACAGTCTAATTTACACCTAAAGCAATTAGGGAAAGAGGAACAAAAAATCCCCAAAGTTAGCAGAAGCAAAGAAATCATAAAGACCACATCAGAAATAAATGCAAAAGAAATAAAGGAAAGAAGAGCAAAGATCAATAAAACTGAAAGCTGGTTCTTTGAGAAGATAAACAAAACTGATAAACCACTAGGCAGACTCATCAAGTAAAGAAGGGACAAGACTCAAATCAACAGAATTAGAAATGAAAAGGAGAAGAAACAAATGACACTGCAGAAATTCAAAGGAACATGAGAGATTACTACAAGCAACTATATGCCAATAAAATGGACAACCTAGAAAAGATGGACAAATTCTTAGAAAAGCACAACATTCCAAGATTGAACCAGGAAGAAATAGAAAATATTAACAGACCAGTAACATGCAATTAAGATGAAACTGTGATTAAAAATCTTCCAACAAACAAAAGCTCAGGGCCAAATGGCTTCACAGGTGAATTCCATCAAACATTTCAAAAGAGCTAACACCTATCCTTCTCAAACTCTTTCAAATATATCAGAGGGAGGAACACTCCCATACTGATTCTATGAGGCCACCATCACCCTGATACTAAAACCAGACAAAGATGTCACAAAAAAAGAAAACTAGAGGCCAATATCACTGATGAACATAGATGCAAAAATCTTCAACAAAATACTAGCAAACAGAATCCAACAACACAATGAAAGGATCATACAAAATGATCAAGTGGGTTTTATCCCAGTGATGCAAGGATTCTTCAATATACACAAATCAATCAATGTGATACACCATATTAGCAAACTGAAGGATAAAAGAAATATGATAATCTCAACAGATGCAGAAAAAGCTTTTGACAAAATTCAACACCGATTTATGATAAAAACTCTCCAGAAGTAGGCATAGAAGGAACTTACCTCAACATAATAAAGGTCATATATGACAAACCCACAGCCAACATCATTTTTAATGGTGAAATGAGGAAAGCATTTCCTCTAAAGTTAGGAACAAGACAAGGATGCCCACTCTCACCGCTATTATTCAACATAGTTCTGGAAGTTGTAGGAAGAGCTGTCAGAGAAGAAAAAGAAATAAAAGGAATCTAAGTCAGAAAAGAAGAAGTAAAGCTGTCACTGTTTGCAGATGACATGATACTATATACAGAGAATCCTAAAGATGCTACCAGAAAACTTTTAGAGCTAACCAATGAATTTGGCTAAGTAGCAGGATACAAAATTAATGCAGAGAAATCTCTTGCATTCCTATACACAAATGATGAAAAATCTGACAGACAAATTAAGGAAACACTTCCATTCACCACTGCAAAAAAAAAACAACTAAAATATCTAGGAATAAACCTACCTAAGGAGACAAAAGACCTGTATGCAGAAAACTATAAGACGCTGATGAAAGAAATTAAAGATTATCATCTTTAATGATGATGCAGATGGAGAGATATACCTTATTCTTGTTCTTGGATTGGAAGAATAATATTGTGAAAATGACTGTACTACCCAAAGCAATGTACAGATTCAATGCAATCCTTATCAAACTACCAGTGACATTTTTCACAAAACTAGAACAAAAAAAATTCACAATTTGTATGGAAACACAAAAGACCCCGAATAGCTAAAGCAATCTTGAGAATGAAAAGTGGAGCTGGAGGAATCAGGCTCCCTGATTTCAGAGAATACTACAAAGGTACAGTATCAAGACAGTACGGTACTGGCACAGAAACAGAAATATAGATCAATGGAACAGGATAGAAAGCCCAGAGATAAACCCATGCACATATGGTCACCTTAAGTTTGATAAAGGAGGCAAGAGTATTCAATGGAGAAAAGCCAGCTCTTCAAGACATGGTGCTGGTAAAACTGGACAGCTACATGTAAAAGAATGAAATTAGAACACTTCCTAACACTGTACACAAAAATAAACTCAAAATGGATTAAAGACCTAAATGTAAGGCCAGAAACTATCAAACCCTTAGAGGAAAACATAGGAAGAACACTCTTTGACATAAATCACAGCAAGATCTTTTTTGACCCATCTCCTAGAGAAATGGAAATGAAAACAAAAATAAACAAATGGGACCTAATGAAACTTAAAAGCTTTTGCACAGCAAAGGAAACCATAAACAAGATGAAAAGACTCTGAATGGGAGAAAATATTTGCAAATGAAGCAACTAACAAAGGATTAATCTCCAAAATATACAAACAGCTCATGCAGTCTAATATCAAAAAACCCAATCCAAAAATGGGCAGAACATCTAAATAGTTCTTCAAAGAAGGTATGATTGCCAACAAACACATGAAGGGATGCTCAACATCACTAATCATTAGAGAAATACAAGTCAAAAGTACAATGAGGAATCACCTCATACCTGTCAGAATAGCCATCATCAAAAATCTACAAACAATAGGGCTTCCCTGGTGGCACAGTGGTTGAGAGTCCGCCTGCTGATGCAGGGGACATGGGTTCGTGCCCCAGTCCGGGAATATCCCACATGCCGTGGAGCGGCTGGGCCTGTGAGCCATGGCTCCTGAGCCTGTGCGTCCGGAGCCTGTGCTCCACAACGGGAGAGGCCACAACAGTGAGAGGACTGTGTACCTCAAAAAAAAAAAATCTACAAACAATAAATCCTGGAGGGGGTGCGGAGAAAACTGAAACCTCTTGCACTGTTGGTGGGAATGTAATTGATACAGCCGCTATGGAGAACAGTATGGAGTTTCCTTAAAAAACTAAAAATAGAACTACCATATGACACAGCAGTCCCACTACTGGGCATATACCCTGAGAAAACCATAATTCAAAAGAGTCATGTAGCACAATGTTCATTGCAGCACTATTTACATTAGCCAGGACATGGAATCAACCCAAGTGTCCATTGAGAGATGAATGGATAAAGAAGATGTGGCACATATATACAATGGAATATTTCTCAGACATTAAAAGAAACGAAATCGAGTTATTTGTAGTGAGGTGGATGAACCTAGAGTTTGTCAAGCAGAGTGAAATAAGTCTGAAAGAGGAAAACAAATGCCGTATTCTAACACATATATTTGGGATCTAAAAAAAGAAAAAAAAAAAGGGTCTGATGGACCTGGGGCAAGACAGTAATAAAGACGCAGATGTAGAGACTGGACTTGAGTACAAGGGGTGACGGGTAAGCTGAGACAAAGTGAGAGATTAGCATTGACATATATACATTACCGAATATAAAATAGATAGCTAGTGGGAAGCAGCTGCATCGAACGGGGAGATCAGCTCGGTACTTTGTGACCACCTAGATGGGTGGGATAGGGAATGTGGGAGGGAAATGCAGGAGGGAGGGCATATGGGGATATATGTATACGTATAGCTGATTCACTTTTTTATACAGCAGAAACTAACAACATTGTAAACAATTATACTCCAATAAAGATGTTAAGAAATAATTGGCAATTTCATAGTTCTCTTCAGAAAATTAATAACATTTCACAATATAGCATTGTCATGAGAATGATTATGAAACTTTAATTTCACATCAGAAGTGTTATTAGGGATTTTTAAGTGCATGTTTACATTTCAAAATTTCAAAAATTTCAAAATTTTGAATTTTTTTCTTGTAGCTGAAAGTTGTATACTTCAGGTATCCAGAACCAAGGGCATATAAAAAAATTAAACATAATAATTCTATTTATCTATCTATAAATATTCTTTGAACATTTATTATGTTCTAGGCATTACTCTATGTATTAATGGTACAGTAGTTTACGCACAGAAATACTGTGTAATAAGCAGTAATGAAACAGATATATACAGCCACATAAACCAGTCATGAAAATGTGTATTGAAGTAAAAACGTTGAGAACAGAACTGTCTACTTATAATTGTATGTGTGTATTGACAGAGAGAGACAGAATGAGAGAGACCTATATTTAATGAGTAGGGATATAGGAATGCATGTATCAGATAAAGAGGAAAGTAAGAAATAAGAGCATATCTATATCACAATATTATTTATGAAGATTAAAACTGTATATCTTCAAACAAAATACATATTTTTCAAGAAAATATACATATACATATAATGTGAGACAATATAACATTAACTTTGATACAGTTTTCGATAATCTCCACCTCATTATATTCACATTCTTCTCTAATCTGCTCCCCCTGTGTGGGCTGACTCTAGTGCTTGTAACAAATAGAATGTGATAACACTGATGAGATATCACTTCTGTGATAAGATTATAAGCTGGGACTTCCATCCTGCAGGCATATTTTTTCTGTTGCCCTCCCAGCTTGAACACTTTGATAAAGCCAACTTCTGTGTTGAAGAGGCCAACCTGGAAAGGAACTGAGGGTGGACTCCAGCCAAGTAGGAACTGAGACCTGCCAACCACCACAGAAGTAGACTTAGGAGTAGATCCTTCCCTAGTCAAGACTTCAGATGAGCATGGAGACTATTGGCTGAAACCTTGATTGTAGACATTCAAGAGACCGTGAAGCAGAGAACCCAACTAAGGTGTGCTTGGATCCCTGGCCCTCAGAAACTCTAAGATAATAAATATTTGCTGTTTGAAACCACAAAATTTGAGCATAATGAGCTTTGCGACAAGAGTTAACTAATACAGATAATATGAAATATATACAAGTACATCTGAAGATACACTGCAGGAGAAGGGAAACTGGGCTGCACATATTAGATGACGGGAACATATTTTTTTTAAGATACAAAAGAAGAGACTCAGGACCAACAAACAGCTGACAAAGTGAAATGCATGATTAACTTAATGTGTTTGCATCTTCCATAAATACACATTCTGAAATAGTAATATACTGGGGAGAGAATGGGTGTGGTGGGTATATTAGGCTGCTGGGCACCCATAACAAAATACCACAGACTGGGTGGCTTAAAAAACAGAAATTTATTTTCTCACAGTTTTGGAGGCTAGAGTCCAAGATCAAAGTGCCCTCAGGGTTGGTTTCTAGCGAGGCCTTGCTTCCCGGTTTATAGCTGGCCTCCTTCTCACTCTGTCCTCATATGGCCTTTGTTCTGTAAGCTCTCAAAGAAAGAGAGAGCTCTCTGGTGTCACCTCCTCTTCTTATAAGGACACTATTTTATTGGATTAGCTCTCCCTCACCTTTATGACTTCATTTAATCATATTGCCTTCTTAAAAATCCCATCTCCTAATATGGTCACATTGGGAGTTAGGGTTTCAACATGTGAATTTTACGGAGACACAAATTCAGTCCATAATAGTGGGACATTTTGTTTTCCCCTTTTGTTGAAAAATATCCAATATTATGCAGTTTTGTTCCTCAGGGAACAAAGATGCAGTGTATAAACAAATATATATGAACAAAATACCTGTGAAAAAAAACATTCAGAAATCATGTCAAGTGTAGCAACCTGCATTTGTATCAACAGAAAAAATATTACCTTTTGGGTTTTTCTTGTTCTTACACTAAGCAAGGCCTTTCATATTAAGTCATTACTCTCAACAACTTTTGAATCTCTTCTTATGCAATTCACCATTTCAGGCAAACTTTATAACTCTCTAGGCCTTTTACTATTTTTTCTACTTCTTACCAAAAGAGAAAATGATCTAAAAAGCAGCTGTCTGAACTTGTTTTTTTGACTACGCTTTAGCTAAAATTCTAAGTACTAAGAGCTTTTTTACATATTAGGTCTTTTACTTTCTAATTATGGAACAAAATGTTTATATTTTAGGGGTCTTCCAACCATCCAAAAAAGATAATTTAACTTGCAAATCTCTATAAATGAGTGAAATATGAGGTTTTATGAAATCAGCTTGTTATTACTAAACTAAACCTAATTTTCTCAGCATAAATTGTGTGAAAAAGTGTTAGGGGCTCCATCCTATGGCCTGTAATCATTAGAGATCATTTTGGAATTTTCTCACAAAACATTACTGAATTTATTTTCCCACTTTATTCCTTGTTTGAGAGCAGACCAGTCCCCCTTTCTGTGCTGCAAAATGTCCAGCGACCTCTAGGTGTCTTATTATGCAGTTGATATTATCATCCTTAATATTTAATAATGTTTTATACTAAAATTTATCATATTTGGGCATCCAGAAAGGATTCCCAAGTCTTGTATTTTAATTTAAGAATGTTCTGACAAATAAGGGTCATTGGTACTCTTTCCTATGTTAACAAAAGCAATTATATTCACTTTAACTTCCATTCTTTATAGTCAGGACATTTCTTAATACAACAGACTTAACATCCTGAGAGCTACCAGTGACTTTAGACCTGAAAAGAAATATAATTTTAAAAAATAAGAAAACTCTAATTCTGATTCTAAAATGAAATTACCTAGTTCCTTAAAAAGTAGGGCAATGAGTAAATGACATTATTAAGGAAAATAATTCTGTGCTGGAGTCCACACAGAAATGTGCATTTCAACAATATTCAGTGAGTAGAAATACACACTGAGTACTACTTCCAAAATATAAAACTGAAGGTCATATGCAGAGAGAAATATTCAGGTGGACATTTTCATAAAAAGGAATACCCTTGATAATTATTGCCTTAATCAATAATCTATTAATTAAGTATAAGGAAAATATATGCATATTAATTCAAAATATATTATAATTTAACACAAGCAGAATTATTTAGGATTTACACTGAAAAAAATATCACAAATAGGTGGTGCTTCTGTGATTGAATTTGATTAAACTTCATGCAAATCTGACCCTAGATTTTACTATTTTTAGTTTCCTATATCCGTCTATCTCAGAGTCTACTTAGCAACTGTTCAATAGTGAACTGGTGATAAAATGTCACTGAGGATAAAATTTTTTACATATTTGGGAGACATTTTCTATCACCATCATTTAAAAAGATGAGAAATAAGTCAGAGTTCATAGCTATAAAAATAGATTGCTTAAGGTGGTACTTATCTGATAAATGAATATACAAGTGCTTGACTCAAATGGAGGTTATGAATTTTGCATAAAGCCCTTCATCAAGGTTGAATTACATAATGTCTCATTTAACAGCATATCTATGTGACATTCATTGTCAAGCATTATTTTTCTTTGTCAGACTAAACATTTGATTTGTAAGGTATAAAATGAATTTCACTGTAAAAAAAGCATGTTTGCAATTTGCAATTAAACATGAATGATAAGATTAGTGAATGCATAATGTATTACTATAAAAAACTGACTTTGTGCATGTGATACTTACAGTAAAACACCAAAACTGTTAGTGTTACTTTGACTTTATTTTAAAGACATTTAAATATAAACTTATTTAAAAATGAATTCAGATAACTGATATCAGAATTATTGTGATAAAATTCAATACATGCAATGATTTATCAGAAGTCACTTCTCAAAATTAAATGTTAATAACAAACCTTTAATTTGACGTTTATATAAGTTGAAAGTGCATTTATTTAAAACTATGCTGGACCGTTAAAAAATTAACTACTAAACCAATTCAAAGTGGATATTCCAAAAATGAATTGTTTTAATTATTGTGTTCCTTCTTTGAATAAATTCATACACTGAAATTAAAATTTCTTTAGCCAGTGAAAATGGGATTTTTAAACTATAAAGCATAAGTTTTCTCAGCAGTATTTTATTTCCTAGATTTCTCAGTTTTCCCTATTATCTTTATCTTTCTCTTAAACACATTTTAGCCACTTTGCCATATAACATCATAGAGTATCGTATATTTAGGCTGCTAAAAACAAAATTTCTTTAAAATAAAGGATGCCTTACACAACACATTCCCTTAGTTATGTAAAATATTAAATGGTATGGATTTAATCATGTCCTCCCTCCAAATCATATGTTGATGTCCTAACCCCCAGTACATCAGAATGTGACCTTACTTAGAGATAAGGTCTTTATAGAGGTAAACAAGTTAAAATTAGGTAGTTAGTGTGAGCCCCAAAACAAAATGACTAGTGTCTTAAGAAGGGGTAATTTGGAGACAGACACTCTTAGATGAAAGACTGACGTAAAGAGGATGGAGAAGACAGCCATCGAGAAACCAAGGAGACAGGCCTGGGATGGATCCTTCTCTCACAGCCTTCAGAAGGAACCAATTCTATCTACAACTTGGTCTTGGACTCCTAGCCCTCAGAACTATGAAACAATACATTTTTGTTGTTTAAGCCATTTAGTTTGTGGTGCTTTGTGTGTAGCCCTAGAAAGCTAAATTAAATTAGTTACCATCTATAGTATCTGTGAAAACTTTGAAACCATATGCTATGATTCAAACAAGTTTACAATGTCAAGGAAAATGCTATTTCAGAAAGTAAAATTTTGGATGTAATTTTATATATTACCATTTCTATTGTCCTTCTCTTGTGTGCTTTTAATTTTTTCTAATTTCAGTTCACTGAAAAATAAATTATAGGGCCATAAAAATTATATGTTAATATTAATTATATCATGATTTTCTAAAAAATGAAGTATTCTTGTTTTTTAAGCTTGTAAATAAATAGTACTTACTCCAAGAAATGCCATAAATAATTTGCAAAAGAACATTTTATAAAATATAAGATGTCTTAAAATTTATATTGAATATAATGTATCTTTTCCTGATGATTTAGGTTTATTGTAATCAACAAATACTTCTGTTAAAAATGAAAGCAAATATTGAGGGCAATTATTGAGGTATGTAAACCTTTTTTATTCCATTAAAAAGATGAAGGCTTCTAAATTTCTGTTTTCTTATTTCTTTCAATGTCAACCTGTTAATCTAAAGAAAACACCCTGATTCTTCCAGTATGCTCTGGGATATATTTTACTGTCAGAACTTTTTATATATCTGTTTTTATAATAAATCTGGAGCAAATACATTAATTCTCATTAAGATGATGGTAACTTTTTTTAGTTGCCCACATTTGGACAGGCAAGACTTGAGGTATGTGCACAGACAGTGAGCTGAGAGAAAATTTATATGCTTGGGAAGGAAAAGGCAAAAGTTACCATAAATAAAAAAAATTTTCCTTCAATATTACCTAATTTCAGTTTTAATGTGTCCATCATTTTCTTATATTTTTCTGCAGTAAAAATGGCATGAAAAGCTACTCTATAAACTTTCTATTTAATTCTTAAAAGTCAATCTTTTGAAATAGTTTAGACCAAATTATTTCTACTGTTATGGCACTTCAACAGCAACAAAAATAACCATAATCACAACCATACCATAGATGCACACACACATATACACACACGCACCCTATATTATTGGAGCAGAGACACTTACACTTGTCTTGGGATGGTTGTTAGACAACATCCAAGGTTGTGTGTTGTAATCACATACAGGTTATGCATTTCAGATAATTATTAATAAAAATAGTAGAAGTAATCAGATATATTAAAAGAAGAGTCATCAGGAGATGTAGGGTAAATGTAGACATCATAGTCTTTGCTGTTTTATAAAAATAAGTTGAAAGAACCCTACTGCTCAGAAAGATCACAGGGTTGGTAGATGAAAATAACTCATGGCTTCTTCAGGGTTAAACATGATTCAAGCCTGTATAAAATTCTCAGCTGTCAAGATAAGCCACTTGGGGACTTCTAATTCTCACCCTGGAGAGCTGAATGCAGTCTGAAACTTGGAGTCTCTAATGCAAAATCAACGTAAAAAAATACATAAGCATATATTTTAAGGGTTGGAAAGAGAAAAAAAAATCAGTTTTTTTGGTGATAATTATAATTCTGTTAGAAAGACTCTCTTTAGGTAACTTATTTCTTTAATTCTTGCTCTAATATTTTAAAATAGATTTTTGGGATAGTATAAGAAGTACTTTATTGCATTCTATTAATAATGTATTAAAATTTTAAGCATTCAAAATATTTACAAAACCCATATATTTCTATTGATTGTTTAGTATGCAATGTGTGAGATCTGAGACACTGGGAATACTATTTAAACATACAAAATAAAAACTTAGGCAGCAAGGTCCCTTCCTCAAAGACAGAGTATGATATATGTGGGAGTAATGTAAAGCATGGGGTGAATAAATCCAAATTAAACAAGAAAGAGAAATATTGAAAGCTAGAGTTTTAATGATATTGCCAATGGAAATTTCAGGGCAAGGTTGTTTCTGAATTAGGATGTCAATATTTCTGGAAACTCACTAACCAGAGCAGAAAGGAACAACCAAGATAGCATTCTAATTTAAAATTTTAATCATGTCAATAACAACTTAAGCAATTGCTAAGTCTCTGCTCCATGTAGCTTCACTAGATTTCCCTTCATTCCCACTCTAGTGCCATCTCTTCCATATTTCTTACCATGCTATTTCTTGATCCAGTAAACTTAGTATTTTTCCCCAGATGTAATATTTTTGTTGTGTCTATAACTTTTAAAATATTATTTCTTTTAGGTAATATCTCTCATGTTGCTAAATGAAGAACTGAGTCAAATATCTACAGAGTCTTTATTAAAAACAAAACAAAGTCAACAACCATTTCCAATTTCATGCTGTTGTGGCACTTGGAACTTTATCTAACCATATTGTTAAGGTTGATGTCCAAGCCAGTTTGCTTAGAAACAGAGCCAGAGATTATGGATGATTATTAGACAGGTGATTTATTAAGGGAGTGCATTTTGGAGAAAACTGTAAAAAAGTATGTGAAACAAGATAGGACAGGGAAAGAAGATAGGCAAAGAGGTGTTTTCAAGGATAGTCTAGAGTCTTACTGATTCCAGAGGTAGCTCTGGCCTGTGAATTGCACCATGATATTTGTATTCCCCTGAAGCATGATGTTGTACCATCATATCAGTTATTGGTGAAGTCTTCCAGGTATCTTTTTACAGAGTTGTTCCCATTAATGAAAGGACAATTCTCCATGAAACCATGAAGTTGGGAGTATTTTAGCAGCAATTGTTTAGGTGTGGAATGATGTTGACAGTGGGGATGGAAAAAAACAAGAAAAATCATGATGTATTTTCCATATAGCAATCATAGTTTTGCAAATGTATTGCATACAGAGAATGAGGGAAAGTAAAGAATCAAAGCTAGAAATTAGCTTATGTCTTGAGCTGTTTGGAATAGTGGCATTTTTGTAACTGAAATGAGTTGGATTACAGCAGATTTTGAAGCATAAAATCAAGGCTTCCAATTTAGCCATAAGTTTTGAAATCCCTTCTAGACATGCAAATTAATATATCAGATGAGGAGTTGGGCATAAAATTCTTGAACTCAAGAGAGAGGCCAAGTGTGGAGATATGAGTTAGGGAGTCTTCAACATGTAGATGATATGTAAAACTATGGAAACAGAATAGATGGAGCTCAGGTAGAAGAGAGAGAGCAAACAAATGAAACTGAAAAGGACTGACCATAGACCTAAGAAATAATTCTGGTGAGTATGGTGTCAATGAAGCTAAAACAAAGTTTTTCAAAAAAGTTATGAAATGATCTTGAGAGACTAAGTAAACTGGGAACAGAGAAGTGTCCTTTCCACTTGTCAGATGGATATTGTTGGAAATCTTGTAAAGAACATTTTCAGGGTAGTGGTGTTACAAAAACCTCAATGGAAAAAGCTAAATAGTTAAGGGAAGAGAAGGAAGTAGAGACCAAAAGTGACTGTTACTGGAAAACTTTTCTGTGGAGGGGAGAAGAAGGATGAGGGAGTTTGTGAGAGATGAAAGAAAGGTTATGAAGGATGAAAGGATGAAAAGTCAGTGAAGCTCTGTTATTTTTTTATTATAATAGAAAGTACTAGATTATAATTATACGCTGGTGAGAAAAAAATCAGTGGATTGATCAAACCTGTTCTTCCTTTTAGGATTTCTTAATTTAATTTTAAATTTAGGTATTTGCCAAAGTTAAACTGAATGTAAAGTTTTTCTATATTTAATTTTATTTTCACTATATTTTTATGTGCATCTCTTTCTTTCAATATTAATTAAAAACTTCAGTGTTTCCCCCACTAATTTAGAAGGCATCTTCAGCACGTTAAATGTTTAACTATACTTTTTTTCTATATCTGATCCTTATATTATTTTATTCTTTCTGTCCCTCTCGATGCTGAAATTCTTCATTATTGTAGTTTCATGAAACATGTTAATATATAATCGTTCAAGTCCCTTGATACTTTTCCCTTTATTAAAATTTAATCATCTACTTATTTTTCCTTATGAACATTGAAAATTTTTCTGCAAAGCACACCAAAATAAATCCTATTGTGAAATAGCAAAATAGGAATCTTCCAATACATTAGATGATTGTTTACAAAATAAATACAAATGTCCTACAGTCTTTAAAAAGGATGTAAACTGACCCATAGTTAGAAATGTACAAGTTAAAATGATAAGAAGAAACTATTTTCACCTATTAAATTGATTAAGATAAAAAGTGGGATATAGCATTGTTGAAGAACAGGAGAAAAGATGGTGTCATATGTTATAGTTGAATGTATATATAAGTGCAAATTTTTGGAAAGAAATGTTGAATAATCCTTCAACTGTTAAATGTTCAAAATTTTGCCTCTCACTGTTGTGGCCTCTCCCATTGTGGAGCACAGGCTCCGGACGTGCAGGCTCAGCGGCCATGGCTCACGGGCCTAGCCGCTCCGCGGCATGTGGAATCTTCCCAGACCGGGGCACGAACCCGTGTCCCCTGCATCGGCAGGCGGACTCGCAACCACTGCGCCACCAGGGAAGCCCTAAATGCTCAAAATTTTGATTGAGTATATATAGATATAGATATAGATATATAGCATGCATATGTAGACCAAAGGTGTCTGTTGAAGTCTTGTTTGTAATAACAAAGTTCAAGAAATCTATTGAGAGTGTCACTGAATATAAGCATAGAAAATTAGAAGTGCATCTGTGTTCATTCTATTCCTTCAAGGCTGAGAACAGAAAACAACAGGTGGCAGAAACTTCCATTGCCTATAAAAGCTTATGACAGGACATGGCAAATGTCAAACCTTTTCACATTCCATTGGCCAGAGTAAGTCAGGAGGCAGCATTTAAAGTCAGTGAGACAGAGAAGGCAGAAAAAAAATAAAGATACCAATGGAGGGAAATGAATGAATTATTACAAACAAATAATACATTCCACTAAGCATCAGTAAGAATCATGACTAAAATTAATTGAAACATATAAAGTATATAAAAAGTGCATGATTTCATAATGACAATTACAAGTTAAAATAACTTTCACTTTTAAAAGAGATGAAGGCAGCACATCATTATTCTAAGTTGATAAGTAAGGGAAAATGGGGCAGTTATGCACTTCACTGACTTTCATCCACTATCTATACCTCAGCATAACTGAAAACTTGATGATAGAAGACTCACTCTTTAGCATATTTCAGCCTATATATTAAGGGAAAATTTGATAAAATTAGAATATGAACTTTTCAACCTCCTAGAGAAATAATGGATATAGGCAATGCTAATATTGGTGATCAACATCACACAGAGAGACAACTGGACCTTATGTGCCTTATGATGGAAGGACACAACATCACTATGAAGTATTATTACCCCCCCACACACACACCAAATAAATCTAACTGAATAGAACCAAGCTTTTAGATCTAACTACTTGACCATTTCACAGAAGTATGGTAGCTAGGAGAAGATGTCAAATGACATTCTGGGAAAACAATTTGTGAAATCCAGAATATACTAACTTTACAAGAAAAATGATCCAGTTTCTTTAATAAGTAGATTGCAAGGAAAACCAAAAAAGGGGTGAGGAGTTATTTGTAGATTAAGAGATTTTCTTTATATATCAGCAACATTCAATGTACCATATTGATTTGTCCAGTGTATACAATCTGTCCTGATTCTAGCAAATTAATATATTTTTAAAAAACTTTTATAGGATAGTGAGGAAAGTTGATCACTGAATATGTGATAATATTAAACATTTCTTGATATATCAACTACATTCAATGTACTGTATTGATTTGTCCAATGTATATATCTATCTTGATTCTAGCAAATTAATATTTTTAAAAAAGCATTTGTAGGATAATGAGAAAAGTTGGCCACTGAATATGTGATAATATTAAACAATTCTTAGTATATTGAACATTTAATAATGGTACTGCTATTATGTTTTTTAATGAATACATTGATTGTAAAGAAGTATCTTAAAATAATTATGGGTAAAATGATACGTCTAAGAATTTGCTTGAAGCAAATCCAGTGAGAGTAGAGATGTAACAAAATTGGCCTTGAATTGAAAACTGATGAGTGATGCGTATACTGAAGTTCATTTATAGTACTCTCTATTCACAGCATTGTAAGTCAACTATACTTCCATAAAATTAAAACAAATACTCTCTATTTATGCATATGTTTGAAATTTTCTATAATAAAGGGTTTTCAAAATAAGTGTCCATGAGACATGTATAAATAGGAAAATCCATAATAATGAGAAAGTAAATAATTAAAAATAGTTTTATATTTGTTGTCATCTGAAATAGCTAATTAATTTTAATGATTTTATATATTGAAAATAAGTAATACTTTTAGTGATAATGAAGTTTTGGAGTTTAAAGTACTGAGGTTCAATAAGACATTTTATTTCTTAAGTAAATAATTAATGAATAATTACTATACATAAACTTGGATTTTGATCACTTCTTCTTAGGGATATTTAGCTGTTCTTCCAGCAGGGTATAATTTAGGTGTTCTTTTCCATGGGACCCTAGTGTCATCCTCAACTATCAATATAGAACTAAAGAGGGGAATAATACCACCACTAGCACAGCATCCTTACTTAGCTTACCCACACATATATATTATTTGTTATATTAAAATTAGTTGTTATAACATCCTTGATTCTAGAAAGAATTTAGGATGACACATAAAGTTGCAGTAAACATTATCATTTTCTAAAAAAAATGTTTTATGGGTTTGGAGACTGAAATCTAGGTCTATTGGAAAGTAGAGTTCTGCTTCCTGCTCCATTTCCACACTACAGTTGATAGAATAGAGTGATTTGCTATCCAAGTGAAGGCAATCATTGTCCCAGGTTCTGGATCAGATACAAGTAACAAAATTTAGCTTCAGTTGTATAAGGTAATCCAGTAGTATTCAGAATGACAGCAGTTTTATTTTGCTGTTAAATAGGAAATCTGAGGTATAAGTTCGACTGTATCAGGCACATGAGAGAGCAGTATTTATCAGCATGTCTGGAGAGGTGAAGATGCCAGAACAAAAGGGCCGTGGAAGCTGTGGGAAAAAGCATGGAGAATAAAAGGGTGGTTCCCCTCTTTGTTAGTCAGCATGATTAAAAGGAAAGTTAAATGATGAGTAGAACTGGACTTCTTGTGGACCTCTCTGTGACACCTCCATGATGTATCTTTCAGATGCATTCATTCACTTAGGAGATGTGTCTCCATTTGGCAGCCCCTAGTTTTTTATGAGTTCATAAGCATCATAATGGGAGTAGATAAGCAATTTTCAATAATAAACAAAACCCAATGGAAAATTTCTGGGAATAATTAACAAAAAGATAAGCTAACTAAAACATCAAATTATTGTACTTCTAGGTAGAATGGGCTTAGTGATATTTTCATTTTGAACAGAAACTATATTTTGCAATTTTATCTCTTTCTTTAACATGAGTTAGATTACTAAATACTATATTAAAAACAGTTTGATTAATAAATTATTTTAAAGAGAGCTATAAGGGTATAATAATAACAATTTTTATTCAGAATTCTACATATCACAAAATTATGTTTGACTAAGACAACCTCCTCCAAGCAAATAGAAATCCTTAAAGTTTCATAACTTTGATTAAGATTTTCACCAAACTCCAATTAAATTCACAGTTTTAACTTCACATTCAAATACTTTGCATTCTTTCTATGATGGAAATTTATTAATGTGTTTCACAGTATCACCACGCAAATGAAGGGATTAAATGTGTGACTGTTATTTAGTACTGAGTTTCATCTCTACTTTCAGTATTCTGACAACTGATTATGATTGCCTTGAAAAAAATAATTATAAAGTTAGCAGATTCTGCATTTTATTTTTTGTCCTGCTAAATATTCAGTGTCACATATATTTAACTCATTGAGATGTTACTCTTTGCAAAAGTTATTAACATGTTAAATGCTACACCTTGAGTATGGCAATGTATTAATGTCTAGATTGTGTTTATAACATATAAGAGAAAACTATATAGCCCAATAGAAGAATATAAAAAGTTCATAAATGAAACCTACCATTTAAAATTCTGGGTACACAATTTTAAAAAATGTTTATATTAACTCAATCATGTTAAAAATCAGATTTAACCAAAATCCTCAAAACAAAAATAATTTAACATGATTGTCTGACATTTGAACATTGATTTCAAATAGTCAACAATAGTGTGGGGGGATATAAAAAATATAGAACTTCATGTTAATATAACTTTTATAAAACAAATATATAGATGGTTATACATGGTATTTTTTCTATTTTAGTTTGTTACAAATATGCCTTAAGGTCTTATGAGTCTCTAAAAACTTATTAAACAGTCCTTTTTTTTGAAATAGTAGATGGAACTTCAAAACAATTGCTTAATTTTAAGAAAAATTCTCTGAAATTTAATAAAAATGTTTTGTTTGCAGAAGTTTGGGGAATAGAGAAGGTAACAGATGCAGGGAATAAGAAAAAGAGAAATGTTGCAAAAACTTATCATAACTTGAGAATTTCTAGTCCAGTCTCTCATGTGGAAAAAAAATGTTTTTGTGCAAGTTCAACATTTAGATAATTAAAACTTAACCACATTTCCTATCTGCCTGATACTGTGCAAAGTTTTCTGATCAACACAATGGTTTTAGTAAGTAATCATTTAAATGGAACGGTCAATCAATTAGAATTGTTTCAGCAGAATTAACAAATAATGAGAAATCATGATTAAGTTTGTCCAAAGGAGCATACTTGTCACTAATTCATATTTTTTCTCTGCAAATATGGGACTGTGTATCAATTTCTTTAAAGCTTTAATATAATCAAAAAAGCAAAATGGAAATAGCATGATTTCTCATGCAGTTCATAGCAGAATGTCCATTTTGTACTTTAGTTTCTAAGAGAGAGAAAGAAAATTCCTTCTACTAGTAACTCTTCAATTTTTTATTATTATATATTAAAATTATTCCAGCTACAAATCTATTTGTCTTCATATCCTTCAAATATTATTAATAAAATATCTCAAACCCCATAGTCTTATTTCAATATTTCAAAATATGATTTAGTGAAGAAAACATTTACTAAAGGATATTATCCAAATTTTTTAGCCTGATATTGAAGGCTAACTTATTATATTTATTATATTATATTTATTTATAGTCCATGTCAAGTTGATTAATCATTATTTCTTAGTAAGCATGGCTTTAGTATGTCTGTATCCATGCTTCTTTCACCTCTGAAATTTCATTTGAAATGAACTTCCCTTGTCTTTGTTCTGTTGTGATACTTGTTGAACTGTTTTTTTTTTTCTCCATGAAAAGATCTGTGATTTTTCTACTCATGAATAATCATCCTCATTTAAAAGCTGTAGTACTGTTTCTAGTTCTCTTTTCTCTCTTGTAGTTTTTTATTTAAATGATTGAGATTATATACTATTCTTATAGACTCCAATAGATTACATATTATTTTGGAGAAGTTATTATAAACATATTCCTTGTACTAGTTGTCATAGTACTTGATTAATATTCTGTTCAAATCAATGCATCTTGAGGGAGAATGCCAGAAAGATAGCAGATTAGGAAGCTCCAGGCTCTTCTTCCCCCAGAGAGACACAAAGTTAACAACAGTACATGGATCACCTCTCACAGAAACCTCTGTGAGGACTCTAAAGACCAGTTGAGCAGCTACGACACTCAGAACATTTTAAAAACAAGAAAGAAACCCAGAGGAAGTTTAGGAATGTCATCTGCATTTGGCACAGCTGTTTATGCCCCTCTCCCTATGCAGTATAATGGAGCAACCAGAAGGAAACACTTCATCTTGGGGCTCCTCCTTCAGGATGTAAACAAAAGAATGGACCAGGCATCCAATGTTCTGGCTTGTCTGGGGGCTGCCCTAGAGACTGGTTTCTGACTTGGAGCACTGACAGGACTGGCGGAAGTTTGGAAAGTGATGAAAACAGATGAGGGCCTCTGCACCTTAGAACTGTAAATTTTGCAGGTAGACCCTGGGGGAAGGAAAAAAACAGAAAAGGCTTGAGAGGTTCTAGAACCTCCAGCCTGGCAAAGGTTTCCCTGCACAAGGTCAGGACTCAAGACTGAGAGAGATGGTTGTTTTTTCAAATGCCCACATCATAGCAAAAAATTAAAAGGTGTTCAAAGAAACCGAGAAACATGGCCCGATCAAAGAAACAAAATAGAACTCCAGAAGTTGACTCTAAAGAAACACAGATCTATGAGTTACCTGTAAAATAATTTTTAAATAACTGTCATAAAAATTTTCAATGAACTAAAAGAGAAAACAGACAATTAAATAAAGTCAATGAAACAATGCATGAATAAAATGAGAATATCAACAAAAGGTAGAAACTGTAAAAAGAACCAAACATAAATCAGCCATAAAGAAGAAGGAATGGGCTTCCCTGGTGGTGCAGTGGTTGAGAGTCCGCCTGCCAATGCAGGGGACATGGGTTCGTGCCCCTGTCCGGGAAGATCCCACATGCCACGGAGCAGCTAGGCCCATGAGCCATGGACGCTGAGCCTGAGTGTCCAGAGCCTGTGCTCCTCAAAGGGAGAGGCCACAGCAGTGAGCGGCCCACATACCGCAAAAAAAAAAAAAAGAAGAAGAAGGAAATGCTGGCATTTGCAAAAACATGGATGAACCATGAGTACATTATACTAAGTGAAATGAGTCAGAAAAACAAATATTGTATGATATCACTTATATGTGGAATGTAAAAAGCCAAACCCATAGAAATGGGAGTAGATTGTTTGTCACCAAGGGCCAGAGGATGGAGGAAATGAGGGATACTGGTCAAAGGGTACAGACTTTCAGTTAAAATATGAATAAGTTCAGGGAATCTAACGTACACGATGGTGACTATATAGTCAACAATACTGTATTGTATACTTGAAATTTTATAAGAGAGTAGATCTTGAATGTTCTCTCTATACACACACACACACACACACACACACACACACACACACGCACAAAGTACTATGTGAGGTGATGGATGTGTTAACTGAACTTATGGTAGTAATCACTTCACAATACATAAGTATATGTATATGTTTTATATATATGTCAAATCCTCACATTGTATACCTTAAACTTACACAATGTTTTCTTTCAATTGTTTAATGGGTATAGAATTTTAGATATGTAAGAGGAAAAATTCTAGAGATCTGTTTTAAAACAATCTGTTTTAAAACAAGTGTACTAAATGTACACTTAAAAATTAAGTTTAGCACTTTTATGTTGTGCTTTTTAACACAAGCATTTTAAAATTAAATTAAAAAGTTTATTTATTTTTTTAATTTTTATTTTATATGGGAGGATAGTTGATTAACAATGTTGTGTTAGTTTCAGGTGTACAGCAAAGTGATTCAGTTATACATATACATGTATCTATTCTTTTTCAAATTCTTTTAAAAGTTTGTTTTTTAAAACCAACAATTCATTCACATATTCTGGATTCACTGGAAAATGTGTAGTTTATCATAAAACTACTTGGGTTCAAATACTGATTTGACTCCTTATTGAGCCATGTGATCCAGCTCAAATTACTGAATTTATAAAGTCTTTTTTTCCTTATCTGCAAATTTGTCATAATTATAAGAACCTACTCACAGGTTTGTTGAATTTCTGAGTGACTTTCCTTTGCTCCTACATGGCAAATAGAGACATAAGAAATATTCCGTGGTAATACAAGTTACTGGATTTAAGGAGATTGGTTATTCGATTGCTCTAGTCTTATAATCCCATCACTAGAAGTGAGAAAAATTAGAACTTCCATTTCAAATGACCCCTTATTGAAAAAATTATCAGGAAGAAACTTTAAAGAGTTCACTATTGCAAAATGAGAAAAGCATAAATCAGTCTACAAACATTATAATAGTAAATATTACAGTAGAAAGAATTTTGAATCACTAACTTTGAACCTGAATTGTCATAGGCCTTCCATTACCAAGAGTCTCAAAATATTTGGCATTTTTAGGGGAAAAAAAGGAAGTAGAAATATTTTCTCCTGCTGAGTCATAGATTTGGGCGGTTAAGGCATAGCTATTTTCCGAAAGAAAGAGGTAGCTTATCTTAGTTAAAGAAGTATTGTATTCTTGGGCTTCCCTGGTGGCACAGTGGTTGGTTGTCCGCCTGCCGATGCAGGGGACTTGGGTTCGTGCCCCGGTCCAGGAAGATCCCACATGCCGCGGAGTGGCTGGGCCTGTGAGCCATGGCTGCTGAGCCTGTGCATCCGGAGCATGTGCTCCGCAATGGGAGAGGCCACAACAGTGAGAAGCCCACGTACCACAAAAAAAAAAAAGTATTGTATTCTTAAAGCAATGGAAATAATCTGTCCTGTAAATTCAAAACGAATTCATGTATTTTATATATAATACTTGCTTTTGGAATACGAAGAATATATGAAAACTAAAAGACATTCTTTGAGTAGGAAATCAATTATGTAACTAAAACTATTTTTGTTTCAGAATTTGCTAAATCAGTTGATTAAAATACAAAAAGCTCAGGGTTTAATGCTTTCATTTAAAGTATCAAAATAATATGTAGTAGCATAAAATAAATTTTGAGAGAGAGATTATAAACACTGAAAATAAAACTGTTTTTCAGATAAAAATACCTACTATATTTTAATCATTGTGTTTTCCCTTTACATGTCATTTGAATAACAAAATCTGGAAAATATTTTGGAAGCTTTAATGCTTAAAAATAACAAGAGTGGATACTGAACTAACAGACATTAAAATTGGGGATACATTTAAAAAATGTCAATATGTTAAATTTCTTCAAAGATGAAAGCAATATAATAAAGAAAAAATATGAAATCTAAAAGATAGTCTTGAATGGGAAATCAATTATATAATTAAACTTCCATTATTGTTTCAGGATTTGCTAAATAATTTGATTAAGGTACATTGATCCCAGTTGCAAATATGTGATGTGTTAGTCATCAGAACCACTACAATGACTTTCAAAATCAGAAGAGCACACTTAGCACCAGTCTACTCAGAAGAAAAAATCATAGGAACCACAGCCTGCCAGCTGGGCAACATCAAATGTTCTCTGAATGGTAGTCCTTGCAGTAGTCCTCAGGAGGATAGAGGGCTGTAGGGAGCCATTATCTCTACAGGTTATTGATCAAGTGCAAAGCTTAAAATCCACTAGTGGGCATGGAAGCCACGCTGGCTTAAAAGCCTCAAGTACCATGAAGGGTGATATGTCTTGGAACAACTCTATAAACATAGCTTCCAATTTTATGTACCCATTTATAAAGTATATACCCATTTATAAGGTGTGTGCCCATTTATAAAGGGATCCACTCTAAAAGAAATGCAAACCAAGGAGCCTCTACCAGGATTTTATAGTCCTCCCAGTAGAGGTGTAGTTTTTTTTTTTTTTTTGCAGTACGCGGGCCTCTCACTCTTTGGCCTCTCCCACTGCGAAGCACAGGCTCCAGACGCGCAGGCCCAGCAGCCATGGCTCATGGGCCCAGCCGCTCCGCAGCATGTGGGATCCTCCCGGACCGGGGCAAGAACCCGCATTCCCTGCATCGGCAGGCGGACTCTCAACCACTGCGCCACCAGGGAAGCCCCAGAGGTGTAGTTTTTAACAAAAGCAATATTGCCTAGTCACATAATTAACACAAAATATCTTTAACTGTTTCCAGAGATTAGAAAGTTAACCAAAGGACAATTACCCAAGCAGAACAATGGAAAAGGGTCTTATTAACTCTTTACTCTCATATTACAAGCAAAGATGGTCTTCTCTCAGACCTAATTGTGTGCTCTTCCAATATAGAGGGTTCTAAGTAATACTAGAAAAAAAAAAAAAAAAACACTAAGATGTACTAATTACCTATGAGAAAATACAGTCAGATAAAAAACTGAAAATTAAGAGTTTTTTCCAATTAAATTAATTAGGTATTCATATTATTTATAGAAAATTAGAGTATTCAATGATTTATTAAAAACTAGGAACTAGATTTTCACAATTAAATGTAGAAAATTCAGAAGCAAACATAATTAAATATATCCTATTTTTGTATATTTGTTAAGTGAAGTCTCAAAATAAAACATTATTTTGTAAAACACTATAGCATTCAAGATCCACACACATTATGGATAATCAATTGTTTTAAATAAACTGTTTACTCTCAATAACTTTGTTATTGAGAGTGAACAAACATAAAAAATAGAGTTTCTGCTTAGAACAAAGAATTTTTTTTGAAACTGAGTTTTTCTTGTTTTTTTATTTTATTTTTTTATACAAAGTATGTTCTTATTAGTTACCCATTTTATACAAATTAGTGTATATATATCAATCCCAATCCCCAATTCATCATACCACTATCACCCCACACCACTGCTTTCCCCCCTTGATGTCCACACATTTGTTGTCTACACCTGTGTCTCTATTTCTGTCTTGCAAACCGGTTAATTTGCACCATTTTTCAAGACTCCACATATATGCGTTAATATATGATATTTGTTTTTCTCTTTCTGACTTAATTCACTCTGTATGAGAGTCTCTAGGTCCATCCACATCTCTGCAAATGACCCAATTTTGTTCCTTCTTATGGCTGAGTAATATTCCATTGTATATATGTCCCACATCTTCTTTATCCATTCATCTGTCAATGGGCATTTAGCTTCCAGGACCTGGCTATTGTAAAGAGTGCTGCAATGAATATTGGGGTTCATGTGTCTTTTTGAATTATGGATTTCTCTGGGTATATGTCCAGTAGTGGGATTGCTTTGTCATATGGTAATTTTATTTTTAGCTTTTTAAGGAATTTCCATACTGTTCTCCATAGGGGCTGTATCAGTTTACATTCCCACCAACAGTGCAAGAGGGTTCCCTTTTCTCTATACCCTCTCCAGCATTTATTGTTTATAGATTTTCTGATGATACCCATTCTAACCACTGTAGTTCTGATTTACATTTCTCTAATAATTAGTGATGTTGAACAGCTTTTCTTATGCCTCTTGGCCATCTGTACATCTTCTTTGGAGAAATGTCTATTTAGGCCTTCTGCCCATTTTTGGATTGGGTTGTTTGTTTTTTTTATTATTGAGGTGAATGAGCTGTTTATATATTTTGGAGATTAGTCCTTTGTCTGTTGATTCATTTGCAAATATTTTCTTCCACTTTGAGGGTTGTCTTTTCATCTTGTTTATAGTTTCCTTTGTTGTGCAAAAGCTTTTAAATTTCATTAAGTCTCATTCGTTTATCTTTGTGTTTATTTCCATTACTCCAGGAGGTGGGTCAAAAAAGATCTTGCTGTGATTTATGTCAAAGAGTGTTCTTCCTATGTTTTCCTCTAAGAATTTTATAGTGTCTGGTCTTACATTTAGGTCTTTAATCCTTTTTGAGTTTATTTTTGTACATGGTGTTAGGGATTGTTCTAAATTCATTCTTTTACATATAATTGTCCAGTTTTCCCAGCACCACTTATTGAAGAGACTGTCTTTTCTCCACTGTATATCTTTGCCTCCTTTGTCATAGATTAGTTGACCATAGGTGCATGGGTTTATCTCTGGGCTTTCTATCCTGTTCCATTCATCTATATTTCTGTTTTTGTGCCAGTACCATATTGTCTTGATTACTGTAGCTTTGTAGTATAGTCTGAAGTCAGGGAGTCTGATTCTTCCAGCTCCGTTTTTTTCCCTCAAGATTTCTTTGGCTATGTGGGATCTTATGTGTCTCCATTCACATTTTAAGATTTTTTTTTCTAGTTCTGTAAAAAATGCCATTGATAATTTAAAGGTATTGCATTGAGTCTGTAGACTGCTTTGGGTAGTATAGTCATTTTCACAATATTTATTCTCCCAATCCAAGAACATGATATATCTTTCCATCTCATTGTGCCATCTGTGATTTCTTTCATCAGTGTCTTATAGTTTTCCGAGTACAAGTCTTTTACCTCCTTAGGTAGGTTTATTCCTAGGTATTTTTTTCTTTTTGTTGCAATGGTGAATGGGGTTGTTTCCTTAATTTCACTTTCTTATCTTTTGTTGTTAGTGTTTAGGAATGCATGAAATTTCTGTGCATTAATTTTGTATCCTGCAACTTTACCAAATTCATTGATTAGCTCTAGTAGTTTTCTGGTGGCATCTTTAGGATTTTCTGTGCATAATATAATGTAATCTGCAAACATATACAGTTCTACCTTTGTTTTCCAATTTGAATTCTTTTTACTTCTTTTTCTTGTCTTATTGCCATGACTAGGACTTCCAAAACTATGTTGAATAATCACGGCAAGAGCAGACATCCGTGTCTTGTACCTGGTCTTAGAGGTAATGCTTTCAATTTTCCACCATTGAGAATGATATTTGCTGTTGGTTTGTCATATATGGACTTTATCATGTTGAGGTAGGTTCCCTCTATGCCTACTTTCAGAAGAGTTTTTTTCATAAATCGGTGTTGAGTTTTGTCGAAAGATTTTTCTGCATCGTGTGAGACGACTATATGGTTTTTATTCTTCAGTTTGTTAATATGGTGTATCACATTGATTTGCATATATTGAAGAATCCTTGCATCCCTGGGATAAACCCCACTTGATCATAGTGTATGATCTTTTTAATGTGTTGTTGGATTCTGTTTGCTAGTATTTGGTTCAGGATTTTTGTATCTATGTTCGTCAGTGGTATTGGCCTGTAGTTTTCTTTTTTTGTGACATCTTTGTCTGGTTTTGGTATCACGGTGATGGTGGCCTCGTAGAATGAGTTTAGGAGTGTTCCTCCCTCTGCTCTATCTTGGAAGAGTTTGAGAAGGATAGGTGTTAGCTCTGTGGTAATGCTTGATAGAATTCACCTTTGAAGCCGTCTGGTCTTGGGCTTTTGCTAGTTGGAAGATTTTTAATCACAGTTTAAATTTCAGTGCTTGTGGTTGGTCTGCTTATATTTTCTATTTCTTCCTGGTTCAGTCTTGGAATGTTGTGATTTTCTAAGAATTTGTCCCTTTTTCCAGGTTATCCATTTTATTGGCATATAGTTGCTTGTAGTGATCTCTCATGATCCTTTGTATTTCTACAGTGTCAGTTATTACTTCTCCTTTTTCATTTCTAATTCTATTGATTTTAGGTTTTTCCCTCTTTTTCTTGATGAGTATGGCTAATAGTTTATCAATTTTGTTTATCTTCTCAAAGAACCAGATTTTAGTTTTATTGATCTTTGCTATCTTTTCCTTCATTTCTTTTTCATTTCTTTCTGATCTGATCTTTATGATGTCTTTCCTTCTGCTAAATTTGGGATGCTTTTGTTCTTCATTCTCTTATTGCTTTAGGTGTAAAGTTAGGTTGTTTATTTGAGATGTTTCTTGTTTCTTGAGGTAGGATTGTATTACTATAGACTTCCCTCTTAGAACTGCTTTTGCTGCACCCCATAGGTTTTGGGTTGTTGTGTTTTCATTGTTATTTGTTTCTAGGTGTTTTTTGATTTCCTCTTTGACTTCTTCAGTGATCTCTTCATTATTTAGTAGCATATTGCTTAGCTTCCATGTGTTTGTATTTTTTACAGATGTTTTCCTGGTTTCATAGCATTGTACTTGGAAAAGATACTTGGTGCAATTTTCATTTTCTTAAATTTACCAAGGCTTGATTTGTGACCCAAGATAAGATCTATCCTGGAGAATCTTCCATGAACACTTGAGAAGAAAGTGTATTGTGTTGATTTTGGATGGAATGTCCTATAAATATCAATTAAGTCCATCTTGTTTAATGTGTCATTTAAAGCTTGTGTGTCCTTATTTATTTTTATTTTGGTAGATATGTCCATTGGGGAAAATGGGGTGTTAAAGTCCCCTATTATTAATATGTTACTTTCAATTTCCCTTTATATGGCTGTTAGCATTTTCCTTATGTACTGAGGTGCTCCTATGTTGGGTACATAAATATTTACAATTGTTATATCTTCTTTTTGGATTTATCCCTTGATCATTATGTAGTGTCCTTCTTTGTCTTTTGTAGTAGTCTTTATTTTAAAGTCTATTTTTTCTGATATGGGAATTGCTACTCTAGCTTTCTTTTGATTTCCATTTGCATGGAATATCTTTTTCCATCTCCTCACTTTCAGTCTGTATGTGCCCCTAGGTCTGAAGTGGGTCTCTTGTAGACAGCATATATATTGATCTTGTTTGTATCCACTTAACCAGTCTATGTTTTTTTTGGCTGGAGCACTTATTCCATTTACATTTAAGGTAATTATTGATATGTATATTCCTATTACCATTTTCTTAATTGTTTTGTGTTTGCTTTTGTAGGTCTTTTTCTTCTCTTCTGTTTCCTGCCTAGAGAAGTTCCTCTTGCATTTGTTGTAAAGCTGGTTTGGTGGTGCTCAATTCTCTTACCTTTTGCTTGTCTGTAAAGGTTTTAATTTCTCCATTGAATCTGAATGAGATCCTTGCTGGGTAGAGTAAACTTGGTTGTAGGTTTTTCCCTTTCATCACTTTAAATATGTCCTGGCACTCCCTTCTGGTTTGCAGAGTTTCTGCTGAAAGATCAGCTGTTAACCGTAAGGGGATTCCCTTGTATATTATTTGTTGTTTTTCAATTGCTGCTTTCAATATTTTTTCTTTGCATTTAATTTTTGATAGTTTGATAAATATGTGTCTTAGCATGTTTCTCTTTGCATTTATCCTGTATGGGACTCTGTCCTTCCTGTAATTGATTGACTATTTCCTTTCTCATATTAAGGAAGTTTTCAACTATAATTACTTCAAATATTTTCTCAGTCCCTTTCATTTTCTCTTCTTCTTCTGGGACCCCTTTAATTCAAATGTTGGTGTGTTTAGTGTTGTCCCTGATGTCTCTGAGACTATCCTCAATTCTTTTCATTCTTTTTTCTTTATTCTGCTCTGTGGTAGTTATTTCCACAATTTTATCTTCCAGGTCACTTATACGTTCTTCTGCCTTAGTTATTCTGCTATTGCTTCCTTTGAGAGAATTTTTAATTTCATTTATTTTGTTGTTCATGATTGTTTGTTTGCTCTTTAGTTCTTCTAGGTCCTTTTAAAATGTTTCTTGTATTTTCTCCATTCTCTTTCCAAGATTTTGTGTACTCTTTACTAACATTACTCTGAATTATTTTGCATGTAGACTACCTATTTCCTCTTCATTTGTTTGTTCTGGTGGCTTTTTATCTTGCTCCTTCATCTGCTGCATATTTCTTTGTCTTCCCATTTTGCTTAACTTACTGTGCTTGGGGTCTCCTTTTCCCAGGCTGCAGGTTCATAGTTCCCATTGTTTTTGGTGTCTGTCCCCAGTGGGTAAGTTTGGTTCAGTGGTTTGTGTTGGCTTCCTGGTGGAGGGGAATGATGCCTGTTCTCTGGTGGATGAGGCTGGATCTTGTCTTTCTGGTGGGCAGGACTGCATCCAGTGGTGTCTTTTGGGGTGTCTGTGAACTTATTATGATTTTAGGCAGCCTCTCTGCTAATGGGTGGGATTGTGTTCCTGTCTTACTAGTTGTTTGGCATAGGGTTTCCAGCACTGGAGCTTGCTGGTCGCTGAGTGGAGCTGGGTCTTAGCATTGAGACAGAGGTCTCTGGGAGAGCTCTTGCCCATTGGTATTACATGGGGCCGGGAGGTATCCTGTGGTCCAGTGTCCTAAATTCAGCTCTCCCACCTCTGAGGCTCAGGCCTGACACCTGGCCAGAGCACAAAGACCCAGTCAGCCACATGGCTGCTAGTGTTGGATGGTCTTCTGCAGAGACAGGTGTAATCTGTGGCTCACCATGCAGATAAGGACAGTCCAATTTTCTTAAATTTACTGAGGCTTGATTTGTGACCCAAGATATGATCTATCCTGGAGAATGTTCTGTGTGCACTTGAGAAGAAAGTGTAATCTGCTGTTTTCGGATGGAATGTCCTGTACTATCAATTATATCTATCTGGTCTACTGTGTCATTTAAAGCTTTTGTTTCCTTATTAATTTTCTGTCTGGATGATCTGTCCATTGGGGTAATTGAGGTGTAAAGTCCCACACTATTATTGTGTTACTATCAATTTATAGTTTTTAACATTTGCCTTATGTATTGAAGTGCTCCTATGTTGGGTACATATGTATTTTTAATTGTTATATCTTCTTCTTGGATTGATTGCTTGATCATTTTGTAGTGCCTTTCCTTGTCTCTTGTAACATTTTTTTATTTTAAAGTCTATTTTATCTGAAATGAGTATTTCTGCTCCAGCTTTCTTTTGAGTTCCATTTGCATGGAATAGCTTTTTCTATCCCCTCACTTTCAGTCTATATGTGTCCATAGGTCTGAAGTGGGTCTCTTGTAGACAATATATATATATAGGTTTTATTTTTGTATCCATTTAGTGAGCCTGTGTCTTTTAGTTAGAGTATTAATCAATTCACATTCAGTGTGATTATCGACATATATGTTCCTATTACCATTTCCTTAATTGTTTTGGGTTTGTTTTTGTAGGTCTTTTTCTTCTCTTGTGTTTCCCACTTAGAGAAATTCTCTTAGCATTTGTTGTAGAGCTGGTTTTGTGGTTCTGAATTCTCTTAGCTTTTGCTTGTCTGTAAAGCTTTTCACTTTTCTGTCAAGTCTGAATGAGATCTTTGCTGGGTAGAGTAATGTTGGTTGTAGGTTCTTCCATTTCACTACTTTAAATATATCATGCCACTCCCTTCTGACTTGTAAAGTTTTTGCTGAGAAATCAGCTGTTAATCTTATAGGAGTTCCCCTGTATGTTATTTGTGGTTTTACTATTGTTGCTTTCAATAAATTTTCTTTGTCTTTAATTTTTGTCACTTTGATTACTGTCTCAGCATGTTTCTCCTGCTTGGGACTCTCTGTGAATCCTGGACTTAGGTGGTTATTTCATTTCTCATGTTAAGGAAGTTTTTGACTATAATCTCTTCAACTATTTTCTCAGGTCTTTTCTCTCTCTCTTCTCCTTCTGGGACCCCTACAATGCAAATGTTGTTTTGTTTAATGTTGTCCCAGAAGTCTCTTAGTCTGTCTTCATTTCTTTTCATTCTTTTTTTTATTATTATTATTCTGTTCCATGGCAGTGAATTCCACCCTTTTTTCTTCCAGGTCACTTATCCGTTTTTCTTCCTCAGTGATTCTGCGATTGATTCTTTCTAGTGTATTTTTCATTTCAGTTATTGTGTTGTGACTCTCTGTTTGTTTGTTCTTTATTTCTTCTAGGTCTTTGTTAAACATTTCTTTCATCTTCTCGATCTTTGCCTCCATTATTTTTCCAAGTTCCTGCATCATCTTCATTATCATTTTTCTGAATTTTTTTTCTGGAAGTTTGCCTATCTCCATTTCATTTAGTTGTTTTTCTGGGATTTTATCTTGTTTTTTCATCTGGTACATAGTTCTCTGCCTTTTCATTTTGTCTATTTTTCTGTGAATGTAGTTTTCATTCCACAGGCTGCAGGATTGTAGTTCTTCTTGCTTCTGCTCAGTACAAAGAATGTTTTTGTTTGTAAAAATAAAAATACAGTGAAAATCATATTCCTATATTTTAAAATTCACTTCACAACTGGAAGTTATGTAATGAAAATAAAGTACTTTTTCTGTAATACCATAAGTGATATAATAGTGGTATGTAAAGAGGTGGTGGTGAGAACAGACTTGTGGTTGCCAAGGGGTTAAAGAGTGGGAGAAGGATGTATTGGGAGCTTGAGATTAGCAGATGAAAACTATTATATATATAGAATGGATAAACAGCAATGTTCTACTGTATAGTGCAAAGAACTATATTCTATATGTTTTTATAAACCATAACAGAAAAGAATATGAAAAAGAATATACATATGTATGTTAATGGAATCACTTTGCTGTACTGCAGAAATTAATACAACATTGTAAGTCAACTATACTTCAATAAGATAAATTTTAAAATTAAATATAAAAATGACATGGGAACAATTAAAAATAAAAGATTACTTATATTTTCATGTTCAAGAATGTTTTCATTGAAGTATTGGCATATGAACTTGACACTGGGAAAAGTGGAGGTTACTAGATAATGAAGGCTATTTCATCCAAGGAAGAAAGTTGACTAACTTCACAGAGATATAGAACAATTTATCATGTCCTTGAAAATGTAGTTAGTATGTTTTAGGGTGCAGAGCAAAAGCATTGGAGACTAGGAGTTGAAAGTAAAAAAATCAGGGAGTGAGGACAGCAGTAGTATGGAAAACAAACAATTTTAAAGGAACACCAAATTTGTATGAGATGTGTTCTCTACAAAAATCCTATGCAGAGGCTTTTGCAGTCTGTATTATCAATAAGAAACCTGAGACTCAAAGACTTTAAGTCATTTTTTCAAGGTCAGTTTTCACTAAATATCATTACTAAATTTAAACTTAAGTCGGTCTGACTCCAAGATTCAATCTCTTTCCACTAGCCCATTCAACCAGATTGAGATGGGCACACTTTTATATCATGCTAATATACTCAGGTTTCCTCATGTAGGATTTGTGGAGTCATGTAAATTATTTTAAAAAATGTTAAAATTATGGCATGTGAAATAGAGTACAAAATAATGATCCTGGAAGGGAATAACATAATTCTAATGGTTTAAGATTACAACCACAAAAAGACTTCAAAATACACTTCTCCTGATTTATAGGTATTATTTATAAGTATTTCCTTTGTTCAGTTATGGCAATTCCCAAGAAATGATAACCCCCCAAATTTCTCACATTTTTGTTCAATAATGTGTCCCTTTTTGGGAGGGTAGGAAGTTCATTGATGTTTGGAAGCTCAAGTTAACAAAATATAAAATTATAAAAATATAATTAATCACTGCATGTTTCATTTGTGGTTCCACTAGTTTAACATTATTTGTCTTGTGTGTGTGTGTGTGTGTGTGTGTGTGTGTTCAAGTGCATACACAAGAACACTGCCAGCATCTCACAGAGTGTTTTAACATTGAGAATTGAGATGGGAATGCAAAGAGAGTCAGGGCAATTCATTTAATCATTCTTTTAGTATACACTGTAATTTAGAGAGTGTAGAGTGTCTTGGGTACAATACTTAAGGAAAATGTCCAAAATCAATCAGACTAGGTAAATTTTTCTCCCTAAGTTGTATTCAGTCACGTCAGGAACAGTTTCAGTGTGTAGTCTGTTTGAAGCATGCTGTGAGAGGTAAAGTTCCTTGGCAGAATTTTCTCTTCTCTCTTCTCACTGCAGTGTCTGATCAGTTTGGGTGAATCCTTATCACTGTTAAAATCATGAAAAGGAAATAGGATGAATAGTATCTTATTTAAAGACTGTAGGAGTCAGAGAGTATGCATGACATTGGAGAAATATTATTCCTTTTACAAGAGCAAACATTCTGGTGCCTCATACAAGGGCTCAAATTTCCTGATTCAGATTGATAATAGGCTGACCCAGACACTTATATTTATTTATTTTTATTTTATTTATTTATTTATTTTGGACACATTACTTTGTCATTTTATTTATTTATTTTTAACATCTTTATTGGAGTATAATTGCTTTACAATTGTGTGTTAGTTTCTGCTTTATAACAAAGTGAATCAGTTATACATATACATATGTTCCCATATCTCTTCCCTCTTGCGTCTCCCTGCCTCCCACCCTCCCTATCCCACCCCTCTAGGTGGTCACAAACCACCTAGCTGATCTCCCTGTGCTATGCAGCTGCTTCCCACTAGCTATCTATTTTACGTTTGGTAGTATATATATGTCCATGCCACTCTCTCACCTTGTCACAGCTTACCCTTCCACCACACCATATCCTCAAGTCCATGCTCTAGTAGGTCTGTGTCTTTATTCCCGTCTTACCCCTAGGTTCTTCATGACCTTTTTTTTTTCTTAGATTCCATATATATGTGTTAGCATACGGTATTTGTTTTTCTCTTTCTGACTTACTTCACTCTGTATGACAGACTCTATGTCCATTCACCTCACTACAAATAACTCAATTTCATTTCTTTTTATGGCTGAGTAATATTCCATTGTATATATGTGCCACATCTTCTTTATCCATTCATCTGTTGATGGACACTTAGGTTGCTTCCATGTCCTGGCTATTGTAAATAGAGCTGCAATGAACATTTTGGTACATGACTCTTTTTGAATTATGTTTTTCTCAGGGTATATGCCCAGTAGTGGGATTGCTGGGTCGTATGGTCATTCTATTTGTAGTTTTTTAAGGAACCTCCATACTGTTCTCCATAGTGGCTGTATCAATTTACATTCCCACCAAAAGTGCAAGAGTGTACCCTTTTCTCCACACCCTCTCCAGCATTTATTGTTTCTAGATTTTTTGATGATGGCCATTCTGACGGTTGCAGACATATATTTAAAGGAAAGGGGGGGCTTCTCTGGTGGTGCAGTGGTTGAGAGTTCACCTGCCGATGCAGGGGACACGGGTTCGTGCCCTGGTCCGGGAAGATCCCACATGCCATTGAGCGGGTGGGCCCATGAGCCATGGCCGCTGAGCCTTCGCGTCCGCAGCCTGTGCTCTGCAACGGGAGAGGCCACAGCAATGCAAGGCCTGCGTACCGCCAAAGAAAATAATAATAGTAAAAAAAATAAAATAAATAAAGGCAAGGGAGCCCTTGGCAATTTTAATTTACTTTTAGACATTGACCATATTACATGATAGGGATAAATATCTCCAAAAAGATCATAAAGATATATTGGGAGCAAAAGTGTGTTAGAGATTCCTTTATCTTTCCCAGATTTTATCTGAAATAATTGGTAAGCAAATAAATTGACTTCCACTCAACTAAATTGGTCTTTTGTATTTGCTATTTGCATTGTTTATGTCTATGGCAAACTATAGCAGCACTAGGAATTTTAATAAAAAAATCTACTTTGGAAAGGACCTGCATTCAGGATAATCAAAAATTTCTGAAATTAGTCCTGTTCATTTGCAGGCTATTTGCTGCTGCACCTGTTCAGACAGTGTTCCAACTAACTGGTGATTTAACCATTCCCTTAACACTCTTGATTAAGAACATGTCTTCATCAAACCAGTTGAGAGGCTCTCACACCTGTATTTGAGTTTAGATTTTCTTCCTTCAGAGGATGATCTTAAATTTTGTACAGAAGATTTTGTGCTCAGTTATTTCTCTGCATTTGTTGCAGAGGGGATACATGCTACCACCACCCTATACAACAGGAAGAAATAAATTGCTTTCACCAGACATTTAACCTCCTTTATTTGCCCTAAACTGAGGAAGAGTAATCAATATTAGGAATAGTTTTGTGAGCATAAACTTTATTGTCAGGATCACCTGAAGCTCAAATTCCAAGTCTGTCACTTACTGGCTATGAAGCCTTAGTTGAGCTACTTTAGCTCTTTAAACCTCCTTTTACTTCCCTGTAAAATGGGTACAATCATTCATTATTCCATGGCTTTAAGGATTCAGAGAGATTATGTATTCAACATTCTAACAGAACTCCTGAGGCATAGGAAGTTCTTAATACACTGAGGTACAAAATGTTCTTTAATTTTAAACCCAGGAAGATTTAAACCTACCCACACTCTTAATTATTAATGTCCAATATTGAATTTATTCCTAAGTTGTCTCTGTCTGTTGCCAACTTGGGACTTCCTTTGCAGCAAACATCTTTCTCTCTTTCTCTTTCATTCCCTAGGTCCTAGCAGGTAGTAAGTTTTCTAAATTTTTTTTCAAAAATGATAATTTTTTAAATATGTTGTATAACATTTAATGTTTTAGGAAATCACATAATCACAAAATATAAAGAGGGATATTGGGATTCTTTTGTTCATGACTGTAACTGTAAAAGCAAGAAGAATGGTTTATAAAACTACATAATAATGTAGAAATGAATGAATGCTTGCATACTTTCTATTATAGCTAATCAAGTAAATGGGTACTTTTCAGTTCTGGATGCAAAACTCTCTGACTTCAAATTTACCCACACAAACAGGACCATTCTTTAGGCAATTAGCTAATAGCACTTTTCTATTCCTGTTTAAATGTTATCAGTAGATGTGAAATCCAGCTTACCACAATATCATCCTATTCTTATCCATTCAACCACCCATATCTCTTCATGCACATAGATTTTCTATTACAATGTATCTTTAAAAAATAATCAGATATAAATACATAGAGAATTTGAAGGGAAAACATGACATTTTGTAACTGTACTTGGAGATTAATTTTATAAATCAAAAAACCATATTGTATGTCACACCGAATCTCCACACTCCCTAATTAGACCTGATAACAGAACATCACAAGGTAGATTACACTAGTACTTTTGTATTCATGATGTCTACACAAGTCTGTACAGTATATGCTGTTAGCCCATAAACAATGGAACACATAGCGAATTCCATTTCAACACAATTGCCCTGAAGTAACTCAATGTTTCTAACTACAGCTATGCTTCCAGATTTACTTCCATAATATACCTATGGCTTTTGGGAGTCTCAAGCCAGGATAGAAACTCTTACTTAAAAGGAAAAAACCTACAGCAAGTGGAATCAGTCATTTTTAGGACTTGTGTGTTTTTAGTTCTTTGGGGTCTGTACTATTTGAGGATGAGAGATAAGAGTTTAGAGTTTCTAACCAAGAACATTGTGCAATGATTTTTTAGGATACCTAGCAGACATATATTTGATTCTTTAACAAGATCATTTTATATCTCATTTCATTTCTCCTCTAAAGAACTGACAGAACACTGCATCTTCCAGACTATAACAGTGGATTAAAATATACATAGATGTAATGCTGGGCTTTCCAGATATTTATGTATGGTGTTTTTTAAAGATCATTTCAGCTAGAAAACATGTTTCATAATAATAATAATACATAATAGCTTAGTGACTTTTTAATAATTTTCTTCTACATATATGTTTGTTTCACAAAACATAACCTCTTATTTCTATAAACATGAATTTATGCCTTTTAGCCTTCTTTTCATGGAGGGTTTTGCTCTTTATTCAGTTCATTCAATTTTGAATTTTGCCATAATGATACCATTCCTGTGGTTGAAGGCAACATATTTGTTTCATCGATTTTTTTGTGAAGTTAGCTACATTATGATTTTCCTTCCAAAATAATGTTTCTTTCTAATATGAGCTCATCAGATTTTTTTTAGGATAACACTTTTAAGATCTGTAAAATAAATGCAGGTGCTGTGTTCATTGCAAATTTTTTTAAAAAAGATAATATATTGCAAGGCCCTTAGATGTACAATAACTTGAGTTAAGAATATCGTTCATACTTATTATGTCCTTTACTGGATGTTGAGTTTCTTGAAGACAGTGACAGAGGCACATTGCCCAGGACATAGGGATATTATGAAATACTGGCTGACTTAGTCAATGAGAGACTTGCATCCGGAAGAGTGATAGAATTTTCACAAGATTCTACAGTAAGAGGAAAAAAGGTATTTTTATGATTCTTAACGCAGTACTGTTCCCACTGCAACATGTCACTTCCTGAATGAGATTTTGGTACAACATGAAGTTTTGAAAGGAGACAGGATCATATTATTTCTGTGGGAAATAATGTTATCTGTACCTCCAAGATTCATGGCAGGTTATCAAGGAGGAACTCTGTATAACCTGAAATGAATCTTTATTTGATCATCACTATATAAAAAACAAAACTTAGCAGGCAAGAGCTTTTCATTGTCTCTTGAAAGAAGAGGTAGCATGGGCACTTGAGAAGACATATATTAAGAGGACTTTCCCCTGAATCACATACATTTGGACATTAATCAAAAATCTAACCCTTCCGCAATTTAATATTTTGGGGTTTTTATCCTAGTGACTTCCAGTTTTAGATTAATGCAGAGTAACTGGATGAGAAGCAGAGATTTTTGAGCTCTAAATGATAAGCTAATTATTTATTGCTGATTTTCTATCCAATCGGTCTTATATTCATTGGGATGACTTGACCTGTGGTAGCAGCAATAGACAGGACAAACAACAAGGTAGAAAACTTCTGCTATTGCTGATATCTCAAGCTAATTTACCAAAGCCACCAAACAGAGAATGAGCCATTCCTGGTGACTCCTCTCATATAGTAATATTACCATGTTGAACAGCTGAGGCAAAGTGAATGCAGATACCTGGCTTAAACTGGCTATATGGGGAACATTTCAATAGAGGACTTGGCAGGTCTGCCTAAGATGTTCATAAACTCACATGTTAAGTTTAATATCTTATATATTCAATTTTTCAACTTTTTATGATATACTTTCTCCACTCCAAAAACCTCTTCAAACAAATCCACAAAGCTTCCTCCAGGTAGAATTTGTCATACCTTGTATTTTTCTCTCTTTAATTAATGCTTAATTCATTTGCCTGAAGCTTTTCTCACTATGATAACATTAACATGTGCAAAAGGCTTTGTAATCAGGACAAGCAGAATTGAGGCTGAAACAAAGTATTCTCAACTGGACGCTATGCTTCTTCTTATAGGATGTCATATGTGTTATTTGATCACCTCACTCCTATGGTGTTGATAAAATAAAAACCCTACAGTTTTCTCTTCATTTGTTTTCTATTTTTCAGAACATCTTGTTAATTATACATGTTTTCCCTAAATTACTGATATCACAGAACCTAACTCTACTAATTAAACCTAATATACTTGAACCTTAGGCTCAGATATATTTTACCACTTATAAATTGTATCTAAGAATTATCATTTCATAGTTTAAGAAAAGTATCTAGAGCAGGGATTGGCAATTTATGGCCATGAGCCAAATCCAATGTATTGCCTATTTTTATAAATAGAGTTTCATTGAAACACAGCCAAATCCATTCATTTTCTCTGGCTACTTTTGAACCACAATGACATTGTTGAGTAGTTGTGACAGGGACATTATGATCTATGAAGTCTAAAATATTTTCTATCTTGTTCTTTACAGAAAAGGTTTGCTGACCCCAGATCTGAAGTGGTCCACTGAGATTTTATTATTTGTGTAATCTCCTTACATAATTATATTATAAACATTTTATACTAATGCCCTATAAAATAACTTGTCTTGATTTAAAAAAAATATAGCAGCATATTGTAAGGAGGGTATTATGATTGAGTGCTCTTAGGAAATGTTACTAGTTGAGAAGCAGCAATAGTGTTTAGCATTGACTATACACAACTGAAAGGAAGCAGACACAATAACTGTTTCCTCATTCAGAAAGTTCAAAAATCAGAGAACTCTAGAACCTCTTCTGTGTTTTTTTATGCTATAAGCTGAGTTTATTCGATTGCCTACACCAGTAAGAGAAAGAAGTTCTTCTTGCTATTAAGAACGTTAGAAGAAGAAAGCTAAGATTCTTAGATAGAAAGGGGCCATGGAATAGTCAAGGTGGAATGAATTCATTGGGTTTCCTTAAAAGTTCACACTTGAGGCATACCTCACTTCTGCCAATGTAAAGAGGAGTGCAAATAATCTTTTTGGAAGACATCTGCAATCCCAGTGTGCAGAAAATGTCAAGAAACATACAGAGATAAATGGGGACAACTAGAAAACTAAGGTAAATTCATAATTTATTTCTTCAATTTATTCACACATTCATTTTTTTAAGCAAAACATTTATCAAACTACTAGGGGCCATGTTATGCCAGTCACTGTAGATAAAGAAGTAAAAAAAAAAAAGATTTTTATTCTGAAGCATCTCTAATTCTCTGGGTTAGCAAGATGGTGAGGTAAGGGGATGGAAGGGTGGATGAGAACAAGAGGAAGATAAAAGCAAGTGGGAAAGGGTGACTTGTTCTCATTCCAAGGTATATTAAAGATCTCTGAGGAAATTTAAACTTAATAGCTCTTCACAAAACATGTTAGTTTGGGAAAAGTTGAAGAAGATATCAGATCTATATTTTGTGTGTCTTTGTGTGTGTGTGTGTACATATTCAATCATATATTTATAAACAGGTTGAATTACTTAACAATTTATCTTGACCTTAATCTTATTATAATCAGTAAGTTTTTAAATTTCCATGATGCAGTGTACTAAACTGCTCCCCACTGTCACTCAGGAACTCAATGGAACTCTGCCATCTCAAAATTGTGACTTCTAAGGAAATCTTCATCATTAACATTTGGTCACCAGCAGGTAAGAGTGAGGCAGTAGAGGCTCATACAGGGGTTTCATAAGTCACGCCTTGACTTAGACATCAATTCTGCCTACACTCTATTGGCCAAAACTCACCAACACTGCCCCCACAGGGTGCCAGGAGGTTCACAAATGCAACCCCTGGCTAAGCAGTCACTTCTCAGCAATTCCTTTACACTACAGAACTGGTCCCCTTGGTAGAGCTGTCTCTATATCACAAGTGCTTAACAGGTTGCTGTATCTTAAGTAGTTAAAGAATAATTCCGAGGACCATCAGAGTCAACTTTGTTTTCCTACAGCTATTGGAAACCCTCTTAGATCATCTATAATCATCTATCTGATATAATGATTGTTTACAAATATATTTCATATTCCAGTATGGAATGCATATTCTTGAAGATAGGAATTCTGTGTTCATTTTGAAAAATCTTCTTCAGAGATAGGCCCTATCTATGATTGTTCAAAGTTATAGGATCACTACTATTTTAATTTCAACTTGCTATTTCAATGGGTAGACCTGATGGATATTTACTTATTTTGGGTTAAGTTTATTGGGCTCATTCTATGACATAATTCCTACACATTCTTATATTTATAGAAGCTGAAGACTGTTGCATATTACTGACATCAGCTAACCTTTGTGAGCCTAATACCAACAACTCTGAGAAGGCACTTTTGAAGGCCATGGACATGACACTATATTATGGTAAAATGATTAAGAATGTCTTGCGAGATTGCATCATTAAGCTATTACTGCCTTGCTCTGCCATGAGATCATAGTTTACTTTTACTCAGCTTTTGATATTCACAAGCAGTTTTTTCTGGCTACTTACTGACTCTTGACAAGAGTCTTACTAGTGCATTGATCTTGTTTTCCATAAAGTATTTTCAAGCAAAGAAGCCATGGACTTGAATTTATTCCAGAGCAGTATGCTGTTAGCACCAGGATTCTAAAAGTATGTATATTGCTAGAAACATGAGTATTATTTTAATGGGATTTAAATTCTCTTAGAGCAGGTATATAAAATGTTAAATTAAAAAGTAAGTAATTATGAGTCATATATTGCTTATTATTTTTCCTTCCAGTTTTGTCGAGATATTGATATATAGTGCTGTATAAGTTTAAGGTGTCCGACATGATAATATCACTTACATACATTGTGAAATGATTACCACAATAATTTTAGTGAACATTCATCATCTCGCATAGATATAAAATAAAAGAAAAAGAAAAAACATTTTTCTTTGTGATGAGAACTTCCAGGATCCATTCTCTTAACAACTCTCATATGCAACATTCAGCAGTGTTAATTGTATTTATCATGTATCAATACATTACATCCTTAGTACTCATTTATCTTATAACTGGAAATTTTTACTTTTTGATTTCCTTCATCCAATTCTGCTTCCCCCGCCCCCCCGCTACACCCTATCTCTGATAAACACAGATCTGATCTCTTTTGTTTGTTGGTGTTTGAAGTATAATTGACCAACAACACTATACAAGTTCCTGTTACACAGCGTAGTGATTAGATATTCCTATACATTATAAAATGATCACCATGACGAGTCTAGTTACTATCTGTCACCATACAAAGATATTACCTATTTATAAAGGAAAATAATAAAATGCAAATGACTGTATAAAACTTTCCCTTCCCTGGTAGAGTAATAATAAATCAATATAAACAGGATGGTTAACATAATGTATTTCACAAAACAGAGGGTCAAAGTAAGCAGGAGTTACTTTGGCATAAAACCAAACATTGAGGGTATTCAACTTTTGTCTTTAAGGAGATCAAGCTAGAGTAAGATATAGAACATCACATAAGTTAGATTCTATCTAAAACAAAAATTCTATCTAAAGCAGAATGTTTGAATTTTGCAAATGTGAACCACCATTTCTGAGCAAAATCTCAAGATAAAAACTGTCATAAACACAGGTTAAAAATTTGAGTCAGGGCTTCCCTGGTGGCACAGTGGTTGAGAGTCCACCTGCCGATGCAGGGGACGCGGGTTCGTGCCCCAGTCCAGGAGGATCCCACATGCCGTGGAGCAGCTGGGCCCATGAGCCATGGCCACTGAGCCTGTGTGTCTGGAGCCTGTGCTCCGCAATGGGAAAAAATTTGAGTCAATTTTCTTCTTCCAGCCAAACACTGACTTTTGGAATTGAAAACTGTAAATTTCAATAAAGTAGATCCCTACTACATATCTGCCTCCATCTTTTTTAACCAAAACTGTTACAATAATCTCCTAACAGACACTGTTGTCCTCTATAATCCATTATCCAAACACAGAGCAGGTTAGTTTCCCTTAGGCAGTTTCCCAGACAGAGTAGGGAATATAAGGTGTTCATTAGGAATCAATACCTCTGAAAAGATGTAGGAGGATGCAGGATTGCACCAAGGAAGAACCTGAACTGTGATGCATGAACAACAAACACTTGACATAGGAATTCTAGAGGGAATATTGCACATAGAGGTTCTCCTTTGTTGGCTGAAATATCTAGGTCTTTCTGCCCCTGGGCTATGGAACTCCCTGAGAAGGCTACAATTTCAAATGAGGTGGCTCTCTGGAGATACTGAAGGAGCTGACAGTTGGAAGCTGTTTGCTGACTAATCCTTGAAGCTATGATTCTTTCCTGAAAGGTGATCTAAGCAGTATATTTCAGGTCTACCACAAAACAGCAGCAGTCAAAATAAAGTTTTTGAAATATAAAACATTTTATATCTTTATTAACACATAACTCTTTAATGACTTTTTCTGTGGTTAGTGCAAATGTAACATGAAATACAAAAGATGGTACTTGCTAACATCTTTTCAATTTTATCTCCCTCCTCTCTTCCCTTTGCTCAATCACTAATTAGTATTTAGTCTTAGAATTCTTCAAGGAACATTTACTCTTCCCAGCTTAATGACTAGTTATTCCCTAGGTGTGCAATGGTCCATAACCTGATTTCACTTGTACATTTTTTAGCTTCTAGGTCTCAGTTTAAATGATTACATGCACATAGGCCTTCTTAGACCATTCACTATAGCAGTCATTCTCCTGAAGGATATGTTTATTGTTTGTCTCCATATTATGTAATATGTTCTATCAGAGAAGTGATTACATAAATAATGTTGAATGCTATAAGACAATACAATTAGAAATTAATGGCAACATAACTTAAAAGCCATGTTTTATAATAAAATAACATATTACAAAAGCACACTAGGGTTAAAAATGAAATCTAGAAATATTTAGAACTGAATTATAATGAACCTACTGTCAAAATCTGTGACCTATGGTTAATATAATACTTAAATTATAGCATAATAGAATATGAATAAATAAATGTTACAGAAAATAAAATAGATAACCAAGAACTTCATTCAATAATTTCAAACATAGATTTTTAAGAGTTATATTTTTAAAACCTTCAAGGTACAATTAATTTGTTTTTAATCAAGGTGTACCAAAAATCTTTAAATAATACCTAATTTATCTGTTACTTTAATAATGCCCTGTAATTATGTTTCCAACACCAGATCAGGACAAAACAAACAAATAAAAACAAGTACAGGCCCATTTCACTGAGACATGTAGATGTTAAAATTCAGAGGAAATTATTAAGTAATAGTGCATTTATACTTTATGTTTAAAGAGCTTAATTCCAGGGATGTGGAAATGTTTCAATAACAGAAAAAAATAATGTATTACTATATTTGATAACCTTAAAAGATTAAGGGAGATAAACCATTTTGTTTTATAAGTTCTTTCAGGAAAATAAAACAACACAAATAGTTTCATCACTTATTTGTGATAAAAATACTTAGTAAAAGAGTGGAGACTTCTTAAGAATATAAAAGTTGACTTTACTTACCAAATATATATATAACAAATATTACATTACAAATATTACATTACACTTAATAAGGATACTTTATACACATTCCCTTTAACATCAGGAATAGGAAAAGGATAACTAATATTACTTTTTCTGCTACATTGTAATCAAGACCCTAGCCAATCTTATCCATAAAAAAGCAAAATAGAAGTTTAATTTATTTGAACATGATAAAATAATTTACCTAGAAAATCCAATGGAATCAATGAGCTATTAGAGCTAGTTAAAATTTTAGCAAGACTGCAGAAATGCAATAAAAACTTCACATGCCCAACTCAGTATCATTTCTCTACAACAGCTATTATATGCTGGGAAATACAAATGGGAATAAGGTAAGATATAAAGAGCAAGTAAAAATATAACTATCTAGAAACTATGTTACTAAGAATTAATAGATATTTCATGAAAAAATTTTAAATCTCTAATAAAGGAGGGATAATGATCTAAATTAAGGTTTCCCAACCTCAGCATTATTGACACTTTGTAACAGATAATTCTTTGTCATGTAGGGAAGCCCTGTGCATTGTAGGATGTTTTACATCCTTGCCAAGGTGCCAGTAGCGTCTCTCCAATTGTAACAACCAAAATACTAAATATCTCCAGATATTGCCAAATGTCTCCCAGAGGACAAAATTGTCACTGATCTAAAAGAATGAAGAGATAATTCATAAGAGATAACGTAATAATATAAAAAGGTGATTTACCTTTACAAAGTAATATATGATTTCAATGTAATCACAATAACAATTTCATTTGTGAGATCCTTTATAAACTTACTCTTACATACATAGAAATACAGAACGAGTAACTAAGTCAACTTTGTGAAATAAAAGGAATAAAGACTTACCTAGAGAGGCAAAAACATACTTTCAAACTTCAAAGTCAGAATCATGATAATATTTACATCAACAGCAACAATAATAAGCTGTCTTAGCTAAAAAAATAAAAGAGATAAATAAACTATTGGAAAAAATAAAGAGCTAAAAGCAGATAGAGGCACAAGTGAAAATTTATAATATTCTAAAGGTGGCACCAATGCTGTATACTGGGGAAATTTCAGAAATTTTAGTATATGGTGTTAGAAAAACCAGATTAGCATACAGAGAAGAGTAATACTGAATTATTTTCTAAGATTCTAAGTAATATCACGTTCTATTTGCTACATAAAAATGGATTCTAGTTGGATTAAACACAATATATAATTAATAAACACATAAAATACCTTTCTGTCCTGGAGTGGGAAAGAGGTTTTTAAACAAAACTTCAAAAACACAAAAATGAAGCCATACATGATTAACAGATTATATCAGGTTTTTATTTTTCTGTTCATAGGGTGAATGAATGGTGAAAGTTAAAAGATATATAATAAAATATGAAAATATAATCTAGATATCTAGAAATGACAATAGATTCATATCCATAATGGACAGAGAACTCCAGCAAATCAACAAAGAAAAGACTAAATAAAAATATTTAAAAATTACAAGGAAGTAATAAAAACTCAATTTACAGAAGAAAGAGCTGCCAGAGCTAATGAATATATGAAAAACGTTCACAATTGTAAGTAAGCAGAGGAAAGAAAATCCGAGTTACAAAAAGATATGGCTTTGCCTATTGGACTGGCAATGATCAGAAAGCTGGAAAATGTCAAATGTTAGTGGGGATGTGAGTCTCACTGTTGGTAACATCGTGGGTATTGGCAGTCATTCTAGAAAACTCAATATGGGGACATGTGCACAGTCATTCATTGCAGCAATATTCCTAGCCAGGGAAAGGCATTGGAAGAAAATTGTCTATCATTTGGAGAGTGGATGGATAAAATGTGGCAGATAACACCAAGGAGTGTTATAAAGAAGTTAAAAGTTATGACTTAGATATATACACAGCATAATGGATAGATCATAGATATATAATGCTTTGTGAAAAAGAAAACAAGCATGAGAGAGCTAATATAATAATATTTGTTAAGCAGAAACTTGTATCCCATAGTTTAGGTACAATGTCTTTCTGGTAGGAAGTTTCATTCTAAGTCTTTTGTAAATGTCATGTAGTTATGTTCCTCTGGCTGCACCTGTCCTTTGGAGTCAAGTTGCCTACTCTACTTATTTGTATTTCTAATTACATTTTATAACTACGGCTAGAATAAACCGGAGTGTATGTTCAAATTGCATACTATCATTTTATCTTCCTTGTATCTATTTCCTTGCTCTCTGGTAACCTCCAAAGTGTAATAAACAGAAACATAATTTATGCTGTACTTTCAAAATCTGTCCTGTTGCCAGCTTCCCTCACAAGTTGGCAGCATGTCCCAGAAAGCCCTACACAACAAAGAAGACAAACTTATCACAAAATACATATATTTTTTCTTATCACTTTCTCACATTTGAAAAAAATTGGATGAATTGAAAAAAAAAGTCATCTCCCGAATTTGCCTGATACAGATGACTTTTTGAGTCAGGGGACAGAAGGAATTGGAAAACTAAGACATCTTCCCATAAGTTCAAGCTTTTTTATTTCATATAATTAATCAGAGTTACCATGTTAACATTCATGAAACCCAGAATATATTTTCCCACAATCCAGCTATATCTGTCTTCTAAACAGCATCCTTACATTTCAAATGTTTCTTGCTCTTTCCCTCTCTCTTTCCTTGTGTATGAAAGAACATTATATTATATACATATTTAAGTTTGAATTATATATAACAATGCAAAATATAAAAGATATTATAAAGTACTATATGTAAAAAGTAAAACTAACATAATAAACATACTGAAATTTTATATAGAAATTATATATATTTAGATTATATATAAAATTGGAAAGAATATATATACACATATATGTGTGTGTGTGTGTGTATATATATATATATATATATATATATATATATATATATATATAAATTGCCTAAGAAATGGGCTATTTCTACAGGGCTTCAAGCATAAAGCCAATTAGGTCCCTTTTCTATTTCATACTATCTTGTTGTTTTCAGTCCCTCATATACCTGTTCAAGCTTTTTGCACTCCTGATTCCAATAGCTGGCATTGCTCTCAACTTTGTTTTAACCAATAATATAAATGATATGATGATTATGTCTTAATCTACGTAATTGAAAAAAAACGGTCTGCAGTCCAGAGTAAAGGACTTTAGGATTCTAGAGCTCTCTCTCTCTTTTTTTTTTTTTTTCGGTACGTGGGCCTCTCACTGTTGCGGCCTCTCCCGTTGCGGAGCACAGGCTCCAGACGCGCAGGCTCAGCGGCCATGGCTCACGGGCCCAGCCGCTCCGCGGCATGTGAGATCTTCCCGGAACGGGGCATGAACCTGTGTCCCCTGCATTGGCAGGCGGACTCTCAACCACTGCGCCACCAGGGAACCCCTAGAGCTCTCTTTTTAATTTGTCAGCAGTCCAAGTCTGGGTGGGTAAACAAGGTTGAGATGAATTCATCCAACTTCAGCATTAGATTAGCTTCTGTTTTTCATCAATACTTAACTGACAGTTCTGCTGTTCAACAAAATCATTCAATCAGGGCCAGGCACTGTTCTATGAACTGAAAATCTAGAATAAAAAATAATAGACAAGGTCTCTGCTCTCATAGATCTTTCATTTTAATAAGCCAGTCAACAAATAAAGACAATCATTTCATAAACCGAAAAGAGCTATAAAGAAAAATGAAACGGAGTGATGTGATAGCAAGTACATGCCAGGCTTTTGTATGTGTACAGCTAGGAGAAGACCACTTGGAACTGGGTTTTGAGGAAAGACTGTACAAATGTAATATTTGAGTGGAAACCAATGGGAAAGAAAAATCAGACACAGGAAGTCCAATGGATTGGAGACTTGATCTCATAAGTTCCAATGTGCTTTCTATTACTCTTCACTGTCTCCAATAAGATGGGCTATTTCTGTTTTAAAAAGGGCCTATGTATTAATTTCCTCATTTAACTTACTGTATTTGGAGTTTATTGATTTTGTAGTTCTATATTTTCCCTCAAATCATTGTAAGAGATAAAGAGAAGATTGCTGAAATAATAACATTGAATTACCATATTCATTATTTCAATTATTCATATTTTAATAAATGCTATAGGGTGCAAACTCTCTTAAAGAAATAAGTGAAAGGCTTTAATTTGTTCAATTGAAAGACATATCAAATATATATCTTGGTCATTACATAGATAAGACAAAATTTTCTACCCCCCTCTTTTTTATTTTTTTCTTTTTACAGATTGCTCAGGGTGTTTTTTTTTTGTTTGTTTGTTTGTTTTGCTTGTTTATTTAGTTTTGGATGATGATAAAGCAACCAGAAATTTTTGATAAGGTGACCTACTGGAAGAAAGTTGTCTTAGGATACTTGAAGAACAATATAAGAAATTTAATTTCTTTCTTTCATTTAGAATTATGCTAACCATAGGTGAATTGAATAGAAAATCACAATGCTTCTGTCACCTGCGACTTCTTTTCTCAAAGGACAAGGAACAAAAGATTATTTATACCATCAGAAATCATCAGTCTCCCACTTCCCTTTCCCCCATTTTTAAATGAATGGATAATGTAGGCATCTGCCAATATCTGAGTGGTAGATTTTTTAAAGGGACATTTCTAAATATTCTAAGAAATGGTGTGGAGAGGAGTTGATAAGATTGGTGAAATTCAAAATGCAAAAAACATGCTGGAAAATCATGTTAGGAATCCAAATATAAGCATTTAAATGGAGACAACAGTGTTCAAGTTTCATAAATGTATAATAATTAGATTAGAAGCAAAATATGTGAAAGCAGAGAACAATCATTTATTAACCTAGTCTGATGCTCAGAGAATAATCTCAGGTTCACTTGAAAATTTGCAGCTGTTCATAAGTGTTTTAGATCGCTTTCATGCTTAGTTCATCAGTTGAAAAAATTATGCACATATTGTAAAATTCTTGTGCATATGTTACCAGCTCTTCTTTTGCTGTTTATATCACCACTAATTAACATTTATAATTAAGACAAAAACTCTGTTAGCATAATACATGAAAAATTGAAGCAGGTGTTTAGGGTAATAATTTGTATAAATAGCTATTTCCCTACACTGACATCTAAATTATAATTATTAACTAGCTTTTTAATGGATCAAAGTGAAAGTCTTCCTTTTATTTAATTTAAGGAGAAAATAGGAAAGAAAAAATATACCACAAAAATAAACACAGACACTCCAAAATTCTACTATTCTCATTATAATCCTAGTGTATACTACATTTCAAACTTATCCTTCTTGAAGCCCATCTGGTCCTCTTCCCTTCCACCACCTCTGACCTTGTGCTCTTCAGTTCATTCTTGAAAGCATAGTTCTAAACAAAAATTTCCTTCCTGACTTTCTCAGCTCTTCAAGTTTCTTCTCCCATTAGAAGCAGTATGGGCTTTTAAAGCACCTTGTACTATATTCCATTAAAATAGGTACTCACTAAATTAAAATGACTTAATAAATATGTCCATTTTGTCTAGTAAAAGAGCAAAGTACTAGAGGACTTATATCACCAGCACATTGCTAAATTAAGTTAATTTAGCTCATTGAAGTAAATTAAATTAAATTAGCTATTTAAAGAGAGCTACTCACAGTACATGCATCACATATGATATGCCAAATTATGTGGCTTCCAACTTACCTAAAACTCAAAAATTTCATTTCTTATTCCTCTTGCAAAGGCTTTCTTCTACCCGTGTTCAGAATCTAAATTAATGGCATCATTTGTCCCCTAGATGCCCAGGAAGAGACTGCAGATTTATCTACAATCTTTTTCCTTTCTCATCTCTGGGAGTCAATGCTCACAACCCATCATGACAACTAAAATTTAGTTAACATGCATTATGCTCTGGGATGAGAATGTAAGAAAGTATAAAATACTGTATTCTAGTCATGTTCTTTTGAAATGCCTCTGTTATCACTCTTTCTAACACTTCAGTCCTTTGTCCTGTTCATATTCTTATCATTTGCCTAGATGATTCTAATAGCCCTGATTTGAGTTCTCAGCACTCAGTCTTTTAACCTTCACACTGTAGCCAAACTTTTTTTCTAATTTTTTTTCTTATAAAAATTGTTAATTTTTCTTTTCTTTTTCCTATAGATAAGTAATAGCTATAGTTGCCCTTTCTATGTAGTAACTTAATTGTGAAATATATTTAACATATTTAAATTTTAAGTACCTAATTTTTAAGTATTCTAACCAACTTTGATCTGAGCCTGGCCTATTCTCTGTTTGTTTCTCATTCCATTATTCTCCAGTATACACAGAACTCTGCATCATCACCATGACAAAGTATTATATATAATTTCCCTTGGAAGTTTGATCAGATACTCAGAGTGAATTATAGAATAATAATTACTGTATTAGTCAGGGTTCTCCAGAAAAACATAACCAATATGCCATATATATGTGTGTGTGTGTATATATATATATATATGTATGTATACTCTAGATACAGATATAGATATAAGAGGAGACATTACAGGAATTTGCTCACATGGTTATGGTGGCTAAGATGTCCCATCATCTCCTGTCTGTAAGCTGCAAGCACCAGAGAAGTGGTGATGTAATTCAGTTAAGTCCCCTAAAGACTGAAGGACCAGAGGAGCCAATGGTTTCCCAGTTCAAGGCCAAATGAGGGTGGATGGTGGTGGTGGTGGAGGGAACTTCTTTAAGTCTCAGATTCTGGAGACAGGAGCTACAATGTCCAAGGCAGGAGAAGATGGATTTCCAACTCAAGAAGAGAGAGAGAATTTGCTACTCCTCTGGCACTTTGTTCTATTTGAACCCTCATGGATTGGATGATGCCCTCCCACGTTGGTGAAGGTGGATCTTCTTTACTAGATCTACTGATTCTAATGTTAATCTCTTCCAGAAACATCCTCACAGGTACACCCATAAATAATGTTTCATCAGCTATCTGAGCATCCCTAGGCTCTGTCAGGTAGACAAATAAAATTAACCATTTAAAGTCTCCCTTTTGTCAGCTCCACACCTGCACACACCTCCTTAAACCATACTTACAGCCCAGTTAATTTAACATGTAAAATTAACCATCACAATCACTGAGACTTATGTAGTATTTACTATATTACATATATATCCTACCTGCTTTAGAAATATTAACTTGCTCAACACCTTGTGAAGTAAATATTAACATTTTACTCAAATTTTACATGAGAAAACTGAGGTAAAAAGAATTTGCTCAAGCTTACTCTGGAATTAAATAGCAGGATGAGGATTAAAATTCAGAAAGTGTACACCCCAAACCCATATTCAGAAAGAACAAGCGAGACTGGTTCTCTGAGTTGCCACATAAGAGGTGTGAAGCACCACTGCGGTGTACATCTTATTTTAGTCATAGTAAAAATTCAACCACAATGTCTCATGACTCTGTAGTCACTTGACTTACACAAGAATCAGTGTTATATATAAAACCTGTGAAGATAGAATATATTTTACATTTATTAAAATGAGGTGGTTGTAGTACATTTTGCGATGTCAAATGAATGATGCAGTACTTAACAATAAATTCAGAGACAGGGTTAGATATATGACTGTTATAAACCAATATTAAACTATTTGCCTAATGAAAAAGGAGAAATATTAAAACCACAAACTCTAAAATAGATGATTCAAATTATGTCCACTCCACATTGTGATATGCACAAAATATTTACAAGTTAATAATATATAAAACAATTTTGAGGATTCTCTCTATATTCATTCTATAGACATTTTTAAGTTTATAATCTTTAAATATATTTGTCTCTTTTTTATGTAACCAATTGTCAGTTTTGCTGTAATCAGAGGTAAACGCAACTGAACATAATCTTCTAAAAGTTAAAAAAGATATTCTAAATCTCTATAATGTCCTTTTGATGGTAATAACTATTATTTAATGTAAAATCTTTATGGATTTTAGCCTATTAATTCTAAGATTAAAAGAGAACCATTCCATAAATTGTATAGTTTTATTTTTCATAGAAGTTACTACTCTCTGAAGTTGTAGTGTTTATTTACTTGTGCATTTCTCTATAATATGTCCCATAAATACAGTATAAGTTTCATAAGACCATCATTTTGTTTGTCTTATTCACCATTGAATAATCATAATCTGGAATATTTGGACCCATAACAGACATTCAAGTACTTCAGTTTCTATACCCAGGGCAAGTAAACTTGACTTGGGGTCTGAATGTTTGTGTTTTCCAAAAAGTCACATGTTGAAATTCAACCCCAAGATGATGGTATTAGGAGGTGGGCCATTGGGGAGGTGATTAGGTTTTGAGGGTAGAAAGCTCAAAATGGGATTAGTGCCCTTATAGAAGAGGCCCCAGAGAGCTCCTTTGCACCTTCTGCCATGTGAAGATACTATAAATAGATGGCTGTTTCTGAACCAGTAAGCAAGCAGGCATCAGACACCAAATCTGCTGGCAACTTGATCTTGGACCTCCCAGCCTCCAGAACTATGAGAAATAAATGTTTGTTGTGTAAAGCACTCAGTCTATGTTTTTTTTTTTTGTTGTTGTTGTTGTTGTTTTTCAGTACGCGGGCCTCTCACTGTTGTGGCCTTTCCCGTTGCGGAGCACAGGCTCCGGACGTGCAGGCTCAGCGGCCATGGCTCATGGGGCCAGCCGCTCTGCGGCATGTGGGATCTTCCCGGACCGGGGCATGAACGCGTGTCCCCTGCATCGGCAGGCGGACTCTCAACCACTGCGCCACCAGGGAAGGGAAGCCCCCAACATGAGCTCTTCAATGACGTGTACTATGAATAAACTACTACAGATTCTGATGTTTTATTATGAATGTATTTCATGCAATGGTTAAGATTCAGTTGCCTGTATGTTTGCTACTGTTTTATATATATGTTTTAGATGATAAACTTTGTAGTCAGTGTTTAATTTGTACACACTCTATGTTAAGACTTGCTTAATGACTGTTTCTCTAAAGTGATATACCCAATTGAATTCATTAATCATTCCATTTAATATACATAACTGACATTATACCAACAGAAATTAAAATTAAAAACCTTAATCACAGTTGCACCCTGTTAGACCACTTTTTCCAATATTCCATTATAGATTTCACTGTTCATATATGTGTGTTTATGTCTGTAGGTATTAGTTTATGGTTTATGTGGAAATTATCACAGCATAAATATTTTCTACACAGTTGCATTATCTTCATATATATTATTTAAATAAATTCATCAAATGCATTTAAATGATGTAACCTAATTTTTAGCCATGTTATATTGTTCAAGGACAAGCCGTTTCTAGGTTATTACCATTGGAGACAAAGTTGCAATAGATTTCTTCAGATATTGTGCTTTTCCTCTTATTTGAATGATTATCTTGGGATAATTTACTAATAGTCAAAATATATGAACACTTTAAGACTCTACAATTATTGTCAAATCACTTTTCAAAAAAGTTTTACCCTTTGCATTTAATGTTGCCTTTATTGTTAGTATTAACATCATAAATTGATTACCCTACTTCAAGGGCAAAACATTGAAGAAAAGAACACAGTTATAAATCAAGGACAGTTCTTGGGAACCCAAGACATTGAGATCCCAAGGAAAGGGGACAATGTTTAATTACAATCCAAATATATAGGAATAGAGATTGATTTAATAGATATATGGAGGGTGTAAACATCAATAAAAGCAGAAATGAATAAAATTCAGAAATAAAGAAAATCATTACTCAGACAGCTTGGTTTACAGGAATGCATTACAACAGAAGATGCCTGCTGTGGCTCAGGAAGAATTCCACCAAGGACAACCCTTCCTTCCCATGAAATAAAAAAGCTTATGAGTCCAATCCAAATGGACAACGAAGCAAACATTCAATAGTCTGCTCTTTCCTTGGGTATATTTATGATTTGTTGTTTTTGGCTGATGTACAAATAAATGACGACTCTAATGTTTTATTTTAAAAGGTGAAGATATTTAATATGCTCTCTGGTAGGGGTCTCATTTGTTCCTGAGAAGATGTGGGCCACATCTACAACAGCTGTCTTGCAGAATACAGGCAGCTGAGCTGGAGCTAGAAGGAAGAAAGGGTGACACCAGGATCATCTACAAAAATGTGTGATGACATTTTTAAGCTCTGTTTTTAATAAATGAATGATAGTGACCTGTTGTCTTACTTGGCAATTAGTTTATAATTATTTTTAATGTCTTATTTTAAAAGTAATATATAGTTTTCATATTAATGTGAATAACACACTATTAGTACACCTTAGATCTTTCCAAAGTACTTTCATTCATCACATAAAATATTGTCAGCAAAGTCAGTGTGTGTACATGAGAAAAAAGAAAGGAGGGGGGAATCAATCCTTTAAAAAATGGGCGAAATCTATAAGATTTCTTGAGGCAGCTATTCACTATTTCTCCAAGCTCTATTTATAACTGCTATAAAATAATAATCCCCCTTTCTTGTTCACTTTTATAGGCCTGTCTATAGGCCTTAGAAATATTGTGTTTGGATGAAGACATAGAAATCTTAGAAACAGTAAAATCTAGATTTGAGCTTTTGGGCCTTAGCAGAGGAACCTGCTGGCAGAGGCTGGTATTTGCATTTAACCCCCAAAGAAAAGATTTGTTATCAAATATTTGTGAGTTTTGAACAAAATTTTATGAAACTGGTCTGTCACATATGTACAAATACAATAAGAATTCCAAAAAGTGTTCCATAATTTATTTTCTATTGTGCTTCTAAATTATCAGTTAAATCAAACTGAATTTTCCAGGTATTTTGAGACTTAATTGGCTCCCACTTGGGACCTAAGGTGACTTAACTTGTCTAACCTGTAGTCTTCCTATTAAAAACAAAAAAATGTTATATAAGGGTGTTGGTTGAGAATTTAAACCAGGTGATAAATAGAAAGTATAGTCTCCTGAAAATGATAGGGTGACAATATACTGTTTTTGTTTACCTTCTTCACCCTTCCCTCAAATTCAGTTAACCTATGTGAAATTATTAAAATTATTAAAATCAGTGGAAACTTGTCTTCCATAGCTTGTAGGTTTAACAAGAATAAAGAATAGCTTTACTTGAATTTTTCAGCATATAGAGACCTTTCATGAACTACTAAATTTAACTCTCTTAGATATATACTCTTGGCACCAAAACAATTTATTAGCTTAAATAGGTGCTGTGAGAATCCAGAAACAAGAGATGTATATGTCTATACTTAATATAGCAGGGTCAGATTCTGAAAGGTTGCAACTGTTAAGTGAATCTATTGGCGTAATCTTTACTTGGATATCAGATGTAGATATTTTAAAGTCTTTGCTAGCTGTGAGAACCATGAACTAGTTCAGTAAAAAATAAAAATTTCAATAGTATTTCAGAAGGAAGTACATAAGAGTAGATAAAGTTCCCCAGTTAATATCCACCAAGTAATCTGGAGAAAATTCCATAATGGCAAACTTACCAAGCCAAATTTCTGGTAAAAGCAGTCCATTTATATGTGCTCCAGGTACTTTAAGAAAATGTGAAGATCTATTGAGTACATTTATAATTGTTAAGAACTACAAAACTTTTGGTCCTGTGTATCTACATAGTGAAAATAAAAAGCAATGAAGTGTAAGTTGATGTTTAACATTCTGAGTTTTGGAGTTAGACACCTTTGGAGTGGGTACTGGCTCTGCCATTTAGAGGACATTTGATTTTAATCTCACTGAGCATCTTCAATTTTATCTTCTCTAGAGTGAAGAAAGCATCTGTTTCATAAATTTGCCATGAGGCATAAATAAACAACCTGAATATAGAATGCAGTATGGTGCTTGTGGTAGTTGTTAAATAAATCATGGTGATACAGTGATTTAGGACATACAGATTATTTATTTGGTTTACCATGTTTAGAGGAATAGATGATATATAATATTAAAATATGACACAATATATAATAGCTTATTTTATTTACATTATATACTTTTCATACAATAACTTCATTTGAGGTCTCTTTACCTGATTTCCCCACTCACTTTTAATTTGTGAACTCATTTGATATATCATTTATGTATTGGCTTATTTTTCACAATCTATAGGACTCTCTCCCTCATTGTACACTAGATTATTGAGTAAAATACTCTAGGCTCCCAGAATACTGTGTGCTTCTTTAATCATGTTACATTTTACATTTAATTGCAATACTGGCTTAATTTTATATAATTCAATGAAAAACTCCAAAAAGGCATTAACCTTCTGTGTGTGTGTTTGTGTGTGTGATCCAGAGAAGGAATTCAGTAAAAGCCATTATCTGAACTGAGATGTGTTAGGCTATTCAATCACACTTGTAGTGATAGAAGCAAAAAATGTCAACTCATTAAAAATGAAGGTGAATCAAACTTGTTTATGTTTTATGGTTAAAATATTTTATGTTAAATTGTTGTATCCTGCAGATATGTAAATGTTTATATCTCCTCAAACTGTTGAAACGACAAGAATGAATAATAATGTTGCTATCAGAAAAAAAAATCAACTATAAAACAAATACTCAGGACAAATTTTCTTTGGTTTTCAATTACTATTCCTTTATACCAAAGGGTTAAAAAATAGGTAAATCACAGTTTAAGAGAAAGTCTAATAAAGTTTTTAAAAGAAACCCATAACATGTACACCTTAATGTATACAATGTTATATGTCAAGTATATCTCAATAAAGCTGAAAAGAAAGAGAAACCCATAATAAATTGTATATCCTCCAGGAAAATATTTTAGTATTTCATATGAATAAATATTAAGCAGAGAAGATTTTATACGTTACAAAATATTCTCGTGACTTCTTCCCCAGGTATTTGAAAAAAAAATACTACTCCTCTGAAAATTCTCAGTATCACAGAGAAGTAAAAGAAGACACCCCCGCCATTCACCCTCCTAATGAGACAGAAACTTCTCAGACAATTTAAGAAAATTCCTTGCTTATTTGTTTTTATATTTAAGAGCTATCAACAAATGGATATCTACTAGACAGTTGGTTTTGCTTCAAATCATAAATCTGTCATGGCCAGTTTTACCATTTGCTGCCTGACACTTTCCAGTACTAATAATCTCTGCGAAGAATAAGAAGCTGGAGTGGAAAACTCTTTGTAAACCCCCTCTGTATGTAGTACATTTGTCAGTTTCATGTTTTTAACTCTGCTGCTACTGTGGGGATAATTTCTAATTCATTCTCATTTGAAAGTCCTCATTTTATCTGCTTTTCAGAGTGCAGTGTTATCTGATGTTATTTCATGCTGAAATGAAACACTGACTGTACCAGTGGGGATAACTGTTGAGAAGAAAGAACAAAAGAATTGCATATATCTAACTGTCCAGAATTTTCACTGGGGTTGTGCTGAGTTAGAGGATTTACTTATATCCCAAAAGCATTGTTTCATAATATATAGGTTCCTATAAACTTTGAGACTTGTAAAGGAAGTAAGAACTCAACCACAGGTTTCACATTTGGGTGAAATTTTCAAAATGTTATTATTTTTGTCACTTTCTCTTTATTCCCATAAGAAAACAGTTTTGCATATGCCACAAAATTGTCCTTGGGAACTTTGATCTAAAGGACAAAACTTGAGTGTTTAATCTCTGAAAATAGGCAAAAACTTTACATTTATTGATCTGATTACTTTGCAAAAGTGCTCACAAAAGTGCAGTTGGGAAAAAACATTTCAAGAAACCATGACACAGTAAAAGTGATTAAGACTATGTAATCCACAGTTTTAAAAAATTAACTACAAATTAGCTTTTTCTCTTAGATTATAATGATCCTGTTTCTAGAATACATTGCAAAACCAGTTTAATTTTAGATGAACTGAATATAAGAATATTAAAGAGTTTAAACAATCTGAACATATCTGGAAAGCCCTTTTAAAAATCATGTGATAAAACCCCTAGCAGATTTAGTTTTAGACGTATTTGGGACCATATGCAACCATTTTCAAACATACATCATTACTCCAGTTTGAAGGTAAATTAGATAATATTTATACAACTCTTCACATCAATCTTGAAACATACTCTAATATAGCAGTTAGGGTAAAATAGAAATCAGGGTAGTAATAATAATAATAATAATTTTGGCATTTCCTTTTTGAAAAGGTAGTTTAAAAGATACTAATAATATTTGACATCAGCGATCATCAGAGCCACTAATGAATAGATGAGATTTGTAGTTTCCATTATGCAATTCATGTCTATATGTAAATTATTTTATTAGAATTATAGCCCATAGTTTATTAAGACAAAGTTATTTATGTGTTAGGTTAATGTTTAATTGACATGCATAGAATTATAATCAAATGCAAAATAAGTAAAATGTAATAGTGTGTTTCATCTTAATTACATTCATATTTGTAAGGATTTTCTCATTTCCTCTCTCAAAGAGAAAAGAAAATATTTCATAACTACCTTCATAATGTGAAACACCATATGGTTCATTATTCAATCCATTAGAGAAAATTGAAAAGAACAGGTTGTTCTTTTGTAATGTCGTGATCCTAACTTCACCTTCCATTACAGTGAAATTCTGACCTCAGAATATGAGGGGCTTGATCCCAGATCTTTGATCCTAGTTACCAATTTGTTGGTTACCAATTTGTTAACCCTGAGCAATGCATTTGTTGCACTTCTAGGTTTAATCATTTATATAAGAAATATAGCACTCTTGGCTTCAAAATAATCATTAAATTTTGAATAGTAGATATATTCATATTTTATTATATGATAAGTGACAAATTAAAAAATAAGATAGTGCAGTTCAAGGTTACTTTTAAACTTAACTTATTCAACTATCTTGGAAGACTATAATATATCAAACACTATGCTGTGGTGTATATGTCATAGAAACCCTCACTTATAAAGCAGGTGATTGGGTAGGGAAAAATGTGAAGAGAAATTAAAATATTTGATCAGAACCATTGTATACCAGTGCTCAAGCAATTACATGAAGTGAAATATTGAGGGCATAGGTAAGTATAAGTTGTAATGTAAACATGAATTGGAGACACAAACAGTATTAGGATCACATAGCATAAGTGAATAGAGAATCAATTGGTAAACCATTCAGTATAAGGGAAGTACAAGTGCAATTGTACTTGACAAAAGTCTGTTTTCCTATTCTGAGAGTTGTAAATTTAATTGCCTATAGATGTTGTATAGATTTCTTAACAGACTTGAGTGGACTAAATGGCATCCGATGTTTGGTCTCAGTATCCAGGATCAATAGAGAATACTGAAATGTAGTGAACTGGAGTGCAAGGTCCCTGTCTAAAGGGCACAGAGGCTGATATTCATCTAATAATTATGAGAATCTAGTATTGTTCTGTTTTTCACAAAGTGTCCAAATAGCTATGTGAAATCTATCTCTTTTTTTAGTTGACAGAAAGCAATTTTTTTTTTTACTTTTTGTGTTAGGTAAGTTTTTAGTAGACTTCATATTTTAAAGCAGCATAGATAGGTTCACAACAAAATTGAGCAGATTATACATAAATTTCCCATATATTCCCTGCCTCCACACAGGTACAATTTCCTCTGCTATCAATATTCACCACCACAATGGTACCTTTGTTACAATTGAGGAACCTACAATGACACATCATTATTACCCAGTGTCCATAGTTTACATTAGCTTTCACTCTTGATCTTATATCTTCTGTGGGTTTGAACAAATGTATAATGACATGTATCCATTATTATAGTATTATACAGAATGTTTTCAGTGCCCTAAAAATCTTCAGTGTTTTGTCTCATCATCCCTTCTTTTCATTTAACCCCAGAAGCCACTGATTTTGCCTTTTCAATTATGCCAGTCATATAGTTAGAATTATACAGTATGTAGCCTTTTAGCTTGGTTTCTTTCACTTAGTAATATACATCAAAGTTTCCTCCGCATCTTATTACAACTTGATAGCTCATTTATTTTTAGCACTGAATAATATTCCATTATCTACATGTATCACAGTTTGCTTTAACCATTCTTCTACTGCAGGACATGGTGGTTGCTTCCAAGTTTTGGAAATTATAAATAAAGCTAATATAAACTTGTGTGCAGGTTTTAAGGCAGATGCAAGTTTTCAACTCCTTTGTGTAAATATCAATGAACACATTTGCTGGATTTACAGCAAAAGTATATTTACATTTGTAAAACACTGTCAAACTGTCTTCCAAAGTGGTTCAATCATTTTGCTTTCCTACCAACAATGAATGGATGAGAGTTCTTGTTGCTCACATCCTCAACATCGTTTGATGTTTTCAGTGTTTTGGATTACATTCATTCTAATGAATGTGTAGTGATATCTCCTTACTGTTTTATTTTGCAACTCCCTAATGATATATGATGCTGAGCACCATTTCATATGCTTACTTGCTATCTATCTGCTTTGGTGAGATGTCTGTTCAAGTCTTTTGTCCATTTATAATCGGATTATTTGTTTCCTTATCATTTAGTTTGAATAGTCCACTGTATACTTTGAATAATAGTCCTTTATCAGATATGTCTTTTGCAAATATTTTCTCCCAATCTGTGGCTTATCTTCTAATTCTTCTGAAATTGTATTTCACAGAGCAGGTTTTTGATTTTTTTTACTATTTTTTCTTATTTTTATTGTTTAATCCCAGATATCCTTAAAATTTTTTTTTATTGGAGTATCGTGCATTTACAATGTTGTGTTAGTTTCAGGTGTACAACAAAGTAAATCAGTTATACATATACATATATCCACTCTTTTTTTAGATTCTTTTCCCATATAGGCCATTATAGAGTATTGAGTAGAGCTCCCTGTGCTATACAGTAGGTTCTTATTAGTTATTTTATATATAGTAGTGTGTATATGTCAATCCCAATCTCTCAATTTATCCCTTGTCCCCTGGTAACCATAAGTTTGCTTTCTACATCTGTCACTCTACTTCTGTTTTGAAACCAAGTTCATTTATACCCTTTTTTTTTAGATTCAGGTTTTTAATTTTAATGAAGTTCAGCTTACAATTTTTTTTTTTCTCTCATGGTTCATGCCTTTGGTGTTGTATTTAAATATTCATAGCCATACCCAAGGACATTTAGATTTTCTCCTATACTACCTTCTGGGAGATTTATAGTTTTGTGTTTTATACTAGGTCTGTGAATCTTTTTTTTTTTTTTTTTTGTGGTACGCAGGCCTCTCACTGTTGTGGCCTCTCCCATTGTGGAGCACAGGATCTGGACGCGCAGCCTCAGCGGCCATGGTTCATGGGCCTAGCCACTCCGCAGCATGTGAGATCTTCCCGGACCGGGGCACGAATCCATGTCCCCTGCATCGGCAGGCAGACTCTCAACCACTGCGCACCAGGGAAGCTCAGTTTGTGAATCATTTTTTAAGTTTAATTTAATTTTATTTTTTAAAAAAATTTTATTGGAGTATAGTTGATTTACAATGTTGTGTTAGTTCTAGGTATGCAGCAAAGTGAATCAGTTATACATATACATATATCCACTCTTTTTTAGATTCTTTTCCTATGTAGGCCATTACATAGTACTGAGTACAGTTCCCTGTGTATACAGTAGGTCCTTATTAGTTATCTATTTTGTATATAGTAGTGTGTATATGTCAATCCCAATCTCCCAATAATGAACCATTTTGAGTTAATTATTATGAAAAGTGTAAGGTTTGTGACTAGATTCTTTTTGTTTGTTTTTTTTTTGCAGATGGATGCCCAGTTGTTCCAGCACTATTTGTTGAAAAGACTATCTTTGCTCCATTTAACTACCATTTCTCCTTTCTCAAAGATCAGTTGATTACTTATATGGATCTATTTCTAATCTATTTATTCAGTTCTTTTGATCCACTTGTCTGTTCTTTTGAAAATACCCTACTGCTTTGATTACTGTAACTTTATAGTGAGTCTTGAGGTTACCTAGTATCAGTCGTCTAACCTGGTACTTCTTGTTCAACATTATGTTGACTATTCTGGTCTTTTACTAAATCAATACATTTAAAAATATTAAAAAGTAATTATTTTTTAATATTGTGTGTGCCAACACTGTATAGACCAAATTAAACATCTTTGCAAATCGTTTTTAGCCCACAGATTGTGAATGTGTAAAGCCTGCCCCAATATAGTGTTTTGAAAAGATTTCTAAAGAATTTCTGTTTAGTATTATGGTAGGACAATGAGAAGAAAATTTGGATTCTCTTCAAAATTGCTATTTAGAAGGAATAGAACAGAATTGATCATTTAAGAGTTGTGCTAGTGGACCAGACTTCATGATGAGAGCCTGTATTTACTCAAAAAAGAAGCAGGGACTGTGTTCACCTAGGGTTACAGTAAACCAACTACCATGGAAACTACATCCAAGGGAAGCAGATATCAAGAGGGACTCTTAGTTGCTTAGGATAGGTATAACTGCTGGAACCATACAAGGAAGTATCACTGAAAGATGGAAATTTGACAGAAAATCTCTATCATTTTAATGTGGCTTTCTCATGTCATTTTCTGGGTGGAAGCAATAACTCCTTGCCTTGACCATACTACTGTTTGATTCAGGTTCTTTGAAAGAACTTTACACCTGCCATCCAGACTGCTTCCTCTGACCCTGTACCAAACAACAAAAAAAATTCAAGCACTATTTCCTTAAATAAGCCTTTGTTGATCCCCAAGATTATATCAAAATTTTATATCACAAACTGTTATGTACCTTATACTTCCACTTCATACATTTATCATTATTTTAATAAAAAAGCTAATTTTTTTTTTTTTTTTTTTTTTGTGGTATGCGGGCCTCTCACTGTTGTGGCCTCTCCCGTTGCAGAGCACAGGCTCCGGACACGCAGGCTCGGCGGCCATGGCTCACGGGCCCAGCCGCTCTGCGGCATGTGCGATCTTCCCAGACCGGGGCACGAACCCGTGTCCCCTGCGTCGGCAGGCGGACCCTCAACCACTGCACCACCAGGGAAGCCCTCAAAAAGCTAATCTTATGCTTGAGCATTTAATTCTATGTCACCTATCAGAATATAAGCTTCTATAGTGTCCAGAGCCACAGGATTCATTCCCTAGTATATTTATTTAACCTAACACAATCTTTGCATATAGTCAGAATATTGTTTGTTGACTGAATGAATATAAATGAATATATTGTTGGCCTTTGTGGATGTATTCTTTTCTGAAAAGATAGTATGAAAACATTATACATTATGTAATGTATATACATATATACATTATATAAATATACATTATACACATATACATTATACAAAACAAGTATTTAGATATAACATTTAAATACTTGGTGGAAATAAAAACTAAAAAAGAAACCCTGGAAGTGAATTCAAGAAATTACAGATGACTATAACATAAACAAAAGAAGTCTTTCCATTTCTAATCATCATAGCATAACTTGAAAATAATTGTCAAATCAACAAGAACCCAAAACTATACTTTTTGCCTCATTGTGGATTTGAGAGTTACTTCCTTTTTTATACATCTATATCTAGCTAACATTAATTCAAGAGCTTATTGGGAGCTTTCTTTATTTTACGGAATTAGTCACTCTAAGTGGGCAAGTGCAGAATCGTGACATGATTTTCCTTACAATTTTAAAAAAGCCCTGGATTATTATGTTGGGATTTTATTTTCTTGAAATTTCTAATAATAAAACAAAAATTTCAGTTTCACAGCTGTGATGGTTCCTCAGTTTCCATAGAAGAGTACTTTTTATAAAGCGAGGACTGAGAATCCATCCGTATTCATATGTCCCCCTTTCATGACGGCTCAGTTATTATTGTTGGTACTAATAATCTCAGCACTTGGAAAGACTCATTCATACTGCAGGAAAGCAGACTTTCCCAGAAATCAAAACACCAAATGTTCTGAACAAAATAATTGGAAGATAAGAGTCCCCTTAGAATCTGAAATTTTCACTTGACAGAACCTTGACAAATGTGAGTGGGTGTTTAATCAAAAGGAAATTTGTCATAGAGCATAGCTCAAAATTTTCAACACAGCAAAGGAAATATTTGGTTCCTATGGTACAACTGGAGCTTAATCCAGACAGACCATTCCAAGCCTGTCATCCAGATTGGTATTTAATTCAGAAGTCAGTGGCTTGAAGATTCAGTTTCTAGGGTTTGCACAGATATGAAGGCTATGGCTTACTTTCCTACCAAAGGCAGTGATGGTAGAATTGGTGTATGGCTACATTTACAGGTTCTAGGAGATGAGGCAAAGTGTGTGAATTAAAGAAAGATGCAGTGTTCCTTTATGCATGTTTATAAAATGGAAATGATATCATCAGAGACATTATGTTTATACAAATTCACCTTTTGAAAATGATTTTACAAGTGAGAGGATGTGAATTTATAATTTACTTTTTCTTGACAAACATTTTTGAAACTTAATTTTAGATCAACTGAAACATTTTGGAAAATGCCATTTATTAAGTGTGAGTTAGAATAACCTTGCAGAATGTTTAAAGCTGCTTATATCTTCTAATAAAATCTATCCAGCTATTAGAGTAATGCTCTTTTGTCCAAACTGTTTTTCTCCTCATAAGTATTTATTCATTAGAGAGATCAGAAACTATAAAAAAAGTATAAAATCAAGAAAACCCTATTCTTGAAAAACAACTATATGCACATATGTAATACTATATATTCAGATTATTTTTGGAAAAACAATATAATAGTTTATAATTTATATAGCATGTGATACATTTTATCATATATATTTGGATTATTTACTTTGGGAAAAACAAGAGTTTATAATTGTTGAGCCCTTACTAAGTATTGGGCTTATTTATTTATAATAATCCTATTTTACAACCGAACATATTTTGAAGTACACAGTGATCGATTATTGTACACAGCAAGATAATGAAAGAACCTGGATTCTAATACAGATTATCTCATAGGTACTTTTTTCCTTCAATAATATTATTTTCATGTAACTTATTCCCATGGGTGTGCTATTGCTTTTCACTGATTGGTACATCAAACTGTATCTCAAATAGATTTGTCAAGATTTTCCTGATTTTTTTACCCTAAGGTGTATTCCTGTGTATAATCAACCCACTTTAGACCAGTCAGTATGGTTATTGTCATACATAAAACCAAGTTCATTGCTTTAATCTTGTGATCTCCTCTCCCTGGAATGCCACCTCTCACCTTTAAATCCACTCCTTATTCAGCCACCATCATCTTATAACCTAAATCTGCACTTCTTTCCTAATGCACTCCCTGTAACCTGATCATCAAGCAACTTCACTCTCTTCTAAAACTGTGCATGTCATCTGCCCCAGAGACTGGAATTTTTCACATTACACTTCCTATATCCTTAATATTTTTTCTTTCTATAACTACTGACATGCTTAAACATGTATATCACTGTGCTAGAAACTGGAATGTGAAGATGAACAAGATGCATTTCTTTCCCTTAATTTGTTCACCTGTTGATGTCTATATGTTTGTTTTTTGGCAATACACCTGGAGAATATGGTTCCTACATTATACTGAGTTTTAAGATTTACAAATTATCTGAATAACACATTCTGTAAATTTTAATTTATTAGTAACCACTTTATCAAACTCATGCCTCAGAAAATGATAAGAATATACCATACAATAAGACTAAAGGTAAACCCAGTATCTTGATATTCTTATGGTTGAGCAGAACACCATGGACAAGTTACCATACCAGAAAAGGACTTCAACTACATGCAGGATAGTAAAGATCATCACAATGCCACCATCCAGGATTAGACGTCCAAATCAGTCTACCCGCTATATCTTGGTATCAGAATCTCCAAGGAAAACACAACATAGGCAAGCACTGGATGGAACAATGCCTTTACTCGCATAGGGAAGAGACAGAGTAAGATCAACTCTGATAGAGTGCATTTGTCCCTCATGACTAGCAGCACCCACATACACTCCGTCCCTGCCCATCCCCAGCTGACGCAGGGCAATTGGTCTATACGCACTCTCTAGTGCTGCAGTAGAAGGACCCCTCTTCCTCCCCCATGAAGTCTGAAATACTGAAAGTCAGAAAGCCACTGAGGCACATGAGTGAGGAGAGCATAGGAACTCTTATTGAGTATAAAACAGGACAAGATATTCCCACACAAGTTGCTAAGCCCCGAACAGGCTGTGCGGGCACTTTATCTCTTGGTAAGGAATTGTTCCAGACCCAAGACCCATTCTTCTGTGACCTGTGAGTGAGCAGGGGTCAAAAGACTCATGCATGATTTTCCCAACACTTGTACAGTATGAGAAAAAAATATTTTAAAAAAATACAAATGAATTAACCAAAGTGGAGACAGTAAGTGATTTGTTTTCATTATGTATGGACAGGCTACAGCTGGTATATTTAGACTGATCAGCCATTCCCTCATATCTATTATACACTATTAGGGATTCCTGTCATATTTAACTTGGAGTCTCACCTTTAAAATGAAAAGAAAAGGCAAAAAACTTAAACAGGATTTTTGCTGCATGCAACAGACATTTTTACTGGCGTTCATGCCTTTAAGATAATCACTTACAATGAATGTCCTGTTAAATAGGTCTGTGACATTTTGCAAGCAATGGTGGCCAACTAATAACATATTTGTGTGTAAATGACAATCCAACTTCAATTATACTTTACGATTTGTCCAAATTTCCTCTTTGGTAAGTGAGCTTTTCTTCCATAATTGGAAGTCTGTCCTCTTACCACTCTGTAAGATCTTTGAACAATGAACAAATATCTTCTACTTGGACATACCTCATCACATGCCTAATACACTGTGACGTTGGACCAGGAGCAGACAATAAGTTGGGTGGATTAATGAAATAGTTTCAGATGCAGATGCAAACAACTTTTCATCATTATATTCTGTTTCTATACAATCCTTTCACCTTACATTCTGCCAATGTGATATACTTAAAATAGTATTTACTGCAATGGGTGTATTAATTTTCTTTTGGTGCATAAACAATGACAACAAACTTAGAGCTAAAAACTACATACTATCTCACAATTTCTGTGGGTGAGAATCCTGGGCATGATTTTGCTGAGTCCTCTGCTCTGGATCTCACAGGCCTGCTGTCAGGATGTTAGCCAGGTGGCATGATCATCTGGATGATTGACCGGGGAAGAATCTGCTTCGAAGCTGTCATGCTGTTAGCAGCATAAGTTTCCTTGGGACTGCGGAAATGAGGATCTTGTTTTCTTCCTGGCTGTTAGTTGAAGGCCACTCTCAACCTCTAGAGGCCACTTGAAGCTCCTTGCCACATGGTTTTCTCACAATATGGCAGCTTACTTCTTCATGGCCAAGAAGAGAATCTCTCTCTCTCTGTCTTAACATTGTTGCATTCATAATATAATCTGACCATGGGAGTGAAATCATAACACCTTTGCAATATGACAGATCCTGAAGAAGGGAGTGACATCCCATCACATGTTCCGTCTTTTGTTGATTGAAAGCAAATTACAAGTCCTTCTCACACGCAAGGCGAGAGGATTATACATGGGTGTGGCCACCATAATTGATGTTCTTTTGTCACAAAGGAAAGGTTAAGAAACTTTTACCTATGAAGTTTATTACTCTCCTTAGTGGATTTTTAGTCTAATTTACTTAATTGCATATCTATCTATCTCTATCTCTATCTCTATCTCTATCTCTATCTCTATCTATCTAACTATCTCACAGTGGACATGGGTCTGTTTAACCAACAGAGAAAAAGACTATTAATTAGTAAAAGTTTTACAAAGCCAAATGTCTTTTTTTCCTTCTGATATTGACCTTTTAAAATGAAGGATTTAAATTGACAAATTTTAAATAGATCAGCCAAATAGTTACAGTCTTTTTCAAGATGATATTTTAACCCACTCTCACTTACACATCTTACTTAGCCTGGGGATGAGTGGCCGGAAAAATATAGGTTTTAAGGTTTTAGAACACAGAATATTAGTGTGTCTGACTGGGATATCTGTTTTTCATGAGAGTGCCTGCTCACCAAATAAATTCCTTACTATCTATCTATCATGGACTTCAATTTTCCAACAGAATAGCCTGATTCATCACTGTTATGGCAATGACACCCTGCTCTATCTGTCGTTGCCTACTGATTCCCCTGGGGAAACTCTAATATTTCAGGCTTATGTGGAAGATATTAAGTTTGATATAACAGAATTTCTTGCATCTAAGAAATACTAGAAGAGAGGATAGGCATTGACTTTCCCTATTCATACAGGAATTTTAGACACAAAGTTGAAAATGACCTCCCAGAATTTATAGTAGAAAAAAAAAAAGGTCACTATGCCATGGCAAAAATGAGAAAATGAGGCCGAAAGAGGAAACATCATATGTCTTTGGCCACCAAACCAATAAAAAATTCAAACTTAAGTTTTCTAATTTTAAAGCAGTGTCCCTACCCTATATTAATCATTCTATGTATACCTTCCACCCCAAGCCACAAGACAAATTATAGCCCTAATATTATAATAGCACCATAACCCAGTTACATGATGCTGACAGCATTTTTCTTGCCCTTTACATTTTGGTCACTCTACCATTCTACCACCTTCTGAATCTCTGTATCCCTTTCAGTCTTTTACCTCCTCCTCCTCTTGGTATTTGTTCTTCTAATAACTTACAAAATACAATTTTTAAAGTATTATATCAGTTGTTGTCAACAAAGTTTTACTCTAAGAGGGACCAATTCAGTTTTCTCCCATTGTTTCTATCCTATTTTCAGGCCACATGTTGCCTTTTCTCATCTATGCATACTTGTATTCCATTAGCCACTATTATCTACTGCTATACGCTCTGATTTCTGGATCTCTGCTTTCTAAAACCAGCCTCCTGAAGTTCTGGGCATGAAAATCATGAGCATTCATTGTCCTGCCATCCGACGCTTGGAGATGCCACCTATGATAGAGTGGAGTTTTGATAAAGAATGAGATGGAAAAATTTGGAACTACAGTTTTTAACATTTTCATTCATTTACTTGGGCATGGGTTTCAGTGGGTTCAGAGAGGGTATGGAAATGATCTTTGGGAAGACAATATAGCAGGAAAAATACAGAAAATCTTTTGTCCTCAAAAGGGTATATTCTAAAGAGGGAGGTAAATAATCAACAAACAAAAATAAATGGCTATATAATGCAATGTTAAGTACAGAGAATGCATAAAGAAAAATAAAGCAGGGATAGGAAATATATAGTAATGTTAGTTGATGGCATGTTTTAGGTATTATGTTCAGGGAATTTGCTAAGTAACGGGTTTTGGGCAGAGACCTGAGTAAAGAGATCATTCAAATGACTATGAGAGGAGCTTTTTTGGAGTGAGAGCAGCAATGTGAAGATTGCAATAGGGAATGAAAAGTTTTATTTGTGGAAAAAATAATTAAGGTCATAGTGACAAGACATGCAGCAGTATCATACATAAACAATATGGATGAATCACTTAAATCTAATGTTTAGCAAAATAAATTACTATATGACTACATTTATAAGAAGTTCCAAAATGGACAAAATAATTTATGGTGTTAAAATAATAATTTATTTTGGGGATAAAGGAGTAAACAGGATGGTTCCCTCTAAAGGGTTTAGAGTATTTCATTTTTTGAATATGGAATATCCTTTTTATAAAAATTCATTGAGCGGTACACACATAATTAATGTTTTCTTCTGTAACAATTTTACTACAATAAACATATTTTAAAACTCTAAGTGCCAGTGGAAGGAGATAAGCCACACACTAGGGAAAATAAATTAAAATATCAGAAGTAAAGAAGTCCATCAATCTGGATCCTGGATCCTGGAAATACCATACTATATTGTAGTAATTCAACAGACACTTACTAGCACATATTAGATGTTAGATGATCTTCCAAAAGGCAACATTATTCAGGTTCTAATAGGGAAGAAATTACAATAGCATTTAAGAAACAAAACAGACAATTGAAATAAATTTTTATAAACAGGAATTTTCTAAAATGGTGGTATTCATACTATTCTGTGGAGTATAGTATAAAGCTATTGTTCAGTAGAAAACACAGAATACATATGAGGCAAGTGAACATTTGTTTGTTAGGAATTTATGAACACAGTTATTAATGAGCTGACCTGTTGTTCTACTACTTAAAGTCCTTGGTTTATTTCTCCATGCCCTCTGGGTAAGATCTGAATTCTTTATAATGGCTTATTCCTCTTTTCTTCCTTGCACACTTTGTCTTTCACTGAACCCATACATCCTGAAAATGCCTTCTATTCTCTTATCATTACACCTGTACACACTGCTATTTTGGGGCTGAAATTTGCTCAAATCTTCATCTGGCTAATTCTGACTCATTATTCATACATCTCTTTCTCAGTTGGATATTCTTTGACCACCGTATACTGACTTTTGTCCCTTGTTTGAACCTTTAACACTGGAAGGTGACATGGCAACCATCACTTTGTGTTATTTGTGCTTCTTACCTGTCTCTATTCTTGGCTGAACTGTAGTCTGATTGAGGACAAATGTTGTGTCTTGTCCGCTGCTGCATACACACCACCAAGTGCAGTGGCTGGCATACAGGAGAGGCTCGATTCCTTTTTGCTGAATATGTGAATGAATGGAATGGAAGGAAGGAGGAAAGAAGAAATAAAGGAAGGATTGGGTGAAGGAAAGACCAAAGGACTGGACTAGAAATCAGGTCTCTTTACTCCTGGTCCAGGGATTTTCTTTTAAGAATGACCTACCCAAATGGATCTGGGGACAAGCAGAAATAAAAATTACCAAAATGATTCAAAAGAGAGTTTGAGGGCGCTGATAAATGTGAGCAGGGCCGTCTTTAAAAACAAAGCAGCTCTTCAGTTCCAGTTTACTTATGTCATCTGAAAATGCTAATGGTCAGTGTGGCCAGACACTCTGATGTTTGTTTGTTTAAAGATAATCCATAGATGTGGATTTTGAAGAGGTGGTTAGTAATTCTAGCACTGCCATCATCATCATTATTATTTATCTGTAAATAATGTGCTTACCCAGAGTGTAAAACCTTTCTGCCTCATTTCTAAACCCTACTATTTGCTGATCTTCTGTCACAGTCCATCCTAGATAATTCATTTTCAGAATGATGATTCTACAATTTTTCTTAAAGCATTTTTCTAAATTATTGAGGTTTTATTTGGAGCATTCTCACGTGTTGTAAAAAAAGTCAATAGTGATCAGTCTCCTCAGTATGACAGAAACTACGTTCTTTATTTGACCTGACATTTTAAGAAAATAATCTCATAAATTAGGAAGCATTTGGGGATTTTCCTTAGTTTTTATTTTTCCTAATAAATTTTGAAAACTATGATATGTGCTCTCTTGTCTTCTAATAATTCATTCTCATTAATTATTTAAACATATCACTGGAAAAAAATTCTGAGTTGGATTTGAGGTTACATTTTCCTTAGATTTGAATGTGCATTTCTCTTGTTTATGTTACAACAATTTTGGAGCCAATTTTGGATAAAAACAACTAGAAGATATGCATCTGGAAATGTAATGACACAAATTATTAAGGCATAACCTTAAATGACTCAGAAAAAGTAACCTGTTTTATTTTTTGCTTATTGGGCCATAGATGGTTCTCTCCATTGTTAATTACAGTTAAAACTTATTTGTAATAATAGTCTGTCTACAAAAAAAAGTATCCATTTAGCTTTTTCTAACTCTGATTTTCTTATCCTGAGCATTTAGCAGGTTATTCACAGTTATAGTTAGGCTAACAAAGAAATTCTCCTATAAAGAACTTTTTTTTAAAAATAAATTTATTTATTTATTTATTTATTTTGGCTGCGTTGGGTCTCTGTTGCTGCGTGGGCTTTTCTCTGGTTGCAGCCGGGGTGGGGGGCATTCCTCCCTGTGGTGCCTCCCATTGTGGTGGCCTCTCCCGTGGAACATCAGCTTTAGGTGTGTGGGCTCAGCAGCTGCAGCACCCAGGCTCAGTAGTTGTGGCTCGCAGGCTCAATAGTTGTGGTGCATGGGCTCAGCCACTACACAGCATGCGGGATCCTCCTGGACCAGGGCTCGAAACCACGTCCCCTGCATTCGCAGGCAGACTCTTCACCACTGCGCCACCAGGGAAGCCCCTATAAAGAACTTTAAGTTCATAAATTTGAAATCTTACATCAGGTTGTAAACTGGGGATAAAGGCATATTTCCAGGCTAGAGTAATTAGTAATAATACAAGCATATTCCTAGGGTATAGTAACAGACATTAAAAGAGGAAATTTTTCATACTCATGTAACACAAGAAATATAAATATATATATATATATTTAAATCATCGTTAGCTTCAAAAATTATAAATTATATTTGATAGTTTCCCAGAATTTTCTATAATCCCAATTTACCTGTGTTAATTTACTCTGGGACTCGCTTCTAAATTGAAGGTATATAATATTTTTTAAATTTCTCACTGTCTTTATTCTTAGTGCCCCCCAGATTTGTTTCAATGGAGGTTTATAGGCAAAGCTGGACATATTGAGGAGAAAGTCTTGGCTATGAGGATCTCTCACAGATTAGCCCTAATAAACCTTGTTAAACATATGCTTGCAACTGAGTCTTACTGTGGTCCATTTTCTGGAGTAATTCAAGACAAAAGGCATGGATAGGCTAAAATCATTGATATTCATTTACTTTCCATTATAGTACATAGATGATTAGTGGCTGTTTCTTGGAAGAAAGCCAAGAGATATTATTTCATAGAATTTTTTTCTTTTCTGAAAAACCTTGCAATTAATTTACCAAATTTTTTACTGATCACCTATTTTTAACTTACTGTCTTAAGCTGATACTTGAAAGGCAAAGGAGAAGCAAGAAGTTGAATGGAGGCACAAGCCACATATGCAAATGAGTGATTCAAATCTTTTGAAGTGACCGACAGGTTATGCTAGAATGACAGTTACTATGGTTGCCTTCAGAGGAAATATTGAGGATTAAAAAGAAAATCATTTAAAAAACAGGTTAACTATTTGCCTTTTCTTTTACTATTAACTATGTTAACTATTTATCTCTTTGATATGATTGAGAAAAACATACTCAAAAAGGGAATATTTGCTTCATTAAAAGAGAAGTAAGAGAAAAGAATTACTACCTCTGCATGAATATTTAAAAATTCATTGTTTGTAGGAGGATATAGTCCTACCTCAGAGATGTAGCTCTCATCTAGCTAACTCAACAGCAGAGCCTCCAACTACTGCAAGCTTATGATTTCTACTCTGTGTATCAGTTAAATTTTGTTTTATAATAAAAAAATCAGAAACAGTTTAGCATTTTAAAACAACACTTGAATTAGTTTTCTATTCCTATATAACAAATAACCAGGAATTTAGCAGCTTAAAATAACACAATGTCATTATGGTACAATTTCTGTATGTCAGGAGTCCAGCATGTTCTATCTCTAATCAGGGTCTCACAAGGTGGAATCGAAGTGTTGGATGGCTGTGTCCTCACCTGCAGGCTTTACTTAGGAAAGATCCACTTCCAAAATCTCTCAGGTTGTTGGAAGAATTCTATTCCTTGTAATTGCAGAACCAAGGTTCCCATTGTCCTGCTAGCTATTAGCTGGTTACTGCTTTCGGTTCCTAGAAGTTGCTCTTGAATCTTTGCCATGCAGCCCCTTCTGACTCAGCCATGAAGCAATTCCCCTGAGTCAAAATCCTGTCATGCTTTGATCTTACTAAGCATCCTCTTTTGAGAGTAGCCAGAGAAAACTTTTAAAGGGCTCATAAGATTAGGTCAGGCTCACACAGATAATTTCTGAAGGTCAACAGTGCTATATAACCTCACCTAATTGTGGAAGGAAAATCCACCAAATTCAGAATACCAGGGATGATGGAGTGTGTATATATCAGACAGGTGAGAAATCCTTCGTGTCATAACCAATTTGTAAATCTCATGAATGTGCTGATTCTTCATAAGGGATATTATTGGAGTTCCATATGTAGCTGTGATCAGCTGGACATTAGACTGAGGTTGGATGTTTTTTGAAGACCTTCTATGGAAGAGTTATATGAAGAGGCAATGCGGAGGCTCTCTCCGCCTTGATTCTCATCCTCAAGTAAGGTTGTCTAGTGCTTATTACTAGAGTTCCGAGAGAGAGTGAATATAACTGTACAAAGCCTCTTGAGATTTAGATCTGAACTCATAAATTGTTTCTTCTGCCATACTGTGGCCAAAGTAAGTCATAAGTCCTACCCAGATTAGATGAGTGGAGAAATATCTCCACATCTTTAAGAGAAGGGAAGAATCTGTGATCATTTTTGCTATGTACCACAGTTATTTCTAGATAACATTAATTAGGACAAAGAAGAAAAACTTGTTAAGGGAGAATATATATTCATAAATATACAATTAGTTAACATTTATATCATGTATTCTAAGAATTAAGACTAAAATTATACCATAAGTATTTTTAGATTGAAAGATCTGGAAAAAAGTTAAAATTTATAAGAACTAGGTAAACAAAACTCCAAAGAAAGGTTAATTTTACAGCTATCCTGATATAACAGGATAGGCAAGAGAGGTCATTTCTGGCTGAAACTACATGTATTTCTTCTATTTCAACTTTGATTTGACCAGATTCTTTGTATTTTAAAAGGTGGAATAAAAATCTTTGACTCATCTTTCACATTTTATTCTGTGAGAGGTATGCATATATAATTAAAATAAAAGCAACTAAACATCCTTTCTCTCTAACCACCATTTTAGCTTTTATAAATATTTCTATTTCTGTGTATCATAGAAGTTTGAAGGAAATTTGCAAAATCTAAGTAGGATTTTCTCATCTAATCAGGATTTGATGTGTCAACTTTATTCCCTTGCTTTGTACAATGTCACAGGAAGATAAAGGATAAATGGACTGAAGGAGACACATGTATTTATTCATTGGACTCAGTCTCTACTAGACCATGATATTCAATTTAAAGGGAGGGAGGGAGGGAGGGATAATTCAAGAGGGAGAAACTGAACATCCTTTCTCTATAATCAATATTAACATCATTAGGGACCTTAATAGCCAAAGGGTAGGAGTGTGTCATCTAATAAATTTTGGACATAAGAGCCATTTAAAATTTTATCCCTGTTGGAAGTAAGAAAGCCACATTTTCATAATATTCCAAAATTTTGAGACACTCCAAAGGCTTATATATTTTCAGTGTAAATATTGGCTGTTTTGACTAGAATACATGACACTGAGAGTGCATGTAGCTTGGCTTGTTGGACTGAAGTAGCCAAAGTCAATAGTGCTGCTTCAATTACTTCAAAAAGAGTTGATATTGCTTATTTAGCATAATATTTGCCACTTTCATCTTTCAAATGAGAACCATCAGTGAATCATGAAAAATCAGCATTATCCAAAGGATTTTCCTGTAAGTCAGCATGAGGGGTCAAAGGGTGACCTGTCCGGGTCAAACAGTCATGAGTAGTCTCCTTTGTAGAGGAAGGAAGAAGAATGGCAGGGATAAAGTTATTAGAGAGGGAAACAGTTAACTGAGGAGCAGTTAGCAAGAGAATCTCATAGGAGGTAAGGCAACTGGTCAAAATGCATTGAGTGTGATGAAAATTTAGGAGGGCTTCTCCTGCATGGGTTACAAGGTGGTTAAAGGGGATCTTATAACTATTTCTTTTGTGGCATTCAAATTACAGTTTCAGGAATAGCTCTGAGGCAAGAGGGTATCCTATAGTTGTCAGTTATACCCTACTCAACTCGATAGTGGTCCCCATGTTTTTGGGTGAGCAAAACCCCAAGGGCATTTGCTTCCTTTCCACATACAAAAGAAAAAGGAGAAGTTGTAATTATAGTGTCCAAGTGCAGGGAGATTTATCCAATTTTCCTTTAAGCTATTAAAACCTAAGTTATCCTGATTTTTCTAAGTAATATGGTCAGGTTCAGTGTTCTTTAGTAAAGCATATAAACATTTGGCTGAGCTCACCTCCTCCCATGAGCACACCAAAATTACAGCTATTTACAGAGCAACTGCCAATGAGAATGACCTGAGAACTAGAAGAATAATTTTTCCACCATGAAGGTTATAAGAAGAAACAACAATGATGTGGGTGGGAGGGCTGGAGACACAGTATGATCAAGATCCACACCCCCTGAGTATAAGACCAACAAACAGGAGAATAATCACAATTACAGAGATTCTCCCCAAGTAGTGATGGGTCTGAGCCCCACACTGGGCTCCACAGTCTGGAAATCTTGCACCTTAAAATTTTTTTTTTAATAACTACTGAACTCCACATCTCTCATTCTACAATTTTGACACTAGATATGGCCAATGTATATGGTGCCATTATTAGTGAACCACACAAATGACTCCTCAATTCTGTCATCTCCAATCCACTCCAAAATACATTTGGAGTATGAAACTGCTCTTATGTCATTCCTCATTTTTTCCAATTCTATTGATTCTCTTGTTTAAGAGATAAATTTTTATTCAGGCACTTAATAGTTATTATTAAAAAGCCAAGCTTTGAAATCCCAAGTCTTTTTATTGTTCAAAAATATATGGCACTTGCAATTCAAAGGTCATGTGTCTTCTACTATGACTATCAAGAAACTAACATAAAAGTAAAAATTTAACTTTCTTTTTTAAGTTGTTCAAGCTTTAACACTGAGGACATAATATATAGAAAAATATTTTCTGATAGAAAGATAAAGCTAAGGTTAAATTGTAAATAAACAAAGTATAAAATAAACTTTAGGAAACACTGGCTATAAGTCTTCTGGTAATACTGTGAAAGGCAGCTGTAGTATTCTAAGAAATCGTGTGCCTAGGAGACAGTAATGAGTTCTCTGCTTCTCTAAAAAATGGCATTTATGCTTAAATCTGAATGATGAGCAGGGATTATCTATAATAAGCAAAGGGTCAGAGTTTGGGGAAGGTTAAATATTCAGCAAATATCAGATGAAAAATGGTAAGAAAGGAAATTTTTTTTTCAAGGAACTGAGAAACAGTGTAGTCAGAACACACAAAATGATGAGTCAACTGCTACAGATGAGATTGCTAAATTGATACCAGGCTTGGAGGCAAGTAAAATGCTAAATGATTTAGATTTAAACCTAAATACAGTAGGAATCCAGGGAAGGATTTTCAACATACACAAATAATGTGATTTATATTGTGCAAATATGTGACCACTACAACTATGAACCTGCACTCCTAGAACCTTATTTGGATGGGCAGCCCTCTTCATGTGTATGGGCCCCTGTAGGGGGAATGCTCTAACCTACCAATTATTTCTTTATAACGGTGGTGCAGAGATATTATGTAATGTCTGTAATGGTCACTATATCAGCTGATCAGATTAAAATTAACAATATTTGAGACAATATTCCATTGTACAAGTGTGATGGAAAAATCAAGCCATCCTTTGTACACTATATATATGAGTAATCCTTCCTAAGGTTCCCAACTTTATATAATGCATGCTTTGACTACTTGCACCTGTGGATTTATGTCCTGTATGTTGCCTTTACTAAAATAAAACACCCTCATTTAATTGTGCATATGTGTGTGCTTGTATGCATGTGGGTATTTTCTCTAGAAAGATTTGTGGAAGCTTAGAAGGGATATACTTGGAATGATATAAATAGGAGTAAAGGTGTTATGTCATCTTTTCTGATTGGCATTATAGAAAAAAATGTAAATTTGTACGATCATAAAAAGGTAGAGAAGTGATACTTTACATCATGAATAGAAAAATATAGCTTCTATAGCACAGGAATGTAAGCATATTTTATTTTTTCATGAGATGAATTTCTAAGAAATTCTACTGTCTAGCTGAATTAATTTTTATGATCATAAAACACCATAACATATTTAAAGAGATTACTGCCCATTGGCATTAATAAATTAAAACTAAAATGAAGTGGCCACTGGGAAGACATTTAGATTTTGGATGCTAAACTTTAACTTATGATATGGGAAAAGTCAAATGATACATTAGTTAAGCTAATATCTGGTCCTACACTAGTAGGAAGGAGCAGAGGAGAAATTAGAAATATTCACATAAATGTTAAAGTTGAAGCTAAGCATAAAAATTTGTGATTTTGCCAAATTTAAAAAGTTATTCATATATAGTAGTGTTTATTCATTCCAAACTCTTAATTTATCCCTCCCCCCTTTCCCCTTTGGTAACCATAAATTTGTTATCTGTGTCTGTGAGTCTGTTTCTGAAATAAGTTCATTTATATCATTATTTTTTAGATTCCACGTGTAAGTGATATCATATGATAGTTGTCTTTCTCTGCCTTACTTCACTTAGTGTGATGATCTATGGGTCCATGCATGCTGCCATAAATGGCATTATTTCATTCGTTTTGCATAGCTGAGTAATATTCCATTGTACCACATCTTTATCCATTCATAAGTCAGTGGACACTTAGGTTGCTTCCATGTCTTGGCTATTGTAAATAATTCTGCTCTGAATATTGAGGTGCATGTATCTTTTCAAATTACAGTTTTTGTCTTCTCCAGATATATGTCCAGGAGTGGGACTGCTAGATCATATGATAGCTCTATTTTCACTTTTTTAAGGAACCTCCATACTGTTCTCTACAGTGGCTGCACCAATTTGCATTCCCACCAACAGTGCAAGAGGGTTCCCTTTTCTTCACATCCTCTCCAGAATTTATTATTTGTAGGCATTTAGATGATGGCCATTCTGACTGGTGTGAGGCGATACCTCACCTCATTGTTTTTTTTTTTGTTTTGTTTTTTTTTTTTTTTTTTTTTTTTTGTGGTACGCGGGCCTCTCACTGTTGTGGCTTCTCACGTTGAGGAGCACAGGCTCCGGAAGCGCAGGCACAGTGGCCATGGCTCACGGACCCAGCCGCTCCGCAACATGTGGGATCCTCCTAGACCGGGACATGAACCCGTGTCCCCTGCATCGGCAGGCGGACTCTCAACCACTGCGCCACCAGGGAAACCCCTCATTGTATTTTTGATTTGTATTTCTCTGATAATTAACAATGTTGAGCAACTTTTCATGCACCTGTTGGCCATCTGTATGTCTTCTACTATCTATACATAAAATAGATAAACAACAAGAACCTACTGTATAGCACAGGGAATTATCTATATTCAATATCTTTATAATTACCTATAATGGAAAACAATCTGAAAAATAATATATATATATAACTGAATAATAATTTTATATATATATATATGTATATAAATGGCCTGAGTCACTTTGCTGTACCCTTTAAACTAACACAACATTGTAAATCAACTATACTTCAATTTTTTAAAAATTAAATTTAATTTAAAAAATAAAGACACTTGGCAGTGATCTTCAAAAAATTATTTGTTTAAAGTAAAGATAATAGCATAGCAAAATATATGATTAACATCTAACTTTAGTGACAAAAGATCTTCAATTTAGCTTTATTTTTGCAATATAATAAAATTTTAAATTAAGTAATTCAATAAAGATAATATTTTAAAAATTAATTCTATCCTCAAATATGAAGTTTTAGATTGTGTAATTTCAAAAAAAATACATGGAATCATTTATTGTAATACTCTGATAAATCACGTCTCTTTATATAAAATTTAGTTTTATTATTTTATAAACTCATATGATTTTATTTCATATTTTGAAAAGATTAGTCTAACAGGTGCATGTTATTACTTCAGAAACACAAAATGTATCTTTTGGTTGCCTGCCCCAATTTTTCCTACATTTTAGAGAACAATATACTATATTAACATTTATTTATTTTTCAGTGTAAAGTGAGCATGTGAAACTAACTTTTTACAGTAGAGTTATATCAACATCAATGCAGTGGTAAGTATTTCCAAAGAAAAAGTTGAATAGCCTTGCCATCTGCTCAGAGACGGCTTTTATACAAGAAGTGATGAAGCACTCTCCCAAACAATTTCCCAACCTCAGATCAAAGTGAGAAAAGTTTTAGAAGTTTACTGACACTATTTAAAAATTGATTAATTTTCCAAATAAAGACAATTACAAGATAATCCACATTAATGAGCTAATTATGAATATAGTTCAAAGTAGTCTTCTCCATTTAAAATATTGTTATTCTTTATACAAGTCCAGACAACACTTTGTTTCAATAACACAAAATAAAATAAAACAAAGAGTTCTGAATATTTGATGTAAATATTTAACTAATTCATTTTTACTTCACATTAGACTGTTGCAAAATATCTCCATGAGAATTTTTATAGTCCATTTTCTGTATACTGCATTATATTAATTATATGAAAATTTCTGTTACTTTATGCAATTAGCTTATTTATTTTTTATTTTTAATATAAACTGGCTGAATAAAATAGTATGATGGAATTGCTTCAAATAGATTTTACCTCAGTAAAGAATGATATCTATCTTATTTTAAAATAGCAAATGAGACATTCAAGAATAATTAACACTCATAAGTCCAATCTAAATCTAGTAGTGTATATATTTGTATCATCCACAATATTTCACATTATGGAATCTTCTCCAGATGAGAATGCTGATAGACTATATTTAAAAAAATTATTCTGTCTCTGTGTGCATATGAATCAGTATAACTGATTCACTTTGTTATAAAACAGAAACTAACATACCATTGTAAAGCAATTATACTCCAACAAAGATGTTAAAAAAAAAATTGAATTATCAGTGGAACAGGATAGAAATCCCAGAGATAAACCCACACACCTATGGTCACCTTATCTTTGACAAAGGAGGCAAGAATATACAATGGAGAAAAGATAGCCTCTTCAATAAGTGGTGCTGGGAAAACTGGACAGCTACATGCAAAAGAATGAAATTAGAACACTCTCTAACACCATACACAACAATAAATTCAAAATGGATTAAAGACCTAAGTGTAAGGCTGGACACTATGAAACTCTTAAAGGAAATCATAGGAAGAACACACTTTGATATAAATCACAGCAAGATCTTTTTTGACCCACCTCCTAGAGTAATGGAAACAAAACCAAAAATAAAAAAATGGGACCTAATGAAACTTAAAAGCTTTTGCACAGCAAAGGATACCATAAACAAGATGAGAAGACAACCCTCAGAATGGGAGAAAATATTTGCAAATGAAGTGACAGACAAGGGATTAATCTCTAAAATGTACAAATGGCACATGCAGCTCAATATCAAAAAAAACCCAACCGAATCCAAAAATGCGCAGAAGACCTATATAGGCATTTCTCCAAAGAAGACATACAGATGGACAATAAACACATGAAAATATGCTCAACATCACTAATTACCGGAGAAATATAAATCAAAACTACAGTGAGGTATCACCTCACACCAGTCTGCATGGCCATCATCAAAAAACCTGCAAACAATAAATGCTGGAGAGGGTGTGGAGAAAAGGGAACCTTCTTGCACTGTTGGTGGGAATGTAAATTGATACAGCCACTATGGAGAACAGTATGGAAGTTCCTTGAAAAACTAAAAATAGAACTACCATATGACCCAGCAGTCCCACTACTGGGCATATACCCTGAGAAAACCATAATTCAAAAACACACATGCACCCCAATGCTCATTGCACTACTATTTACAATAGCCAGGACATGGAAACAACCTAAATGTCCACCGACAGATGAATGGATAAAGAAGAAGTGTTACATATACACAATGGAATATTACTCAGCCATTAACAGGAATGAAATTGGATCATTTGTAGAGACATGGATGCACTTAGAGACTGTCATACAGAGTGAAGTAAGTCAGAAAGAGAAAAACAAACATCGTATATTAACGCATATATGTGGAATCTAGAAAAATGGTACAGATGAACTTATTTGCAAAGCAAAAACAGAGACACAGATGTAGGGAAAAATCTTATGGACACCAAGGAGGAAATGGTGTGGTGAGATGAATTGGGAGATTGGGATTGACATATATACACTACTATGTATGGAATAGATAACTAGCGAGAGCCTGCTGTATAGTGCAGGGAACTCTACTTGAAGCTCTGTGGTGACCTAGATGGGAGGGAAATCCAGAAGGGAGGGGATATGTGTATACATATGGATGATTCACTTCACTGTACAGCAGAAACTAGCACAACATTGTGAAGTAACTATACCCCAATTAAAAAATAGATTACTCCAAGGAAGCTATACACATGGCCAATATGCACAGAAAAGGTGTCTCACCATCATTAGTCATTAGGGAAATACAAATGAAAATCACAGTAACATACCACTTTAGACAAACTAGGATGGTTAAAATAAAAAAGACAAACAATAACAAATGCTAATGAGTACATGGAAAAATCAGAACCCTCAGAAGTGTATGAGAATGTAAAATAACGAAGCCACCTTGGAAAATAATTTGGCAATTACTCACAAGGTTAAATATAATCAGTAATTCTACTCCTAGGTATATGACCAAGAGAAACAAAACATATGTCCAAACAAAAATTCACATATGAATGTTTACATTAGCATTATTCATAATAACAAAAATGTGGAAACAGCTCAAATGTCCATCAACTGACAAATGTATAAACAAAATGTGGTATCCATACAATTAAATTATTCAGCCATATAAAGGCATGAAGCACTCATACAGGGTACAACATGGATAAGCCTTGAAAACATTATGCTAAGTGAAAGAAACCAGACAGAAGGTCACATAATATATGATTTCATTCATATGAAAGTCCAGAATAGGGACTCAATAGAGACAGGACGTCTATTAGTAGGTGCTTAGAATTGGGGCTGGAAGGAGGGGAAGAGGGGAAGTGGGATAATTAAAAAAAGTTCTAAAATTAAAAAAAAAGTGAATTATAAAATTTAATTCACACTGAAAAGGATGGAATTACACAAAGGTGTGAATACCAGGAAGCAGAAATCTTTGAAGGCCATCCTTGAAGTACATCAAGCACAGGGATACGTAAATACATTCTTGCTGGAAAAATTTTCCAAATTTCTGAGAGTGAGAAATCTTGATCCCCATGAGGTATCTGGAAAATTCTCAAAGTAAATATTAGGAAACTGCATTCTTTAGCCAACTAAATGTCACATATCATTCTTCTTTGAAAAATATGTTGATGTGTATATTGCCTGGGGATCTCATGATCACAGTATGTCAAAAAAAATAAAGTCATATTATAAGGGTAGTTATTCCTTAAACTGATCCTATTCAATATTAGAGTGATGTAAATCAAGAAGTTCTGTCCAATTAATTAAACACTAATTCCATTCCTGCATTTGTCATGACTTCCAGAGATTTTACCTGTTTTCCTTTCATCTGGCTGTACACACAGCACAGTTGAAAAGGGGAAAATAAAATATATCACTGTTAATTTTTCATATTCAAAGAAAACAATAGAATGAGAATTCACATTTCTCAAATGGAGACACTCTCTTAAAAATCCAATTAATTTAATTGTACTTTACACACTAATGCATGTATCCAAACCACATCAAAAATAAAAATAACTATTCAGGGAAGATTCTTTTATACTTACCCAGCTACTGTTAGATGAATTCCTAGAAAATGCAGAAAGATATGGAACATTATTTTTCTTATGCTGAGTGATTCATTAATGTTCAACTACCTTGGATGATAATGGACCTATCCATGCACATTACTGGAAAAATGTAGCCCTGGAGAGTTAAACAAATGTAATGCAGGGAATAATGTGTCTCAGGAGTGAGTATGATATGATACGCACCATATCAACTTTGTATCGTCATTGCTTCTATGACTAGTTTAAAAAACTTATAAAAATGGTTATTAATATTTTAGAGAAGTGTTAGAAAGGCTATTACTATGCATTTATAAAGGAAACCAAGCAAACTACTAAAGATTACATTAAAGGAGCGTTTTACACTGGGATGTTTACACAATTCTTTGTTTAATTCTTTGTTATTCTTTGTTTTAGCATATGTCCACACTTGTATATGAGCTGTTTTATTTGTGATGGTAAATCAATAGATAAATCCATTATTACTGATCATCTGCTATGTTTCAAGTACTATTGTGAGACATGTAAAAACTACGACTTTCTTCAAATAGGTTAGAATTATTGTAACTCAAATTTGTACATCATTTTAGCAATTACAATACAATTTCACATACAAAAGGGAGGGAGTATCTTCTTGACATTTAATTTCAAGACTATGTGACTTATAGTATAGCACACTTGAAAAATTTTGAGTTCATTGTTTTATTCCTCCTAGTGAGTTTTTGTCAAAGCTTGTTCCTTATCCCATTCAACTGTAGGATAGTGCTTCCTTGCATGCCATCCATGGATTACCTGACTGGAATCATCTGGACAATGTGCTAAATATGAATATTCTGGCCACAAACATAATTATTCTGTATCAAAGTCTTTATGGGGCAGTGAAGAGAAATCTCCATTTTAACCAAGACTCTGTGTCATTATTCTGCACAGTGAAGCATAAGAACCACTTCCCTTAGTTGTGTTAATCCATACATTTTAGCTAAAGAGATGAACTTACATTTGTGAAAATGATAGTGAGGGCTTGGAGGAAATGGGAGATAAATAATAGAAAACTGAAAAGTGGTAAATTAAATGCACAGTATTTTGTTTATTGATAACAATTATTGAAAGTTTACTGTGCCATGTGTTTTTTCAAGTACTTTATGTACAGTACCTAACTGAAATCTATAAAACATCTTTTCTAGAAAACAGGAATTTTGAATCCCTAATTTTCAAAGAAAGAAACTGAGACCAGGACAATGTATTGAACTGACTAACATCATCCAAACAGTAATCAAAGGAGAGATTCAAAATCAGGTCAGCCTTCTTTAAATTCTCAACTTCTATGCTACCCTGGAGAGAATAACATGGTTTGCAGTGGATAAAGAAAGTTTCACTGAGAAAGGCAACTCATTTTAGGCTTTAGTATACAGAGAATTGGGACTCACAGTAGTCACTGAAGAATGACTGGTGTTTAAATAAATATAATAAGGGCGGGGGGGAGAGTATTCCTGCTATGACTAACGGTGTAAGTAAATCTTAAAGTCGGGCATAACTGGGAATGCACTTGACACCAAATACTGAAAAGTATAGAGGAGCAGGGAGAATTGAGTTCCAAGAAATAGAGTGAATATTTCTTTGGTAGTTCAGAGGTGAAAATTTTTACTTTTAACAATGTAAAAAAGTAAAAATTGTATTTATGTGGCAGTATTTGAGTAGAACTTCCTTCTGCACATATTTATTGTTATATCTGAAGCATTTAAAGCACTTGACCACCCTCTTCTTGAAACTCTTCACCTTGAGGTTGAGAGACCTTTTTCCATCTGATTTCTATTCATCACTGTATTTTTAAATCAATTTTCTATCTCATTTCTCCTTCTGTGCTTATCCCTTAAATGTGAGTTTTGTTCTGCGTGCTATACAAATATGGGCTCCATGGTTTTCTTTACAATTTCTGCTGGGGGTTTCTTAAACTAGTGTCCAAAATATTCAGTCTTTATGTGGCTTAAATTTAACTGTTGAGTGTCAATTCACTCACTGTTTATTCTTCTTTGTTTTTGGCTAGAAGTGTCTCAATTTTGTTTAAATTTTAGCACAGCTATATATGAATCATCTTAACTCCCTAATAAAAATTTAATTCCTCTTCTAAGAGATTGATTGAAGAATGGATATATGAACCAATCCTAGCAATAAACATGGAATGAAGTTGTCTGGAGAGGGGAATAATGGTTCCAGGGCAGGTTTCTTCCCTGGTAAAAGAGACACACACAGAAAAATCACCATTGTTCTTCAGCTGGACCTTGCCAGCTCTGAATGCTGTTCTGGGACCTGATGCATCTATCTTGTATCCATAAAGAGGGCTAGTCCAAATGCAACCTGACATGCCAAGGATGGTAGAGAAGAAAGACAAAAAGTACTGACGTCCATTGTAATATTTTTGAAAGACCATATCACCAACCTTGGAACTTAATGTTAAGTATGACAATGAATTTTTCTTCTTATTTGAATTATTTTAATTTGGTATTTTCTCTTACTTGCAGCCAAAGTCATTCTAATTCCAATGGAAAATGAGATAGATACAACCTTAAAATTGTGAAATTTTGTGCATGTTTCTGGGAATAGATTTTGTGGTCTTAGATATTTTTTAAAAATATGTAGTAGTAATAAATTCTTAAAATGTACTGATTGATATATTGATTACTTGTAAATATGCATCTTCTTTACGAATGAAGTTATTTTTCATTAACTTCACTCTTATACTCACTAATACAATCATTTCTCTATTACCATTTCTATTTTCTAAATGAAATTTGGTCGTGTTATTTCACTGCTTAAACCTCTATTCTAATCTCCTAAGGTGTTGCCTTTAAGAGAATAAAAATGTCATACTGCCTACAATTTTAATTTTTCTAAATCTTTATAAAATGTTCATTAAATGACTCTAATCCTTCAAAAAATCAGTATGAAACACGCAAAGCTTCTTGAGTGATGGACTTGTCATGAATAAAGAAATAGGAAAATAGAGTAGCATGGTAATTTGTCTATCCTGCATCTACCTTTCAGTTTTTGCAGATGAAGCAGTATTCCACTGAGGGGATGTGTCCAGAAATACTAGGTGGTGGGCATGGCATGACACCCTGGCAGAACTGGGAGAGTGAAGGAGAAACAAAATGTACTTAACAGTAACTGAGAAGAGAAAAAAATAGTATTTTTCCTAAGTACTTCATATTTTTAAATTTATTTATTTTTACACAGACAATTCAGCTTTCTCCTGGCTCTTGCATACAAGAAAAACTTAATAAAACCATCTTTCAGTTATTAGTGTCCCCCATCTTGAAAGACCACCTATGTGTTTGCATAGGAGACATATAAATTTCTCCTCTTCAGTCATGATGGTATGTTTGAATCATGAAAAATGGGGAGACAAAAATTTGGGGGGAGGTGAAAAATTGGTTAAAAGCAAAGTGACAGTTTGAATAATAAGCTCTGTGATGTCAGAGATATAAATAGGATGGTTCCCACGTGAGGAGGCATAATACAAAACTGACAGAAAATTTTTTCCCACAGCCTGGAGATGCTGAAGAGTTCTCTAATGGCCCCCACTGCTGGGCTTACCAGCGAGTTAAATTTCAGCATCCAATTTCTCTAGTGGGAACCTGAGAAAGAGAAGAAAATGGCACCTTTATGTTGTAGTTGAAGGATTTGTATTTGAACACGTGGGAGAGACATCCTGTGAACATCACTGGTAATCCAGGAGTACACTGGAAGGAGCATCAGATCCTGGAGGTGCAAGCATATCCTGCAGAACAAGTATTTGCCTGCTGTGAATACCATCCTGGATGAAACCCTTGGGAAAGAATGCTTGAAAAAACATGAGCTACCCAATCATATACAGCACTTGAGAATTTAGGAGCTGGAAAGGACTTTGGAGATCTAGCTCTCCTACTGTCCAGTATGTTACTTCTGCCATAACCTCCAAAGCTTGCATGCATTCTCAAAACAAACCACTGTTATCATTAAAATGTTCCATTTTTTCTAAATAATCTTATTAGTTGTGATATGTATGCTATACAAACTATCCATTTAATGGCATATTTATGTATTTTCTATAAGATAAGGTATTTTTTAGGAAAAATTACTTTTCATAATCTATAGTTTTTATCAACTTTTAACCTAAATGTATTTATGCTTTCTGCTATGTATTCTTTATTTTTTAATGGATAATATAATTAGATTTTAAAACTGGGAAGAATTCAGTAAATGACAAGAATGCAAGCTCCAAAAGCTATTTCTAATACAACAAAACAAGGCTATGAAGACAATTAGAAATATTAAGACTTTCTGAAACAAATTTATGGAGCTGAAAGACTATTTTATCAGATAAGAATATAGTTTTGTATAAAAATAATCTACTCTTTCTACTTAGGCTATATTAACTGTTACAAATTAAAAATACAAACAGACTTTTATTAAGAGGGTATTCTATATGCCAGTCATGGTTTTATCTTAGTTTTCTTATAAACTAATTACCTCAGACCCATAAATAATAAAAATTATCAGTAAAATAAACTTGCCAGAGTAAATGTGGATTTTGGAGTTAAGCAGGCTAAATTAAACATCCAGCTTCTTTCTCTACTGCTGTTTTAAATCTTGACAGGTTACTTAAATTCTCTAAATCACTGTTTCTTCATGCCTGTAATGGAGATGTACCAATTCATTTGTTTGTGAAAAGAATGAAATGAGAATTTATTTGGCATAGACGTGGCATTTAATAGTTTCTCAGTGCATATTAATTCCTATCTTACTCTGTGAGGAAATGGAAAAAAACATTTTCATGGTAGACCTGGATTAGATGCCAAAAATAATTATATTAATATCTAACCATTGAACAAGTGCTTACTATGTACCAATTCTAAGCACTTTGCATGTATGATCCCATTTATAACAGAATAATACTGTGATGTAAGAAATATTCCTGTCCCCTTTTAACAGTTACTGAACCTGGGGCTTAAACAAGGACCTTGCTAATGAGCGCACTACTGCTATGAGAAACTGGGATTCTAGTTCAGTGAATCTGATGTCAGAGCTCCTGCTCTTACTCCTATGTTTTGTTGATTTAATTCTGTATGTATGTATAAGTGTGTACATGTATGTTCATGTACTTTTACTGAGGAGCTGTTATGAGTGAGTCTTTTTTAACAAAAGGCTAGAAAAATATGATTATCAATAAGCATTTATGGAGCATCTGCTTCCATTGGTTTTTGTTTTTGTTTTTTGCAGTACGCGGGTCTCTCACTGTTGTGGCCTCTCCCGTTGCGGAGCACAGGCTCCGGACGCACAGGCTCAGCGGCCATGGCTCAGGCCCAGCCGCTCCGCGGCATGTGGGATCTTCCCGGACCGGGGCACGAACCCATCGGCAGGCAGACTCTCAACCACTGCGCCACCAGGGAAGCCCTTCCATTGGTTTTTAAAGGCACAGTTATCTAGTACCTAAGAATGATTTTTTTTTCAGAATTAAGAATACTAACTAAATACCTTCATAGTTTGGTTTTCGATGGAAAGTTCCTGAGTTAGACATAGATATATATAGAAACATGTTACTTATATTTTTATATTTAAAAATATATTTTATATAAATATATATTTATGGATACTTTATATTAATATCCACTATATATAAAATAATACATAGATATGGTTAGATATGGATATATAATTTTAGTAAACTTTTAAACTTTTTATTTTGGAATAATTTTAGATTTATAGAAAAGTTGCAAAGACAGTAGAGAAAGTTCTATATGCCCTTCAACAAGTTTCCTTTAATGTTAACATCTTACATAAACATTTTTCAAAACTAAGAAAATAACATTATTTCATTAGTATTAATTAAACAACAGATTTTATTCAGATTTTACCAGTTTTCCCAATAATGTCCTTTTACTGCTCTACCATCCAGATTAGGTTATCACACTGCATTCAATTTTCATGTCTCGTTGTTCTTCTCCTGTCTACAACAGTTTGCCAGTCTTCCCATATGTTTCTTGACCTGACCTGAAGATTTTTGAAGAACCTTAATAATTTATCTCGCAGAATGTCCTTTAACTTCTCATAATTAGATAGTGTTATAGGTTTGGGGGCAGAAATCAGAGGCGAAGTGTCCGTCCACCACATTATGTCAGGAATATATTATATTGATATGATTTACTACTGGCAATTACTTGTTTATAGTAGTGTCTTCTAAGTTTCCTCATTATAAACTTACTATTTTTTTTTCTTCACATAGTATATTCTTTGGAAGCAAGTCCTTAAGTCCAGCTCACAGTCAAGGAGGAAGGAATTGAGTGCCACTTACTGGAAGGAGCAAAATACCTGTGTATATTATTTGGATATCTTCTGTAAGGAAGATTTGTCCCTTCTCCTCATTTATTTATTTTTTCAATAATTTATTTATACCAATATAGGTACATATATAGTTGATTTATGCTTTGAGTTAGAATCCAGTATTACATTAATTATTTTGTTCTTTCAATTTTTCCAGCTTTGGGCACCAGGCATTTTTTTCTTTTCTTTCCTTTTAAAGTGGATGACTTTTAAAAAAATGTCCTTTACTCTGATTTATAGATATTTATATTACACAAATCTACAAAATCTCTTCCCTAATAACTTTAGCTTATATGGGTTTTTTACCTTCTCTTATCAATTTTGCATTCTACTCCATAATTAACAACTTACATTCTATTTTATTTGGTAATTATCTTGATCCATGAAATTTGGTTTGTTAAATTCTATCTTGTTCATCAATCCATCAAACAAAAAATCCCTAGGGACCACTTCTAAATTGTTAATGAAGATGTTGAATACTGTGGAAGCTAGAGGGGAGAAAAAAGAAATAATGTCTGTCTTCAAAGAACATATAATCTATTTGAGAGAATAAAAATAGCACTTTTGAAACAATTGCAGCATAATAGAGACCTTCATAATAGAATAACTAATATTGTGGAAGTTAAGAAAGAGGGCAAAAAGCAAGGCTTACGAAATCAAAACTTGATTTATCCAATAAATATAATGTGCTAAAGTTCAAGAATAAAGTTGTGAGCAGATGTTTAAGAAGTCATGTGCAAAGAGTGTGATGAATTAGTTTTAAGACTAGTTATACAGAGCACTATGATATAACTTCACAGAATCTGAGTCTGTGGGGTTTCAGGAGGACTTCTGGAAGTGACTTTCATATAAGATCTAAATTATTAACAGGAAAGACCATTTTGGAACCTGTAGGCGGTCTTGGAAATGACTTTCAGATCATGAAATCAGAAAGATAATTGTTATACATAATGTAGTATTTTCTATGTCCTCAAATTAATTGTAAATATCCACAGGTAGGGGTTTCTATGCAATATTACTTAGTACAGAATAGATTTTTAGTAATCATTCTAATGGCATTTTATATGTATGTGTGTATGTGTGTGTGTGTGTGTGTATGTGTGTGTGTGCATCTGCAGGTTTGTTTTCCCTGTTTGATTTTTTTAATACATGACCATAAACTTATTCTGTCATTATTTTTCATTTATTCTTCCAACAAAAAATCTCTAGGTAGTTTGTAGTAGGCAAAATTCTAAGATGACCCCTAAAAGACCCTGTCTCTTATATAACCTCATCATTCCCTTGAGTGTGGTAAAACCTGTGAATATAATGAATTATAACTACTATGGTTATATTACATGGGAAAAGTGATTTTGTAGATGTAATGAAGTTTACTAATCCATTGACTTTTAGTTAATTAATAGAAGGTTATCCAGGTGGGCCTGGCCTAATCACATGGACCCTTTAAATATGTGTTTAAAAGCCAGAGAAAAGGGACTTGAGGACTTGAAAGATCCATAGTACAAGAAGTATTTGATGCACCATTCCTGATTTGAAGATGGAGGGGGTCACATGGGTAAGAATATAGTAACTTCTGATCCTGATCAACAGTCAGCAAAGACATAGGAACCTTCATGTTACAAGAAACAATTATTCCAACAGAATGTGCTCTCAAGTGAATGTTCTCCCAGAGCTTCCAGATGAGAATTCAACCTGGTCAGTACCTTGATTTCAGTCTTGCAATACTCTGAGCAGAGAACTCAGTAATGCAATCTGAACTTCTGACCCATAGACTGTGAGCCAATAAATGAATATTGTTTCAAACCACCAAGTTTGTGGCAATTTGTTATGCAGCCGTAGCAAACTAACATGCTTATTTGTGTCAAGACTATTTTAGACCATTGCAATGACAGTCAGCATATACTATATTATTTTGTGAAAAAATAATAAAAACAATAACAAAACTTCAAATATTTGTGGTTTAATACTACAAAAGTTTGTTCTCACTTATACCAATCTCTAAGGCAATTGGAGAGTGTGTAATGATGCATCAATTGGAGAGTGTGTAATGATGCATTTTTAATCTTGTAACATCACCATCTCAACAAAGCTTCTCTCCATGATTGCTAAAACGGGATAAAAAGCACTGGTTTTATAAAACCAAAAAATATTTTCCCCTGGAAAAGACACATCACTTTTGTCTACACCAGTTGGTTTAAATTAGTTGCATTGCCATGCCTTGTGGTGGGGGGAACCAATGTGCCCAGGAAGAGAACAGGGTATATGTGAACAATAGAAGTCTCTACTATACTTGGGTGACAAAGAAAACATTTAAATCAGTGACCAAGACAAAGTCCTTGTCTTCATGGAAACAATGTCCTTGGTCTTTACGGAAATCTGCCTCTGGGAACAAAGGGTTATTATTGGGACATTTTAACAGGAATAAAGCAGAAGGTGAATTATAAGTTTGACTCCCAAGTTAACAAAATTAACATTGTCAGCCAGTCTGTGCCTTAAGTTCCTATTAACTTACCCAGGACAAGATGGAGGTTGGGGGGAGGAGGAAATCTTTTTTACTCCTATGGAATTGGGAAGAGTCAAGGAGGCAAATGAATGAAGGGGTCAGAAACCCAGCCTCTCATATTTATCCCATTGCTGGTTTGAGCCTTGGGGATATTGCACGCATATCTCCACACCCACATGCAGGATGGGGAATAATGAATGATATACACTAGAGCCAGTTCCTTCAGAATAAGGACATGTATTAAGACACATCTCTCACCCTATTTCACAGATATTTTAAACTCTACATCAAGCAAATCTATGAGCAAATAACCTGATGGTATTAGGGAAATTGCCTCCAACAAAATTAAAATAATAATAAAGGAATAAATAAATTAACATGTAAATAAAATATGAAGAGAAGATAATTTTAATACATATTGATCCAAAAGATACAGTGGCCACACGATTCTAAAAATTTACTTCAGCCCTCTGCACTTTCTACTCAGCTTCTCCATTTTCAGTGGTGATCTTGGACCATTTTAAGGAGGTATTTTTCACCTGCAATTTCTTTGTTCCTCTGTGACTGTCAGTGCCTTAAAAAATAAATATCTAATTAGATATCAAATATCTAATACTACAATACAAGACACTTTAATTTTTAGAAAGTTGATTTCCTTTGCCATTGTTAAGCTGCTTGTCAAAAAACAGATTCCTATTTACATGAATTACTGTAATGAAGACACTTTGAATCAATTGTTTTAATACACTCTACATAGTTAAATCCAACTCCTTAATTAGTTTTAATTTTATAAGTCCCAAAGAAATAATTGCTCATTTTTTATTGTTCTTTCACCTTCTAATTTAAAAGAAATATCATTTTATGTCATATTACCATGCAAAATTTATTATACTGCTTTAACAAAGGATAATTGCTCATACTCTATCTTAAGTAATTAAAGATTTGAAGTTAAGTAGAGACACTTTTATTTTTGATGTATTATATTCAGCATATATATTTCTTTAATAAAATTTACATAAAACACATATTTAGTAAATTGTTAAAGAGGACTATTGCTATGCATTTAAAGTTTTACAAATTTGTATTATAAACTTACAACCTGGTATTACACCAAGTTCTTTTAAGAAATGTATGTAAAATTCAGGGTATTTAAGGAAGTTGGAATAGAAAATTAGGACAACAGGTGAAAAAAATATTTTTAATAAAAAAATCAGAATAAACCAACTCTTAAGTATTATGTGAAAGGACATAAAATACACCAAAAGCAATCTGTGTAGACAGACAACCCCACAGAGAAGTCAGTGCCTTCATGACCTCTACCTATGTAGGTTTTGACACTAAGATCACAGAACTATGGCACAACCACAGCCATAGAATATAATAGGAAAGGCTGAGATCAAGGATACTTCCAGAAAATCAAAAAGGAAGCATGGACTGAGAAGTTAAGCTATATACTTGAGTTTGAGGATCATGATTCATCCCTGCTACTACCCATAGAAATAGCTTGGAAATAACTTGGAAAGTTAAGATTCAGAATGAAAAAAGGGCTGTGAAGTTTGTTGTAAATAAAAAAAAATACATCACTTTTACTTAGAGCTTGGAGGATAAAGCAAAAATGACTTCATAGTGGTAAAGAGACAGTACATTCATTGCCATGTAATTCTGGACCATGTAATCTTAGGCATCTGTTTGCAGATGGAAATACAAAGGTAGGAAGTAAAGGAACTATCCTGTTCCCTCTGGAAGCATCTTGTTACAAACTGAAATAAGAGGAAATAGATAAATATACTTTCATTTTATTAGAGGATGACATAGAGAATCTTACCTGTTTGACTTAAGAAATCTCAGAGAATAAGGGCTCAACACCCCTTCATTTTACACAGCGTTGTGTTTCTTATAAAAATAAAATAGACAATTTAATATTAGCTTGTTTTGTGATATTTTACTAGGAACAGATACACTTTCTTGTTTCTACTTCTACATTATCGCACAGGTGTGATATGATTTCCAACTGTCTTTTGCTATACTATTCCATTGTAAGCTTAGGCACATTAACCTTTAGCATTGCCTAAATATCATTGTTTTAGCCTTGTTGAATTCAAAGCCTCCTGCATAAAATACTAGGAGACTTGCCAATGCAGATAAAGTGGCTTGCTCTTTAAAGGTTAACTATGGACCTATCCTATCGACCTAATAATAGCTCAAAAGACTTTAGAAGTTATTAGGTAAAACAAATCAATACTGAAGGAAATCGATATTAAAGAGAAAATAAAACTATTAGACTTTATTATTATTGGATATTTTTTCTACCTTAAAAATCAATGGTTGTTCAAAAGCTCCATTACCTACCTTTCTCCAAAACAATTTGTTTTGTCACAGTATGTCAAAAATGTAAAAAAGTCATCATGGTCTATTCTCATTCTCTTCTAAACCAGGTAATTCAAAGCATTGTTTTTTTTTAAGTTTATGCACTTAATTTTTCCATTTTTATTAAATTTGAGTTTAAAATACAAATAATTTGATATTTGTCACAAAGTTCATTAACATCAATTCTTACAACTTACTATTTTGTCAGTCACCTTTGAACTAGGGTTTCATAAATACCAACAAAGCATATCTATTTTTTTACCCAAACTGAATCATGTATATATAATAGCAAAAGATTTTGATATTTCATTCCACACTGTCATTCTTGCTCTTGGGTTTAGAAATCTGGAAATTTCTTTTATCCTTTATCTCATTTGGTGAACTTCACAAACTTTAAAAAGGTTACATATATTATGGGACTGACTGAGATGCCCAGATGGAGGATAAGTTATGGCTAGTAAAAATCAGCTTGACCACATCTTTGCTATAACTTAATTGATAGGAAACTAGATGTCACACACGGAGTCCCAGCATTTGAAGAGTTATCTGAGCAGAACTAGCTGCAGCATTCTCCCATTCACAGATTCCCTTAGTGTCTGGACATTTTCAGTAAGTAACATGGCATTTATCAATGCAAAATCCAAACTATAACTCAAAGAAAAAGCTACATATGTTTCTGAAAGACAACAAAGTATTCTTTAATTGATTTGCATATTCTTACATAATTTTCTTTATTGTTTTCTCTGACTTCCTTAAACCTGCAATAGTTTGTAGTCATATAACTCAAGGTGAGGTCTGAGGACCAGCATTACTGGCATCGATCAGATTTGATAGACATGCAGAATCATAGGTGCCACCTGAAACCCATTGGATAAGACTTTATTTTTTAAAAGATATCATTATAATTCATGAGCACATGAAAGTTGAGGAAGCACATGGTAATAAGTTATTCTTGGTATATCAATGTAAACTATGGTTCCAGGACCTCAAACTGGCTTTCAATATGTGCCATACTGCGCTTCTCAATTATCATTTTCATTCCTTAGAAAAACATTCTGTAATTATGATGTGTGATCATGCTTTGAGGTCCTGTGAATTCAGCAGTGACAGATATAGACAAAATCATCTGCTTTTATGAACTTATATTCTAAGCATAAGAGAGTTATTAAAAACACAAAATAAGTAAAATATTTATGATGTAAGGCAATGACAAAAAATATGGAGTAAAATAATTTAGAGTAAAGGAGAGGGAGGTGGTGGGATATAATCTTAGATAGTATGACTAAGGAAGTTCTTGCTAAAAGGCTAATGTTTTAATAAATTCCAGTAGAAAGTGAGGCAGCAAGTTAAATGGATATTTTGAAAAAAAAAGTAAAAATTAATGTGGTGAGATGTTTTGTATTAAGCCTGGAATGCCTGGTTAGCTCTGCTTCCAAGGGCAGAAAAATCATAGTATAAAATATTAGGGGAAGTTACTATCCTTTGAGTGACTATTAGCTGCAGTTACTATGATAACTGGTCTATATGTATTATCTCTTTTAGTTACCATGACAATTCTACTGGATAAACATTATTATTATCTTGAGGAAACTGAGTCTCAGAGAAGTTGGATAACTTGCCAAATTTCATATAGCTTGAAATACAGGAATCAAGATTTAAATGCCAAGTCCATGTGTTTCAAAAGCCCATGCTACTGCCTCTAAGTCTCTGGCTGTAACCCCCTCATAACCAGGATCAGATTTAATTTGAGGGCAAACAAAAAGCCCAGTTTCTTAGTAAGTTGAAAAGTATAATACTGACTCAAGAAAAAATTACTACTGACCTCAGTTGTTTCCAGAGCAAATAAAGATGAATAAACAGCTTAAATGTAATACTGATATTGTTATTTGTTATTTTTAATCGGCAATTTTAACACTTGGGTGAATAAAAGAATCAGCTGTGGGATCTTTTTTTCAAACCCCTTGTCATTCCCACTGACTTCAGCATTTTAGGTTCACTAAATTCAGTTTGGGGGCTCAATTATCCATTTTTTAACCAAAAGTTCCATAAGCAATTCTGATGCATGAGAATATCTAACAATCACTGGGGTAAATTTTTAAAGGACCTGATAAAAATCATCCAAAGCAATTTCACCTTAGGGGAAATTAACTTAGACAAGACTAGTTGGGATTCTCGCTCACATCTTTTTCTTTTAAGGACAATACATCTGCCAATAAATAAGCTAAATTACTTTTGTAAACTCTTATCAACTCTGACCTAGATAGTGTGCAATTTCCTTTGAAGTGTGTTTCCAGATAGTCCATACTGATTGGACAGTATCAATCTTACAAATTGCATTCACCACATGTTACTTGAAAGACGATATGATGAGACCAAGGAATAAGAATGAGTCTGCACTTTGGAAATAGAATATTCCAAACTCTCTTTAGTAAAGTTTAAATGGATTAGGTATGTATTTGTGCTATACAATTTCCTCAAGTGTTTACCTATAGAAATTTTTAAAAATCTGCATGACACAACTTAGATTTTATAGAGTTCTGTCGCTTTGGATTGTATTTAAAGTTTTAACTCAAAGTTCTTGAAGAAAAATCTGCTTTAATGTAAATTCACTTTGTGACTGACAATTTGACAAGAAATATCAGAATTGTGAAAACTTGAGGATATTTTCACAAGACTATCGTTGGAACTAGACAAACAATAGTGATATTATAAAGAAGGTCACTTACTGTGATTTTTGGAATTAAAACTTGTCCAAGAGTATACAGTTCCACTATGGTTAGTAAAAGCAATTTATTGCTACTTTTCAGTATTGGAAAAGAAAAAGTTCATCCTGTCATTGATTGACCTTTAAAAAGAAAAATGTAGCTGGCTTTTGGGTAAAAAGGAAGCTATATATATATATATTTGTTACATTTACAAGTAGACTTTCTTCATTTGGGTCCATTGCATAGGTTTTTCACACTTTTATTATAATCTGATTGGATAAACTAATCACTGCCAATTCATACTACCATAATGGAATGCAACTCTTTTTTTGCAATAATTTTTTTGCATGCAAATTTTGCAAAAATAAAATTACAGAGTAAGAAGACTTAAATTTTTCATAATTTCTTCATTTGATAATGTGACATAGAAAATATGTAATAGTTTTATCATTTGTACTTATAAAAAAATAAAAACCTCATTTTAAGAGTAATATTCAACAAGTATCTTTGCAGCTATAGTTTAACCAATTTCTCCCCTTGGTAGAAAATATAGTTATGTAGCATAAAGACAGTGAATGACATAAAAGTTTACATGATAAATGATGTATGTAGTTATGGTCAGTTTTTGCAATTGAATAACAAATGATTGTCTTGGAACTATGACATTTTTCCTATTCAAAATTACCCTCGTATGTCTTTCCTCTTTTATCTTCTTTTCAGGTCTTCACATCTTTTTGTTGTATCACATATTTTATGGAATACTAAATAATGAAAAATATCCATTTGCCATGCTACCTTACATTATTTTCTGAATTCAAATTTTAGCTTTAATTTTATCCAGTTAGATAAAATTAACATAATTAATGTATTCATATATTCCATAAGCTACTTGTTTTCACAAGCAGAATGTTAAACGTATTCATTTCTTGAACACCAACTTTACTTGCAACATTTAGTTCTCTGTCCCTTGGCTCTTCTAATTCAATTTGATTTTTTAAATTTAGGGTACATGGGTTTTATAAGCTCTGATCATAAAGAAGATGGTATTTAAAAATATAAGCCTAGTAAAAAGATAAATTTAGTTTCTGACATATTTACATTAGGCAATATCAAATAAATTTCTTTTTTTTTTACTCATATTTTATTTTTTAAATTAGGATTTAGTGATGATATCTTTCAAAACTTAATTTCTGCCAATTGGCATAGAATCTAATACCAGACTCTTTCTCCAAAAGTCTCCTAGCTTTAAGTTTGAGTTAATTTAGTTTAGTTGAGTTAAGCTTGAGTTAATTCTCTTGAATTTATTGCCCTTTCTTTCTCTGAAAGCTGAAAGTAAGCATCTTCTTATAAGTCATCAGGGATTTTATATTTTATGGTATGATTTGATTTATATTTTAATACTTCTCCTTTCAACTTCTGCAAATCTGCTGTTGTTGCCAGCTATAGAACCACCTTGTAGCATAGCTATCATTCAATGAGCTCAACCTATGAAACCCAGATTACTCAAAAGATTATATCAGCCAAAGTAGCCTTCTATGTTAGGGAACACTTCTTGCTCAATTTATTCAAACAGCCTTATAAAGGCCAAGTGCATCCTCTTAGGCATCAATATGTCAAACCTCAAACATCCTTATAGAGGCTAAGACCTAATTGTACAGGGCGTCCGTACTGTGCAAACCCAAATTTAAAAAGCCAGCTAAAGTTTTATCTTTTGACTTGCCTATGTGATTATGCAGGATATTCTCTGCTTAGTACCTCTGAGCAAAGAGTCATCTGAACATGCTTTTCTTCATATTTGCCTTCCATTTCCCTTCTATCTTATTTAAAAAGGAATGGTGGAAAAGAGTTTGTATGGGCATGATAGCTGATATCCACATTGTTGTCCAATCTTTCTATAGGCCATCTATGGAAGATGGATTAAAGGAGTCTATTTGGAGTAGTGGGAGGTGGAATTTGGGACTCTAGGTTTATTTTCAAAGATATATGCTGTTCACACATCTATTCTACCAGGCTGAAATCTAAGTGCATTTTTGTCAGGGAATGGCAGTAACTTATTAGAGTTATTTGCAGCAACATATATTCTGATAGTTCACTGGTTTATTGCCATAAAAATATACTTCTCATTTAATGTACCATCCAATGTAGATACGAGGAAGAAGCATCCAGGGGGCCAGGGCTCTGCTCTATACAGGGCCAAATTTTTTCCATTTTCTTGTGTCTCCACCCTCCTAAGTGTGTTTAGTGTCCTCTGCATTCATTCAGCCAATGGAGAAAGAGGGCCAGAATTCTGGAAGGAAAGTGTGTATGGGACCGTCCTGAAAGTGATGCCCATCAGGTTCACTCATATATTCTATTGACTATCGGCAAAAACTGAGTCACATGGCCACACCTAAAAAGTTAGAGATGGGGCTTCCCTGGTGGCGCAGTGTTTGAGAGTCCGCCTGCCGATGCAGGGGACACAGGTTCGTGCCCCTGTCCGGGAAGATCCCATATGCCGCAGAGCGGCTGGGCCCGTGAGCCATGGCTCTGAGCCTGCGCATCTGGAGCCTGTGCTCCGCAACGGGAGAGGCCACAGCAGTGAGAGGCCCGTGTACTGCAAAAAAAAAAAAAAAAAAAAAAAGTTAGAGATGCAGTGCATTCCAGCTAAGCACCCAGATGAGCTGTAAGGACCATTACTCATAGGCGCTGGCAAACTCTGGGATTTATGGTTGAGTTTCCTATTTGTCATATATATTTACATGTTTGTATATATCCTTTCTCTCTGACTCTATTCACTTTTAACTAGGTCTTATGTGACCTGCCAAACACAGGTTTAAAGACTAATCTATTTTGCTTTTCTACAAAGCCATCACTATTATTTGGGAAAATTGTAGACTAGTATCTTAATTTTAACTCTAAAATTCAACCTGTTAATCTAGAAAACTCTTTAGAATATGCTAATGTGTTTTATTTTCCATCTCCCCCTTTTTTTTCTATGATATAAATTATAGGATAAATGAAAAAAGCAAAATGGTGTCTTTGTTTCCACTTAAAAGATTTCTTAATGAAAATTACATAAATGTTAAGTTATAGTCTTGTATACGCAATTTGGTAGTTTCTTTAGAAGACGTGAAGAGTAATTATTTTTGTCTTTCTTACAGTTTTGCACTAATTTCAATTAATAATTAGCTATATTTAGACACAAATTCCATCTTTAGTGATGGGGCTTGTTTACTTGTCAAACAAGCAAAGAAACAACGTAGAAAAGTAACAAGATTACTTGTATCGACATACTGATACAGAATACCAGATGAAACATGTTGGAACAACTATATCAACACAAAATTTGGGTGGCAGGAAATACTCAGTTTATTGAACTAAATTGAGTTTCTCGTTTCTTACCTTTGGAATGTCAAGCATTCTTAGAATACTTTAAGGCACTCAAATTTACCAAAAAATCCCTTTTAAAAAGAAGCCTATAGCAGTTAAAACTACTATAAACACAATTTTTATTAAATATACACAATTCTTAATGGTACCATTTCATAAAGACTTGTTTGGGTCTAGGAATGATGCAGCAGAACATGAAAATGAGTGAAGCCAACAAACTGTGCAGTAGTAAAGAGAAGAGAATTAGATTTGCTTTAATAGTTACCTAAATAAATGGTCCAGTATTGAGGGAAAATAAGACCAAAATACATAATTTAATGTTTGATTCTTTTAAATAAAAACCAAAATTATTTACCTTTATAATTTTTAAAAACTTTTTAACAGTGTTACTAAAACACTGGTCAATTCTGTGAGGTTTGTCATGCTGGTTATTTGAAAAATTTAAAGGTTTCCTTAGTCTCTTAAGTACAAGAAATCCAAGGAAAAATAATAAGAACTTTGCAATGTTTACAAGTAGGGTAATCTCAGGCTTGTTACAAATATCCCCATTCACTTTTCAGATAAGAATATGGAGTTTAAATTATTCATTGATTTTTTTTGTAAATTCAATCAGAAATAAAATTATATCAAGTGCATAGGATTTAACTAATGAAGATGCAGGGGAGGACAACATAACCTTTGATCTTATACACAGGGGGCTTACAGTCCAATATTTATGCAAAAAGAAAATGATTTCAACATGGTATGAAGAACAAAAATATACCTGAAATACGTTAACAATATCCAAAAATAAAACTCATGCAATAACAAAGAGGAAACCTACAGAACAATGGAGTGTATCTCAGATATTGCTTATGTACTACACTGAATACACAACCTCACCCTGTATTCTAGTCATTGGTACTATGACCAAATTTGTGTTGATACATCTTGAAATGTATCATCTCTGTCTAAAACAATGTTTATTTATTTCAGCCCCAGGATATTTTTGTGCTATAACAATGGAACCCAGCAGAAAGTGACTTAGCACTCAGCACAGGCAACCTGGAAGTGTAGTGCCCTAGGGGTCAAACTATGGTCAAAGGAACATAAGAGACAATGGATGCTTCTGTCTACTTTTTTCTAGGTGGATTGTCCTGAGTCATATCTCTTAAGCTTCTCAAACCTTCCCAAGGGATTGAGTACCCAGAAGCCCAAGCAAGTTACCTATCAGATAGTGCATTCTGGTATTCTCTCTTTCTCCTCCTTCATCTCTCTCCCTTTGATACATTCCTCCTGCACCTGGGATCATATTCCTAAAAAACTGCAACTATACAAGCCGTTGCCTTAGGCTCTGTTTTGAGGTACTCAAGCAAAACACAGAGTGTCTGAGCTGACTGGGGATAGAGATGATAGGTTGAAATATAAAAGCAGTTTTAAAGAAGTCTATACTCATTATGTTCTGCTGTTATATTTGAGCGCTAGTGATTCTCTGCTGTTATATTTGGGTGTTAGTGATTCACTCAAGGTCTTATAGTTTGCAGTCAAAATGTGACTAAAACATGATCATCTGATTCTTCATCCAATGTATTTTCCAAATCTATTCAACGTTTTTCTACACTCTCTTTCATAAAACAAACCTTGATCTGTCCCAATATGGTTCTTAAAACAGAGGTGAAAATGAGAGAATTAGAAAAAATAATCTATAAAGTAACTCTCTTCCCATTTTTTGATTGGATTGTTTGTTTTTTGATATTGATTTGTAAGAGCTGTTTGTATATTTTGGATATTAACACCTTTTTGGTCTCATATTTTGCAAATATTTTCTCCAATTCCATAGGTTACATTTTTGTTTTGTTGATGGTTTCCTTTCTTGTGAAAAAGCTTTTAAGTTTGATTAGGTCCCCCATTCATTTATTTTTCCTTTATTTATGTCTTGAGAGACTGATCTAAGAAAATATTGCTATGATATATGTCACATAATATTTGCCTATGCTATATTCTAAGAGTTTTATAGAATCATGTCTTATATTTAGGTCTTTAAACCATTTTGAGTTTATTTTTGCATATGGTGTGAGTGTTCTAATCTCACTTTTTTACATGAAGTCCAGTTTTCCCAGCATCACTTATTGAAGAGACTGTCTTTTCTCCATTATGTATTCTTGCCTCCTTTGTCGTAGATTAATTGACTGAAGGTGTGTGGGTTTATTTCTGAGCTCTCTATTGTGTTCCATTGAAGACCTAAATAGACATTTCTCCAAGGAAGACAAACAGATGGACAATAGGCACATGAAAAGATGCTCAACATTGTTAATTATTAGAACAATGCAAATCAAAATCACAATGAGATGTCACTCACATTGGTCAGAATGGCTATCATCAAAAATCTAAAAATAATGAATGCTGGAGAGGGTGTGGAGAAAAGGCAACCCTCCTACACTGTCGGTGGGGATGCAAATTGGTTCATCCACTAAAGAAAAAAATATGGAGGTTCCTTAAAAAACTAAAGTTAGAGCTATCATATGATCCAGCAATCTAGAAAAGAAGACAACTCTAACTTGAAAAGATACATGAACCCCAATATTTATAGCAGCACTATTTACAATAGCCAAGACATGGAAATAACCCAAGTGCCCATCAACAGATGATTGGTTTAAGAAAATGTGGTATGTATATATATATATACACACACACACACACACACACACACACACACTATGGAATACTACTCAGTCATAAAAAATGAAATATTTCCATTTATAGGAAAATGGCTGAACCTAGAGAATATCATACTAAATAAACTCAGAGAAAGACAAATATTATTTTGTATCACATATATGTGGAATCTAAAAAATAATACAAATGAATCTATATACAAAACAGAAACAGACTCACAGACACAGAAAACAAACTTATGATTACCAAAGGTGAAAGGGAGGGGGGAAGAGAGATAAATTAGGAGTACAGGATTCATAGATACGAACTATTATACATAAAATAGATAAGCCACAAGGATTCACTGTATAGCACAGGGAACTATATTCAATATCTTCTAATAATATATAATGGGAAATAATCTGAAAATCATATATATATATATATATATATATATATATATATATATATATATAACTGAATCACTTTACTATAACCCAAAACTATCACAATATGTAAATCAACTATTCTTAAATAAAAAGAAACTCTCAAGAATATTGTATATTGATTATATAGAATAAAACATTATCTTATTATTTTATATCATTAAAAAAACTCATACAATTTACCTCATTTATTTTCAATAGACCCTACCTTTCTTTAGTTTGTTTGTTTATAAACAGCTGTAATATAGAGAGATGGAGACAAAATGAATCAGAATCAGAGTTAAACTATGCTAGAATCTTACATGGTACAAAAGTTGTCTTTAGAGATTAAATAACCAAATTGTCTTATCATGCTCTCTCCTGAATAAATCATTTTTTAGATAAAAGGGAACAATAAAAATTTTAGGCAATAAGTGATTTTTTTTTAATCTGGGCAGTGAAATCATTTTATAAAACTTTTCATTCAAAAAATCTGACTTTCTGTTATTACTAACAGGATGAGGGCCCCAGACCAAGGTCTTTTGGGATTGTCCACCCCAAGGTTATATGATAATCATCTCTGAAGTAAAGAAAAATACAGTAACAAACTCTCTACCTTGTAGATATTTATAGCTATAGAAGTATAAACAAGGTCCAGATATATTTACTTTATTGTGATATGTGAATTGCATTGATTTTTATAGCTGGAGTTCACATTTTTAGGAATGAATGTGTTGCAAAGAATTTCTGAATATATATGCTATGCCTTATCTTTAGTAGTCTCTCAAACTTTATAGAAGAAATAGAAAATGCCAACTGAACACTAATTTAGGTCTGGTTTCCCTGAAATAATACATGATATTTGTATTCACGTGCATGCAACTTATTAAGGAAATGTTACCAACAAGTCAAGTTAATTGTGACAAAGTCCCAGTTTCAGCACTATTGCAGTCCAGAAGGGAGCTCTGGAGCTTAGTTATGACTCTTAGTTTGTTCCATTTGCAGCGAGTGTATGTGAGGAGTAGGATGGTGATGTGGAAAGCCTCACCACCCAGACGTCTCCTTATGCCCCTCCCATCTCTTTGTGTTGGGAGAAAATGGCTCTGTAGCTTAAGGGTAATCATTAAAAGAAAAACATGGGCAACTAGGGACCCAAAGATTGGCACACAGAAGTGGTGACATTTCCATTCCCTGTGTAAATAAATGATAGGGATAGGAAATGTTTCTTCTGTCTTGAAGGAAAGAATGATGTAACAACATACTTACTGATTGGTCCTGTTTCTACCCCCAGTGACTGGCAGAGTGCATGATATATAGTAAATGGCTAGTAAGTATATGTAGACTAATTAAAAATAAACACACCCAGACACCCACACACAAAACTCAAAGGACATAGATAATTAATGAAGCTTTCAAATTTGCCTAATTTATACATCAAAAACTTTTGAATCACAATATTATAGGTGTACCAAACCTTCTACCAAGAGTATCTCACATAGGATTTTAGTATTTCATTGAATGAAAGAATATGCAGGCCTCTACAGGAGACCCTCCAACACTAGCAGATACATCAGAAATACATCTACACGTGGAACAACTCCTACAGAACACCTAATGAACGCTGGCAGAAGACCTCAGACCTCCCAAAAGGCAAAGAAACTCCCCACGTACCTGGGTAGGGCAAAAGAAAAAAGAATAAATAGAGACAAAAGGATAGGGATGGGACCTGCACCAGTGGGAGGGAGCTGTGAAGGAGGAAAGGTTTCCACACACTAGAAGCCCCTTCGTAGGCAGAGACTGCGGGTGGTGGAGGGGAGGAGCTTTGGAGCCGCGGAGGAGAGCGCAGCCACAGGGGTGCGGAGGACAAAGCAGAGAGATTCCCGCACAGAGGATTGTTGCCGACCAGCACTCACCAGCCCGAAAGGGTTCTCTGCTCACCCGCCAGGGCAGGCGGGGCTGGGAGCTGAGGCTCAGGCTTTGGTCGGAGCACAGGGAGAGGACTGGAAGCGGGAACAGAGCCTGAAGAGCTTAGTGCACCACGGCTAGCCGGGAGGGAGTCCAGGGAAAAGTCTGGACCTGCCGAAGAGGTAAGAGACTTTTTCTTTCCTCTTTGTTTCCTGGTGCGTGAGGAGAAGGGATTAAGAGCACTGCTTAAAGGAGTTCCAGAGACGGGCGCGAGCCGCGGCTAACAGCGTGGACCGCAGACGGGCATGAGACGCTAAGGCTGCTGCTGCTGCCACCAAGAAGCCTGTGTGCGAGCACAGGTCACTCTCCACACCCCCCTTCCGGGGAGCCTGTGCAGCCCACCACTGCCAGGGTCCCGTGATCCAGGGACAACTTCCTCAGTAGAACACATGGCGTGCCTCAGGCTGGTGCAACGTCACGCTGGCCTCTGCCGCCGCAGGCTCGCCTGGCATCTGTACCCCTCCCTCCCACCCGGCCTGAGATAGCCGGAGCCCCTGAATCAGAGGCTCCTTCAGGATGAAGAACAGACGCCCTCTGGCGACCTGCACACAGAGGCGGGGCCAAATCAAAAGCTGAGCCCCCAGAGCTGTGGGAACAAAGAAGAGAAAGGGAAATCTCTCCCAGCAGCCTCAGGATCAGTGGATTAAATCTCCGCAATCAACTTGATGTACCCTGCATCTGTGGAATATCTGAATAGACAACGAATCATCCCAAATTGAGGAGGTGGACTTTGAGAGCAAGATTTATTATTTTTTCCCCTTTTCCTCTTTTTATAAGTGTGTATGTGTATGCTTCTGTGTGAGATTTTGTCTGTATAGCTTTGCTTTCACCATTTGTCCTAGGGTTCTATCCATCCGTTTTTCTTTGTTTGTTTGTTTTTTTTTTGGTTTTTTACTTTAAAAAAGATTTTTTTCTTAATAATTTGTTTTTATTTTAATAACTATTTTATTTTACCTTACTTTATTTTCTTTTCTTTTAACTTCTTTCTTTCTTTCTTTGTACTTTTTATTCCTTTTATTCTGAGCCGTGTGGATGAAAGGCTCTTGGTGCTGCAGCCAAGAGTCAGTGCTGTGTCTCTGAGGTGGGAAAGCCAACTTCAGGACACTGGTTCACAAGACACCTTCCAGCTACACATAATATCAAATGGCAAAAATCTCCCAGAGATCTCCATCTCAACACCAACACCCAGCTTCACTCAACGATTAGAAAGCTACAATGCTGGACACCCTATGCCAAACAAGTAGCAAGACAGGAACACAACCCCACCCATTAGCAGAGAAACTGCCTAAAATCATAATAAGTACACAGACACCCCAAAACACACCACCAGACGTGGACTTGCCCACCAGAAAAACAAGATCCAGCCTCATCCACCAGAACACAGGCACTAGTCACCTCTACCAGGAAGCCTACACAACCCACTGAACCAACTTTAGCCACTGGGGACAGACACCAAAAACAATGGGATCTACGAACCTGCAGCCTGCAAAAAGGAGACCCCAAACACAGTATGATAAGCAAAATGAGAAGACAGAAAAACACACAAAAGATGAAGGAGCAAGATAAAAACCCACCAGACCTAACAAATGAAGAGGAAATAGGCAGTCTACCTGAAGAAGAATTCATAATAATAATAGTAAAGATGATCCAAAATCTTGGAAATAGAATAGACAAAATGCAAGAAACATTTAACAAGGAATTAGAAGAACTAAAGATGAAACAAGAAACGATGAACAACAAATAAATGAAATTAAAAATACTCTAGATGGGATCAATAGCAGAATAACTGAGGCAGAAGAACAGATAAGTGACCTGGAAGATAAAATAGTGGAAATAACTACTGCAGAGCAGAATAAAGGAAAAAGAATGAAAAGAACTGAGGACAGTCTCAGAGACCTCTGGGACAACATTAAACACACCAACATTCGAATTATAGGGGTTCCAGAAGAAGAAGAGAAAAAGAAAGGGACTGAGAAAATATTTGAAGAGATTATAGTTGAAAACTTCCCTAATATGGGAAAGGAAATAGTTAATCAAGTCCAGGAAGCACAGAGAGTCCCATACAGGGTAAATCCAAGGAGAAATATGCCAAGACACATACTAATCAAACTGTCAAAAATTAAATACAAAGAAAGCATATTAAAAGCAGCAAGGGAAAAACAACAAATAACACACAAGGGAATCCCCATAAGGTTAACAGGTGATCTTTCAGCAGAAACTCTGCAAGCCAGAAGGGACTGGCAAGACATATTTAAAGTGATGAAGGAGAAAAACCTACAACAAAGATTACTCTACCCAGCAAGGATCTCATTCAGATTTGATGGAGAAATCAAAACCTTTACAGACAAGCAAAAGGTAAGAGAATTCAGCACCACCAAACCAGATTTACAACAAATGCTAAAGGAACTTTTCTAGACAAGAAACACAAGAGAAGGAAAAGACCTACAAGAGCGAACCCAAAACAATTAAGAAAATGGGAATAGGAACATACATATCGATAATTACCTTAAATGTAAATGGACTAAATGCTCCCACCAAAAGACACAGATTGGCTGAATGGATGCAAAAACAAGACCCATATATATGCTGTCTACAAGAGACCCACTTCAGACCTAGAGACACATACAGACTGAAAGTGAGGGGATGGAATAACATATTCCATGCAAATGGAAACCAAAAGAAAGCTGGAGTAGCAATTTTCATATCAGACAAAATAGACTTTAAAAGAAAGACTATTAGAAGAGACAAAGAAGGACACTACATAATGATCAAGGGATCGATCCAAGAAGAAGATATAACAATTGTAAGTATTTATGCACCCAACATAGAAGCACCTCAATACATAAGGCAAATACTAACAGTCATAAAAGGGGAAATTGACAGTAACACATTCATAGTAGGGGACTTTAACACCCCACTTTCACCAATAGACAGATCATCCAAAATGAAAATAAATAAGGAAACACAAGCTTTAAATGATGCATTAAACAAGATGGACTTAATTGAAATTTATAGGACATTACACCCAAAAAAACAGAATACACATTTTTCTCAAGTGCTCATGGAACATTCTCTAGGATAGATCATATCTTGAGTTACAAATCAAGCCTTGTTAAATTTAAGAAAATTGAAATTTTATCAAGTATCTTTTCCAACCACAATGCTATGAGACTATATATCAATCACAGAAAAAGGTCTGTAAAAAATACAAACACATGGAGGCTAAAAAATACACTACTTAATAACGAAGTGATCACTGAAGAAATCAAGAGGAAATAAAAAAAATACCTAGAAACAAAGAACAATGGAGACTCGATCACCCAAAACCTATGGGATGCAGCAAAAGCTGTTCTAAGAGGGAAGTTTATAGCAGTACAATCCTACGTTAAGAAACAGGAAACATCTCGAATAAACAACCTAAACTTGTGCCTAAAGCAATTAGAGAAAGAAGAACCAAAAACACCAAAGTTAGCAGAAGGAAAGTAATCATAAAAATCAGATCAGAAATAAATGAAAAAGAAATGAAGGAATCGATAACAAAGATCAATAAAACTAAAAGCTGGTTCTTTGAGAAGATAAACAAAATTGATAAACTATTAGCCAGACTCATCAAGAAAAAAAGGGAGAAGACTCAAATCAATAGAATTAGAAATGAAAAAGGAGAAGTAACAACTGACACTGCAGAAATACAAAAGATCATGAGAGATTACTGCAAGCAACTATATGCCAATAAAATGGACAACCTGGAAGAAATGTACAAATTCTTAGAAATGCACAACCTGCCAAGACTGAATCAGGGAGAAATCGAAAATATGAACAGACCAATCACAAGCACTGAAATTGAAACTGTGATTAAAAATCTTCCAACAGAGCTTCCTTCATGGCACAGTGGTTGGGAGTCCGCCTGCCGATGCAGGGGACACAGGTTCGTGCCCCGGTCCGGGAAGATCCCATGTGCCATGGAGTGGCTGGGCTCGTGAGCCATGGCCGCTAAGCCTGCGTGTCTGGAGCCTGTGCTCCGCAATGGGAGAGGCCACGACGGTGAGAGGCCCGTGTACCACAAAAAAAAAAAAAAATCTTCCAACAAACAAAAGCCCAGGACCAGACGGCTTCACAGGCAGATTCTATCAAACATTTAGAGAAGAGCTAACACCGATACTTCTTAAACTCTTCCAAAATATAGCTGAGGGATGAACACTCCCAAACTCATTCTATGAGGCCACCATCACCCTGATACCAAAACCAGACAACGATGTCACAAAGAAAGAAAACTACAGGCCTATATCACTGATGAACACAGATGCAAAAATCCTCAACAAAATACTAGCAAACAGAATCCAACAGCACATTAAAAGGATCATACACCATGATCAAGTGGGGTTTATTCCAGGAATGCAAGGATTCTTCAATATATGCAAACCAATCAATGTGATATACCGTATTAACAAACTGAAGGAGAAAAACCATATGGTTATCTCAATAGATGCTGAGAAAGCTTTTGACAAAATTCAACGCCAATTTATGATAAAACCCCTCCAGAAAGTAGGCATGGAGGGAACTTTCCTCAACATAATAAAGGCCATATAAGACAAACCCACAGCCAACATCATCCTCAATGATGAAAAACTGAAAGCATTACCACTAAGATCAGGAACAAGACAAGGTTGCCCATTCTCACCACTCTTATTCAACATAGTTTTGGAAGTTTTAGCCACAGCAATCAGAGAAGAAAAGGAAATAAAAGGAATCCAAATCGGGAAAAGAAGAAGTAAAACTGTCACAGTTTGCAGATGACATGATACTAAACATAGAGAATCCTAAAGATGCTACCAGAAACCTACTAAAGCTAATCAATGAATTTGGTAAAGTAGCAGGATACAAAATTAATGCATAGAAATCTCTGGCATTCCTATACACTAATGATGAAAAATCTGAAAGTGAAATCAAGAAAACACTCCCATTTACCACTGCAACAAAAAGAATAAAATATCTAGGAATAAACCTACCTAAGGAGACAAAAGACCTGTATGCAGAAAATTATAAGACACTGATGAAAGAAATTAAAGATGAATCAAATAGATGGAGAGATATACCATGTTCTTGGATTGGAAGAATCAACATTGTGAAAATGACTCTACTACCCAAAGCAATCTACAGATTCAATGCAATCCCTATCAAAATTCCACTGGCCTTTTTCACAGAACTAAAACAAAAAAATTCACAATTTGTATGGGAACACAAAAGACCCCGAATAGCCAAAGCAATCTTGAGAACGAAAATCGGAGCTGGAGGAATCAGTCTCCCTGACTTCAGACTATACTACAAAGCTACAGTAATCAAGACCGTACGGTACTGGCACAAAAACAGAAATATAGATCAATGGAACAGGATAGAAAGCCCAGAGATAAGCCCACTCACCTATGTTCACCTTACCTTTGATAAAGGAGGCAGGAATGTACAGTGGAGAAAGGACAGCCTCTTCAATAAGTGGTGCTGGGAAAACTGGTCAGGTACATATAAAAGTATGAGATTAGATCACTCCCTAACACCATACACAAAAATAAGCTCAAAATGGATTAAAGACCTAAATGTAAGGCCAGAAACTGTCAAACTCTTAGAGGAAAACATAGGCAGAACACTCTATGACATAAATCACAGCAAGAACCTTTTTGAGCCAACTCCTAGAGAAATGGAATTAAAAACAAAAATAAACAAATGGGACCTAATTAAACTTCAAAGCTTTTGCACAGCAAAGGAAACCATAAACAGGACCAAAAGACAACTCTAAGAATGGGAGAAAGTATTTGCAAATGAAGCAACTGACAAAGGATTAATCTCCAAAATTTACAAGCAGCTCATGCAGCTCAATAACAAAAAAACAACAACCCAATTCAAAAATGGGCAGAAGACCTAAATAGACATTTCTCCAAAGAAGATATACAGACTGCCAACAAACACATGAAAGAATGCTCAACATCATTACTCATTAGAGAAATGCAAATCAAAACTACAATGAGATATCATCTCACATCACTCAGAATGGCCATCATCAAAAAATCTAGAAACAATAAATGCTGGAGAGGGTGTGGAGGAAAGGGAACACTCTTGCACTGCTGGTGGGAATGTAAATTGATACAGCCACTATGGAGAACAGTATGGAGGTTCCTTAAAAAACTCCAAATAAAAGTACCATATGACCAGCAATCCCACTACTGGGCATATACCCTGAGAAATCCATAATTCAAAAAAGTCATGTACCAAAATGTTCATTGCAGCTCTATTTACAATAGCCAGGAGATGGAAACAACCTAAGTGTCCATCATTGGTTGAATGGATAAAGAAGATGTGGTACATATATACAATGGAATATTACTCAGCCATAAAACAAAATGAAATTGAGCTATTTGTAATGAGGTGGATGGACCTAGAGTCTGTCATACAGAGTGAAGTAAGTCAGAAAGAGAAAGACGTATACTGTATGCTAAGATATATATACAGAATTTAAGAAAAAAAAATTGTCATGAAGATCCTAGGGGTAAGATAGGAATAAAGACACAGACCTACTAGAGAATGGACTTGAGGATATGGGGAGGGGGAAGGGTAAGATGTGAGAAAGTGAGAGAGTGGCATGGACATATATACACCACCAAATGTAAAATAGATAGCTAGTGGGAAGCAGCCGCATAGCACAGGGAGATCAGCTCGGTGGTTTGTGACCACCTAGAGGGGTGGGATAGGGAGGTTGGGAGGGAGGGAGATGCAAGAGGGAAGAGATATGGGAACATATATATGTGTAAAACTGATTCACTTTGTTATAAAGCAGAAACTAACACACCATTGTAAAGCAATTATACTCCAATAAAGATGTAAAAAAGAAAAAAATCAATAAAAACAAACAAACAAACAAACAAATAGAATATGCAGTGAATTTTTATTTCCTAGCACATTTTCATGTATCTCTTCTGTACTTGACCCTCCTGTTGATTTGAAAGTAGACTTGCTCAGCAGTGCTAACAGCACAGGAATAAAAGTTTCATGAAAACAGTACATTTTTAAGTTGTTAATGCAATACCTAAAGGGGAAAAAGAGGAAAGAGAGAAGGGATTCTGTTATTATCCTACACTGACTTTAAATACAGCAAAACAATGTTTTCCACAATTATCTTTTCTTTCTCATAGTTCAATGAGTTTTCCTGGAAGAGAAAATACTTTTCCATATGCATTAATGTTGATTCATAAAGCAATTTATATGCACCAAACACTTTAAATTCTGTTTCTCTTCTTCCTTAATTTTTAAATTAATTCCTTTTCTTATTCTTTCTTTTCAAATTATATATATATATATATATATATATATATATATATGGAGTATATATAATATAGCAGTTGTATAAGGTGTAACAGTAGGCAGTTTTAAGCAACACGCTAAGCCTAAGATGTCACCAGGACCTTATAATGCCATTTAAAAATACCTATTAGAAATAGGCAAAAGTTTCTCTCTTGATTTTTGCTTTTAGACGTGGAAAAGAAATCATTTCAGTGCTCTGAACTTAAAGGTTGATTTTATTTTTCTTCTGGTTTTGCTTGTGACATTCTCTAGAATATAATTTTAAACTCATAGAGGATTGTAAACTTTTTGACTTGAAACATTTGCCTTTGATGCATCCCTAAGTCTAGATAATGCAGACATTTGCCTTTTGACAAGTTATCTGTATAGCTCTATATACTCTAATCATGGTGCATGATATTTGTTAATGGCTTTATTTCTTTAACATGGCATCTAGCATAGAGCTGGGAAGAGAATTATCACTCAAGATACAGCTGTAGTATGACTTTAGTAAAAGTTTACAGTGTCAAAATACAATTGTTTAGTACTTTGAATATTTCAAGTCATTATAAACTTAAACTATAGTAAGAGACTTGAGAAAGAAATATTTACATATCAGTTCCAGTCACTGATAAAATTCCCTTTATATTTCAAATAGAATTATTCAAGGTGAGATCAGAATATCCCTTCTCAGAATTGATAAAATATTTCTATGGATAAAAGTATAGATGCTAAATGCTAAATACTTGCTACTAAAATACAATCTGTTCATGTTGCTTCCTGCCTTAAAATCCTTTGATGTTTCTTCTTTGCTTTCAGGATAGAGTAAAAACATCTTAAATTGTCTTAGAAACCTATCTACAATTGGACTCTGATTTCTTTATCCTTTTATCTCACCACTCAACCCTTCAAATTCTTGGCTATAACTGTTTTGAATTATTAACTCACCAAATATTTCATAATTCTGCTTCCAACCCTTGTAAAAAATGTTCAGTTATCCTTAACTATATTTTTCTTCTCTTTCACTTTGTCCTTATCTATAAATCCCCTAGGTTCCACTTTCTTTCCAGTAATTGTCCTGCAGATATTCTGAAATGAGGGTCAATGTCTCTCTTGTGTAGTCCCATAGCATCTAATATTTGGACAGATCATAACATTTCAACCACCAAAATTTCCTATTACCTTGTCTGCATTGCCCCACTAGACTATAAAAATCTTGAACTAACTAATTGTACCTCATTCATTTTTGTATCCCCAGCAAATAGCAGAGTGTAAGTTACTCAACATTCCACAAATAGTGTATACAATTTCACACACACTCACACTCACAATTTACTACAGAGATTGATGAAATTATTTTTATTCTGATGTGCCAAAGAAATTTATACATGAGAATGCTAGGTAGGCACCTAGAAATAATTTTATGTGGCCAGCTAAACAAGTGATCACAGCACAATATGACAGTTACTGTTACTTTTTCAAATATATGCCAATCCTAGTGAAATTTGAAAACATTTTTAGACTTACCATATCTGTTCCCTCTTTTCTTCATCCAGAGAGAATTATGATCTTTGACAAATCAATTGATTCACCTTTAAGTCAACACATTATTTCATATTCTTAACAGTAAGACAATGGTTAAAAATGTATAAAACAATTCTTAACAATAAAATAAATTTGATTTGTACACTTAGTATGGAAGAATTAATCTATTGATATTCATTATGGAGAATTAATCTACAGTCCCAATGAGGAAATACTGTCTTGAAATACAACTATTATACTGAGGTATAAACTCAATCTCAATAAAGCCTCTTCGTTTTGGTTTCAATAACTACTCACCTTCTGTCAATGAAAATTTTTAATTTTCAGTCCATGATCTATGTCTAAATATATTTGTGTTCTTCCTAGTGAATTTCCTCTGTATTGAGCTAAATTTTAGTTACATGTGTAAGTACTATTCCTCTATTGCATAGTAAGTTGTACTTTTTACCTATTTATTTTTCTAAATAAACCACACATAAAATAACTGTATACATTTATATTTATAAAACTGACTGTTTTATTTGGGTAAATATTCATAAAATATGAATATGGATTTATTATGTTTTGAGGTGAAGAAACAATTTATGTGTCTCAGTCTCACACAGTCATTAATTCCTGAGGATCAGGTGCTATCTATACATCCCAGTGTCTGGAAAAGGATGAGTTCAATTAATACTTGCTTTAAAAATGAGCACATACAGTCAAATGTAAAGAGGGAGGTAGCAATTATACTTTCGTTTAACCAATAGATGCTATATTGTTGATTTATATTCAATTGCTGAATAGCTGACCTGTATAATATGATTTTCCAAATAACTGGAGAAAAGAAAACTGCAAATTCCTTTTGCCATTCTTCTTTCAAACTTCCTTCTCTTTTGAAAGGTCAAAGAAAATCACTTATCCCAAACTGTTTTACTGCAGTTATTAGAGTAGGTGTTTTATGGAACTCTCTCTTTATGTGAATTTGAAGACCCAATTTGACCAGGGAAGTGTATTCCAAAAATGAAGATTTTCATATGTAATTTAAATATGTCTTCAAAACAAAACAAAAGTCTTTACTAAGTTCAGGTACCCTGCCCTAAAATATAAAGTACCTAAGACTAGGACTTGGGTGAAGTGTGAGAAGGTGGTCCCAAATGCTTTACGATAGTGTGTTTTACTGAAAACATACTGAATGCCTTCCAGAAGCACACAGTTGAAAGATGAAAGACTCAGGCATGATCTAAACCATTTCCATTTGCTGACATCAGAGAGTTGTCCCATACTTCTGGGCCAGAAGTTTCACCAGGGTCTAGAGCTTCAGAAGCCTTGGATCCTGGGGCACGTGTGGAAAAACTCACAGATATGCTTGAGGTTGATACTTAGAGCCAAGGTAAATCAGTACCTTTGGCACAGTTGAGCTGAAATCAGAGATTGCCCAAAGGATGTGACCCAAAACACCTGCTTCACGAGTTTTCTGTACAACAGACATAACTCTAGGTGCTTGGGATGTATCAGTGAGTAGTACAAACAAAAGTCCCAGCCATTATGGAGCTTCTATTCTGGTAAGAGTAAAATGTTCAAGCTGAATTGGATGAAGACTTGTTTAAATATATCCTTTTGTTATTTGATTGAGATTTCAAATTATAAATAGTTTGCAACATTTCACAATAAACCTTTCCCTAAAAAGCATTTACCTCTATTATGACAGTGTTTTCCTTCTGGGAAACAAAGGAAATTGCACTGATATTCAGTGAAAAGAAATAACAGTGCTAAGATATTACTATTAAATTATGTATAAATATCTTCATAATTGGAACATAGCATGTTTATGCTGATATGAGTACTTATTGAAAACAGTAAAAAATGTTTTCCATATATAATATTAACAGTATCTTTCTTAAACTAAAAATTAGAATAGTGTGTTTTTAAATTATTTCTTTTGAAGACACATATTCACACTTCTGCACATGAAATTTTATAATTGGCAACATAAACAAAAATTACTACATTTATCATCTTAATTTGTCCCTATTTTCCACAGATATTAAACTCCATAAACGGGACTATCATAGTCAAGTGTTTTTCATGACAGGAAAAAAGTGCTAGTTCAGATAACCAAGGCAATTATTATAAGATCCACCATGAAGATAGGATATTTTTATAATTACCTGAAATAAAGAAAATATATTTTTTAATCTTGATGTAATTGTTTCAATAAACAAATCTATAGTCTATCTTGTATCTATTGTTCCTGTTCCAAAACACTCAGACATTTTTGAGCAGCTTGTTAATTTGCTAGTGCCAGTATCTAGGAAGTTCCATAATACTGAAATACAATTCAGTTTAGCTACTCAAAGTAGCTAGAAAATTGGAATTAAAAAATATATATTATTTATTTAAAAAGAGGGTATGAGATCTTGAAGTAGTGATAATATTCAATACTCCCTTTGGAGAAACAATTCCTACTTTGGTTGTGCAGAGAGAAAGAGACATCTATTCATAATATTTGGACTAATTGCACTGCTTCCTGTGGCAGGCAGTATTTTACACAGAAGGCAACAACAGTAACCTCCATCCCACATTGTGACTTTGCCATTTTTACACTGGATCAAGGGAACTCTTCATCCCTTGAATGTGAGTGTATCTATTGCTGTCTTGTAACCAACTGAATATAGTGGAAGGGATACTGCTTAACCTTATAGGCTAGCTCATAAACAACAGTGGAGATTCTGCCTCCTTTGATCAGATATATTTTGGAGCCCTGAGCTGCTATATAAGAAGCCCTACAACCTTGCAGCCGCTATGGTCTGAGAAACCCCAAACTAGCCCATGAGGAGAGATCATACAGATAGGCTTTTAGACTAAATAAGAGAGAAAGAGAGAGAGAGAGGGAGAGAGAGAGAGCTGCCTGGTAAATATACAGATGTTCCAGCCCCAACTCCCCCAGCTGTTTCAGCTCTGGCCTCTACTTGAATGCAGTTACATGAGGGACAGCCAAAGCCATCCCCTGAACCCTTTCTGAATTCCTGATCCACAGAAACTGTGAGAGACAATAAAATTACTGTTGATGTTTTAGGGAGATAACCAAACTCGTCTTAGGAGAGTACCAATCACTTTCGCATTTGTTTAAACTATTATTTCCACTGGGCCTTTACCCCTATAATAGAGAGCCCTGAATATGATTAGTGCTTAATATATATTTGTTGATAATTTAATTTTGTGTGAGGAAGCTATAGATTTGTACCTAAAATTCTTTTAGATACTTGATTCCAGAAAATCATAGTTTATCTCTACACAGAATTGGGAATATAGATAGATGGATGGATAATGTATCTTATTTACTTTCTTCATCATTAGCCAAAAACATACACAAATTGTCTATTAGAATATTGGCCTCAAATAAAAGAAAGAGTTCTATACAGATAAATGCATAGTTTGAGTCAATAAATAAATACATAGAAACTTTAAATGTTTTCATGAATTACTATCATGTAAGTAATTTCTCAGGTCATTGCTGGATGGTTTAATCTTACTTTTGCAACTTGCATGGGAATATCTGAAATTTATATTTCAAAGCTTAGTAACAAAATTTTTATTAAAAAACAAGCATAGCAAGACATTAAGGAAGGAAATTCAAGAAATATAAAGCAACCTTAGTGGGTAAAACCCATTTATCTTACATACAAAAAACAAGGCTTGATTCTTCCTTTTGATTATGCATGAGGGCCTTGCTAATGCACTGACTTTTGTGTTCTTCCCTTTGGATTGCCCAGGGTCTCAGTCTACATACTTGGGAAATTGGTCCAGGGATTTTCCAAAATATAACTCAATTGACATGCCACCTTTTATTTTTTATTTTTTCCAAAATTGTTCTGAACTCTATTTCTTGAAGTACAGTCTCTCCTTTCTCAATTTCAAGAAATCTACAAGCTACATGTCAACTTTATCAGCTATTCTTTCTGGTGTACAAATCACTCTAAAACTCAGGAGTTTAAAACAAATGCCATATGATTTTGCTTATGAGTCTACGGGTCATCTGGTGGTTTTGCTGGTGTAATTCCCAATTGTCAACTGGGTTTGCTCTTGTTTTCCAGTCGATTGAGTAGCCTCACTCGCATAATTGGTGGTTGGCCTGCTATCAGCTGGGACTATGGAGAGACTATGTGTCTATCATTCTTCTCTAGGCTAGCCAGGACTTCACAAGGGGATCACTGACTTTGAGTTCTAGGTCAGAACTGGCAAGTCCCTTTTGCTGCTTTCCATTGGCCAGAAAAAATCAGAAAGCCAGTCCATATTCAGTGGGTGTAGAAACAGACAAATACATAGACTTCATCTGTCAAAAGAAAGAGCTTTAATGCCATGTTTTAACTGAGCATAAATACAGGATGAGAAATATTTGCATCATTTTTGCAAACATTCTGCCATAAGTCTAGTGGCCAGCTAGGTGTCACTTTACCAAGAGAAAGGAAGAACATAATTGCTGTCTTAACAGTCACCTCTCTGCCTCTGGACTCTTTCTTTTTACTTGTTATTCTCACCAGATTTACTTTTTGTACCCACTGTGATATCAAGTGATGATAACAAAAACAACAACAATAATAATGATATCAGTTAACATTTATTGAATATTTACCATATGCTAGTTATTATATTAAATTAGTTACAAATATCTAATATATTCCTTCAGCAATTTAAAGAAGTAAATACAATTATTATAATTTAAAATTGTGAATGAATAAGCATACATTTTTATTTATTTTTTATTATCATTAATTTCTCTCAGAATAAAAGCAAGCAGCTGTGCATTGGCATGTAAGGATGTGCATAGTCTTGCACACAGACAATTCTTTGATTGCATCTTCTGTTCTACCCTTTTGTCACTCCACTACAGAAACTCTGGCCTCCTTGCTCATCCCAAAGCAAGACAGGCAATACCCCTGTGTACTGTGCTTTCCATCCACCTGGAGCAATTCTGTCAGGTGGCTGCATGGCTTCTTCCTTCACTTCCTTCAACTCTTTACATATACAGTACTTCCTTAATGAGGTCCACCCTGACAATTTTATTTACTATTTTAATCTACTCTCCAACTGTCATTCCCTTAAACTGTCCTTCTCTGTTTTCTCCTATGACTTGTCATCTTCTAGCATATTATAAAATATACTGTTAGAACTGAGGTCAGTAAACTATGTGTTAATAGGTCAAGTCAAACCCAAATTCTGTTTTTGTAAACAAAATTTTATTGGAACATAGTCAGGCTCATATAATTATGTATTAGATAGGGCAGCTTGTGTGATACAATGGCAGAACTGATCATTTGTAATAGGACTCAAAAAGCTGAAAATATTTACTATATGAATCTTTAGAGAAGAACTTTTCTGACATATTATTAAAATGTAAACTCTAAGAGGGCAGGGAGATATTCTTTGTTCCTTGATGTGTTCCAATGTCTAGAAAAACAAATTAATAGTTTTTGAATGAATGAATTCTCCAGCCTGCTCCTCTCTAGTATACATCCATACACTAATACTGTTGTAAATACTTTAGGCCCAAATCAATATAACATAGGAGGGAGAATTTTGAGGTAGACAACATAACACAGTTTGAAAATATTTTCAAATACAGTATAAGTTTATTATATGACCTGATAGATACGATTTTTTCCATACTAGAGTTTGTTATTGGGAGATTTTTCTGATCTATATATGTTGATATTTTCCCCCTCAAAATTATTATCCTTGCAAATCAAATTAAAGGGCCATCTCATTTTGTCAAATCTTTTTCCAATTACTTCCATCTAAAACATGTAATATCTGTTTAATTTCTATATCTCTTGATAAGTTAATTATTGGTCTGAACATTTTGTTATTTTCTAACTTTTTTCTAGATATAGATATGGTGCTCCCCGAAATAACCTTTAAAAACTGGTTTATTAAATGCGGGAATTTTGTCTTATTTTTCTCTGTCTATAGTGACTAACTTGAAATTTACTAGTTACTCTACCAACATTTGATTTTACTGTAGTGTAAACTTAGCTCTGCTAAAAATAATTTTGAACCTACCAAGTATTTATCTTTATATATAGAATATTATACTTCTTATATTTCTTGAAATGGTAAAAGCAGCCAAATATATATTTTTAAAGTATCATTAGAAGTCCCTCAAAAACAGAACTTCTCAAATACCCAGGCCTCCCTTTCTTTATCCAAGGTGTAAATATCACACCCCAGCCTTTTTCATTCTACTTTATTTCAAACAATATTAAAAAGTGTTGACATGTGAGAGGTGGATACAAGTTTTCATTTGAAAAACCATCCAACCTTAGAGAAGAAATATTATCTCACATAATTAGAGGAGTGAATTAAAGTCAGGACACATATGAAATCAAAATTAGTTTTAAGCTCCACTATGAGATGTATTATATTCATTCATTCAACAAGCATATTAAATGTCAATTTGTGCAGACTTTATTGTCAGGCTCTGTGGCTACAAAGGTAACTAACATTTGGTCCTCAACATCAAGGAGCCCAAAGATATGGAGATGTGGGCAGACACAGAGAGCTACCCATGAATTCACATTGAATTCTACATTCAAATGTGTATTTACAAGGCTTACATGGGCTTGGGTCAATCTATATTGGCAAATATTTTACAATTAAGCTTGTTTTTCTGTTTGCTCTTTATAACCAAACAGAAGGATTAACTTTATATGATTTTTTTTCTAAGTTTCCTATACTTTCATCAATTTCTAAACCAATTTTTGAAAGGCAGTGTTTGGAAATTTCTATAAAAATTCATAAAATATCTCTCACTTTTTTAAAAAAATAATTAATTTATTTATTAATTAATTTATTTATTTATTTATGGCTGTGTTGGGTCTTCATTTCCGTATGAGGGCTTTCTCTAGTTGCGTCAAGTGGGGGCCACTCTTCATCGCGGTGTGCAGGCCTCTCACTATCGCGGCCTCTCTTGTTGCAGAGCACAGGCTCCAGACGTGCAGGCTCAGTAATTGTGGCTCACAGGCCTAGTTGCTCTGCGGCATGTGGGATCTTCCCAGACCAGGGCTCGAACCCGTGTCCCCTGCATTGGCAGGCAGATTCTCAACCACTGTGCCACCAGGGAAGCCCCTACCTCTCACTTTTAAGATAATTCCTGGAACTACACAAATTGATTTAGCGAATAAAAGACATATATGTTTTTCTCCTCTTTTGAAAATTATTGCTTCAAGAAAATTCTTAAAGAACCTGCATTCTCTTAACACTATTGGACATTGTCACTTTTCCTAATATACTCTTCCCTGACTATCCTTGTTTTATGTGTTCTCTTTGTATTCAATACAATTGTTATATATAGCCACTATTTTGCATCTATATAGTTTTCTGTGTAGTTATATAACCATCTGTATACAGGTCATCTTCATAATGATATTTTAGATCCCATAATAGCAAGAAACATGTCTTATTTGATATCACGCATCATCCTTAAAAATGTACTTTATTAGATACTCAAAAATATTTTAAATAAATGATATTTTAAAATTTTTAGATTAAAAAAGAGATTCAATTGCTATTTTATTTTCACCCCCTACATTAACAAGCCTTTAAGTGGCAAAATCCTCATCACATAGATTTAGTAATTTCCCATAATTATGTACCTTGAGAGGGAAATTCTGTATTCTTATTCTTAATATAAAAACTGAGATCTCAGTCTTTCTAGTCTTCCACTAAAATGTTTAGTGTATAGTACATGATTGAGTCTTAGTTGAACCCATGTTTGCTCTCTCTGGAAGACACTTCTACCAGATATCTTCATCTTTTGTTCACCCATTTCTTTCCAAATTCTGTTCTACGTTATTTTATCAGGAAGAGTTTCTTGGACTATTTTATACATAAAAAAGCAAGCCAGTTCTCATATATTTTTTTTGCCACATCCTCCTGCATTATGTTTTCTAATATCCTTAATGCTTTCTGAAGATGTCTATCTATTCATCCATCTATCTATATTGTCTATTTATCACTCCCATCTCAAGAATAATACTCTCATGTAGAGTAAAGTTTTTTGTCTGTTTTCAGCCTGCTGTTTCCTTAGTGCATCAAACAGTATCCAACATATAGTAGGTATTCAATAAATACCTTTTATTTACACTGACAATTACACATTTTAAAAGTAACATAAGTAATACTGAAATATCTTAAATATGGAATATGACTAATTGATACTTTACTATTTCTTAAATGTTAACTTGTTTGTAATTTGTTCTATCAATCCTAAGTGCACAAATATGTAAATAAAACATACTTTAATATTACTATTAATTTAAAATTATAACAACTATTTTTAGCTCTTATTTAAAAGGAATACTGAAAGTATAAGTATTATAAAATTTTGCACTATACATTCATAAGTGACTTATAAAAAATTAATCCAACTTTTTTAAGAATATTAGGATTTCATTTCCATAAATTCCTACAAGATACCTGGAAGAGATCGTCTCATTCTGTTCAAAGGAGTATCAAGATAAAAAGTTTTTCTTTTTTGCCCTAAATAATTAATGGGAGAAAATTAATGATTTTATTGGAGATGTTCATCATTAAATTAATCCCTAGAATTTCAGTATTTTATAAGGGAACTGTGAGAATTCTTATTTTGGATTTAAAAATAATATATGCAGCTGAGTATGTTTGTCACTATTCCTTCCCATGATTCTTCTAGAACCCATCTTTCTATTTTGTAATGAGATGAGTTTCTTTAAACACAGAATAGGAAGGAAAAGACATATTTAAGAGTCAACTAGCATTTTTAATATATTTTTACCTGGTAACAGAATCTTCTGGAGAAAGGGTCTACTTAACTATGCAGAAGTTGGTAGCATTCTAGGCACTATGTAAACTACTGCTTTAACTATGGCCATGAGTTGATTGAATCAGAGTAGGCACTTGACTCAATGGGATTGCAACCAATTTATTAGATGAGCACCTACCTGAAAGGGTTGTCTTGAGGAATTATCAGATCTTTCTCTTGAAGAGGTAAAACAAAAAACACAGAGACTTTTAGAAAACAGTGATAGATATTAAAACAGTGTGGTTCATTGATTGAATAAAGGTTTTGAACCCCTACTACATACCAAACTTTACTGAGAACATAGTAATGAACAAAACAAAACATGAATTCTTTGCAGCATGAAATTTAGATTCTAATGAAGACAGAACAATTAACAGGTTGGTAAATTAAATATTAAGCATGTCAGATGGTAATAAGAGCCACAGAATTAAGCGGAGCAAGTAAGGGAATTTGATATGATGGCAGAAAGCATGACCTCTGTATTTCTTTTATGAGTCATATCAACATGCAAAAGTGATCACTTGTTTGGATGTAAAATGGCCAAATGTGTGATTACATAGTGATTCCTGGACTATGGCCAATTGCTTGGCTAGATCATTAGGAAGGTAGAAGAAACATGAAAATTAGTAACAATGAAATTTAAGAAAGAGATATTTGGATATACTTCCCTGAATGGGCAAAAAAGTGAATATATTTGTTTCCCATGTGAATGTTGACAAATGACTGACCTCAGCAGAGGAGGATTTTAATAATCAAGTGGATAGAGTGACTCATCTTGTGGATACTAGTCAGTCTCTTTCCACAGACACCCCTGTCATCCCGAAATGGACTCATAAACAAAGTAGGCATGGTAGCACCAAGGACTCTTGACTATGTCCACTGCTGAGTGCCCAGTCTGCTAGCTTCAGAGACCAATGCTAAATCCCTGAAACGGCACCATACACTGAGGTAGTCAGTCAGCTCCCTGGTAGCAGGTTAATTACATTGAACTGCTTCCATCATAGAAGGGACAGTGTTTTGTTCTTATTCAAATGGACGCTTACTCTGTAAATTGAATTGCCTTCTCTGCATGCAATGTTTCTTCCAAAACTACCATTTGTGGTTTTACAGAATGTCTTATCTACTGTTGTGTTAATCTGAGTAGGGAACTAAGTCTTCCATTAGAACATATTTGGATGAGCTGCAGTGTGTTAAAAGAGCATCCTCATGTTGGAAACTAATGTTTGAAGAACAAATCAGAAGTGTAGTGTATAGATACAAGTGAGTAAAATTTATAGATGATTTAAAACATGAATGAACCTTATAAGATAATTAGGCTTTCAATAAATTGGAAAAATAATTATGAAAGTTGAATATAATGCTACTGTTCCTTCTTTTTCTAGTCATTTTATATGACTCTTTAAGCATAAAAAAGCCATGATATTTCCTTGTTCCCACGTCTTAAAGAAATGCAAAAGACATGGATGTGATGAAAGAGTCTTTGTTTTATACATTACTTCACTGTGCTGCCAAATGCTTTGCCAAGTCAAGGAGTTAAAAAAAAAAATGTCATCCTCATAGTGGGCCATACGAAGGGGCAACCTGATGAAATAGAAGAGAAATAAAAATCTCACTGCAAGATAATTATGGAATCATGTACAAACCTTTAAAGGTTAATGAGCTCTCTAGAGAAGATGAATGACAGTTTTAGAATCAGTGCCTGCCTATAATCCATTTTCAACATAATCTTAGCTCTGTAGATTTGACATATTACAGGTAATTTGGGGGTGAATGTTAACTGTGAAAATGGTAATTTAGGCATTGTGACCCTAACTGATATTAAGAAAAACATCATTTGGTCAAGAGATGAAACAAGAAAATTTAAAACTTAGTGACTAGAAAAAACAAAGCCCACCTTAATGATAAAAAGCAAAGTAAGTGACCAAAGAATGATCTTTGAAATTATTAATATAAGTATAAGCCAAATGAAATCTATCTTTTTATTCTTATTTTATGTAAAATTTTAAGTGTATAATTGAGCAAAATTGTTTCTTTTTAGTTAAATAATGGTGTGGTAAGATAGACAAAATGGCATAAAGAGAAAAATATTTAGCAAAATATATCTGAAACACCTAGATTTCTTTTATAGTAAATGAATAGAGTATGATGATTTTTGAGACAGAGTTTTCTACTTTATATTTACTATAAGATTACACACTCTATAAGAAGACAAATATTTTAGCATGGACATTTATGATCAGTCAATTCATTAACTGAGGAATAAGTTGAAGTAAGAATAATTGGTAAAATTAAAGTGGTAAAATTAATAAAATTAAATTTTTATTTTGTAAAATAAAGGCAGATTACTGAAATATTTTTAAATGAAAAAAATGTGTATTGCAAATAAAAGAAGCCTTGATACAATACATAAATTATTTATTGTATTTATGCTTGTCCAAATGTCAAATTATATAATCTTAGTATTATTAATAATAATAAAATAATAGGAGTAAATAGTTACTGAAAACTATCTAGTTCATTTTATTGCTCCAGTAAATGTGTTAATCACTTTATGAGCATTATTTCATTTAAATGTTTTAGCAACTTTACAAAGTTTGTATTACTGTTATTATTGCTATTATAAAATAAGATTACTGAGATTTTTATGGTCATATGATTTATCCAAAATAGACAACCAATAAGTAGAGAATTTAAAATTTTAATTCAGGAAGTTTCCTTTTAGAAACTGAATATTGAACATTATTGCTTTGATACTCTCATTTTATAAAAAAATAAAATGAAACAATATTTTTTTCTTTAAATTTTAATGCTTATAAAAATGGTCAGAAATAGCTTTGTACTGGTATTTGGGAGCAAGTTATGTTAGATGTATTTGGGTTATCCAGAGAAGAAAACGAACAGTATACAGATAGATAAATCTATTTCCAGCAGGCTGGAAATCCAGGTAGGCTTTCCATTTTACAGTCTTGAGGAGAATTTCTTCTACTTTGGGGATTCATTTTTTCTTTGCAGTACGCGGGCCTCTCACTGTTGTGGCCTCTCCCGTTGCGGAGCACAGGCTCCGGACGTGCAATTTCAGCGGCCATGGCTCACGGGCCTAGCTGCTCCGCGGCATGTGGGATCTTCCCGGACTGGGGCACGAACCCGTGTCCCCTGCATCGGCAGGTGGACTCAACCACTGCGCCACCAGGGAAGCCCTACTTTGGGAATTCTTAGTCTTTGCTCTTAGAACCTTCAACTGAGTGGATGAGGCCCACCCATATTATGGAAGACAATCTGCTTTACTCGAAATCTACTGATTTAAATGTTAGTCAGATGTAAAATATAACTTTACAGCATCATCTGGACTGGTGTTTGACAAAACAACTGGGCACCATGGCCTAAACAAATTGACACATAAAATTAGCCATCAAAAAAGTCAAATCTGTAAGCATGACTAAATTTTATCATTCTGAGAAATCTAAAATAAGTGAGTGAACAGTGATTCAACCAGTGTTATGTGAGGGATATTAGAATACATAAATGGGAGAGAGAAAGAGAGACGCTACTCCATTTCTACAAGTCAGATCTCTTCCTTGACCACGAAATCCTTACAATAAATTTTATTATCTCTTAAGGTAGGTAGAGTTTCTTGATTAGTTTGTTTATTCTGTTACTTACCACCAAATAAGCCTAACTTTTATAGTTTATTAAGTTTGACAAAAAGTAAACAGATAAATTACTAGAATCTACAAAATACCATTCTAAGCCAATACGTTTCTTAAAAGGACTATCTTGAAGGGGAAAAACAAAACAAACAAAAAACTCCCACTTTTCCTTAAGTTTCTAAAATTAATTCCAGAGCTAAAATAAGAATATGAGGTAAAAGTTGTTTCTACACATCACAGTATAAAGTCACAGTGCTTGAACTATTATGTTATTCATATGCTCAATTTAACCTAAAAATATCAAGATATGTCTAGAGGAGATGTCAGGTCATGAAATAATTATTTAATTTCATAATTACAGTGATCTAAATGTTCATGAATTAATTGCATACTCATTCTTACATTAAAATATGTCAAAATTAATTTGCACCTGAGTTATTTTAAATGATTAAAATATTTAAAAATCTGCATTTAATCTAAATACTACATTTATAATGTTTACATTTGTGTTGTTATTATACAAAGAGGAGGATCACTTATTGATTTTTGTTCAACAGACTGAAGTATGTTTTAAATGTTCTCTATTTTTTTCAAACACTTTATAGTTCTTTTAAAATATTAACACTCTGAAAATAGGTCAAGACACTTCCCCTTGGATCTCAATTTTCTAATATGCAAAATGTGAAATTGTATGAAATTTTCCATAAAATAAACAACAGTTTTTGTATTAAATTTGTATTATTATCATGTGATACAAATATGCATATATGCAGAGATAAACTTATGCAAGATGAAAAGACTCAACGTTTTAGTGAGTACATAAAAATTTTAGTAAGCAAATAAAAATAGATAAAAATAGCAAAATCTTTACAATAAATTTGTTCATATTTGATTAATACAAAAATTGCTTTGGGGACACGTTTTTTTTCATCTGTATGGCATGTGGGATCTTAGTTCCCTGACCAGGGATTGAACCCACGCCCCCTTGCATTGGAAGCCTTGAGTCTTAACCACTGGACTGCCAAGGAAGTCCCTGTGGATACTACTTTTATATAACAAGGAAGGGACTCTAGGATTAAACAGGGCAGTATGCATACAAAAGAATGCAGTACTGGGCTTCCCTGGTGGCGCAGTGGTTCAGAGTCCGCCTGCCGATGCAGGGGACGCGGGTTCGTGCCCCGGTCGGGGAGGATCCCACATGCCGCGGAGCGGCTGGGCCCGTGAGCCATGGCCGCTGGGCCTGCGCGTTCGGAGCCTGTGCTCCGCAACGGGAGAGGCCACGGCAGTGAGAGGCCCGCGTGCCGCAAAAAAAAAAAAAAAAAAAAAAAAAAAAGGATGCAGTACTGAGTACACTCATGATTGAAAATAGCAGATATTGCACACTCTGCTAAAAATGTTTGAGGGTAGAAAGGCCGAAAAGTTATTATCATGAAAGCCACTGAGTTTGCAAATGTTCTTCTCAGAGCCATGAGAGCAGTTCTAAGCACAAGGAAGTAAGCACATGCTAGAAACATGGTCAGACTCCCTAAAATTTCAGAGACAAATCTGTTGGTATTTTTGTGTACTTCTCTAGTGGGATATCACATTTCCAGTAAAGTGCTGAACTTTCTTGCTGCTGTCAGGCATTTAGTATCTTTCCACTGGTAGGTTTAAAAAAATCAGCATTTCCACCCCAACTTTTGGAAATCATACTGAAAGTGAAAAATTAAATAAAGAACGTACTGTGAATACCAAGGCAAGTAGATTTTCCAAATACTTTATGTTAGCATACCAGGACAGACAATGGAATGATGGCTCTAAAAGATTTCTTTTATCTTCATGTGCACTTTTATTTGTCCATGTCAGATTTTCTCATATTTTTGTCTAGCTTAAAATATTTAGAACAAGTGATAGCAATTCCTCTTCGGATCTTGAGTGTGAGATTTGAGAGCTAAATTGAAATCTCCATACAAATGGAAGAAGCAAAGTTATATAAAAGAGAAGACTACAGAGGCAAAAGGGGAACAATATATTTTTTTCATCTGTTAGAAAATAATAAAGCAAGCACTGGCTTGTGTAGGAGCTTAATAATAAATTTTCCATCCAAATAATTTCACGGAATACATTAGCTATTCCTTCCAGACATACACATTATGATTTTTCCTAATACTATTAATAGGATGGAATTGATAAATGAGAACAAGTTGAGATTGGCAGAGGGCAATCTTGGATATATCTGAGATACATTTCCCTAAAGATAATAGGATAAGTAACCATTAAATGCATTTTTGTAGGGGAGCAGACTGTTCCTTCTTAATCAATAATTAACATTCTTCACTGTTTCTGGATAACATCTTTTTTTCCACTGATTTCTCTTCCTAAAGAAAGCTTAATGTTAATAGCTTGTCACAAGCTTTTGCTGATGCTTATGTTCCAACATGCTTCCAAAGAAATGTGAGATAATAATTTATCTGAATAAGAGAAAAATAAACTCTTAGTTCAACTTGATTATGTAAACTTTAGTTAAGTTTTTATAAAGATAAATTTTTTTATATTCCAAATACAGTTAAAAAACTTTCATAAAATAAGAGAGAATGTCATCCAAGGATATGCAAGAAGAATAGTCTCTATCTCTCAATTACACTGTGAGAAAGTTTGTAAACAATCACAAATTTCTTCGCAGTAATAGTCCAAAGTTCATGAATTTATTTTCTAATTTGACTATGATAACCTTGCTTACTTCTAATTGATAACGTTATTTTTTGTTATAACTTAAAGGATACTGACTTGATTATAGACAAGTCATCATTAATATAAGTTAATTAATTGGCTAAAGATCATATTTTCCAGGTGGCTGAATGTATTATTCTTGATACTTCCCTGCCTCTCTCTCACACAAATATCTGACCAATATAATCAAATAATTTTGGCTCTACTTTTATGATCTATCCAGAATTTATCATTTCTCAATACCTTCACTGCTACCACCTGGATCTAAGATGGCATCAAACTACATAGTATTTCTTGCAATAACCTCCTAACTGATGTCCCAGCAGTCTATTTTCAATATAGTAACCAGTATAATCCTTTAAAAATACTTCAGACCATATTATTCCTCTGCTCCAAGGCTGCAATGATTTTTTTCTGAACATTCTAAACAAAATGGCATTACCAAACTCACACTCACTCTGCAAACCCCTTTTAGATGCTTTAGTCTTCTCAAAAGCACTCATAACTGTGTGACATCCTACATTTCTCTGTATGTATTTGTTTACTATTTGTCTTCCCAAATATAATATAATGAAAGAGAGTGAAGTCAGGGACTGTATTTTCTTCACTAGAATATTTCCAGTGCCTAGAAACTTGCTGGTTCATTACAAGCTCTGAATAAATATAGCTTGAATAAGTGAATGAAATTAAGAATATACCAAGGTTTATGATTGCCACAAAAATTAGCCCAATAATTGTAAATGGATTAAAAAGGTAATCTCCTTTAATGTAGATTAGTTTTAGCATTCTAATGTGAATTATATTAATAGCTACATTTTTCTTCTGCCTTCTATGTTACAAGGCACTATGTTAAATCCTTTATATACATTGTTCTACTCATATTTGAATAATGCTGTGATGTAGGTGCAAGTATGACTGATTTTACAAATGAGAAAGCCAAGACTTAGCAAGATCAAATTATCTTTTCAGGGTAAGAAAGTGCTTACGTGGCAGAGCTGAAGCACGTCAAATTGATTTCACAACCTGTCTTATGTTATACTGTCCCAATCCACAGTTTAGATGTTTTGGGTTAAGTGATGTTATATAGACCTGCCTGGCATCATAGTTTGCACCAAATAACATGTGACAAATCCATGAATTATTTTCTGAAATCCCTAAGTAGTGCCTCATTGGATCCTTTTCAACACTCTCAAGAACATAGTTTCTCTCTATTCTGTTCATATTTATTGCATCTATTTTACAATCTGGGTATGATCTTGATATTTCCAACTATGAGTCAGACTTTACCCCAGCATTATTCAAGTCATCTCAAGCAATGTTTCTCTCCTTTTATCCAGGACCTCAGAAATTTCCAACCTCTGGTCTTTCTTTGTGGGCAACAGCTCCACCTTGCTTATCCTTGCCTCACATTAAAAAAACACTACTGTGATACTGACAAAATGTTTTGAGCCGCTATCAGGTGATTCCTTTGCTTTCTGGTTTTTCATCTGAAACTAACTCATAGGATACAACATAACTCAGATTAATGTATTTACTTAGAATTTAGTGTACTAGTATAGCACACCATTTTGGATCTATTAGAGTAATAAAAATAACAACAGTAACACACTTATTTCAACTAGTGGGTCATAGTTTAAGTTTGCTGGCTACTTAGAAAGTCCATAGATGAGACTCTGGTTCCAAGAGCAACTGTATAATTGATCCACCAAATGTGTGTGTGTGTGTGTGTGTGTGTGTGTGTGTGTGTGTGTGTGTGTGTGTACGTGTGTGGAAAACTATGTGTGATTTTCAGGGAGGGCAGTCATAAATTTCATCAGATTGTCAGAGGGACTCTTGTCATAAAAAAATCTTAATAATTTTCATGTCATTATATCATTTTTGTTAGAGGAGGTCATCAAGAGGATATGATCACTGATTGATCCACAATCTGGCCCAAGGTAATCAGATGCTCCTTACCACCTCTCCTGACCTTGGAATACACATTTTGCCCATTCTTCCCACAGAGGGAACCATTTTCAAGGACATGACCTTAAGAGAGCAATGTGTTGTTGTGGCCATCTGTATGGTACATGTGACTGAGCCCAGCTAAGGCCTCTATGTAAACTCAGATTCTGATGGGAGGGTGAGGAGACCTACACATCTTGAAAGTTTCCTTGCTTATTTACCCTGCCACCTACCAATCTGAACCCCTGCCTCTTTCTTCAGTCTCTCCTTGCCCTCCATGTATGGGGGCCAATTTGCAAACCAACAAATGTTGAGCCAGCCAGGATACCAAGAAATGGGGCTTAGGAAAGAGGCATCCATAAGGGAAATCCTAAGTTGACCATCGACCTCTATGTAGAGAGGGATGGCCCGTATGTTAGATACTTGTGGACTGCTGCATGAGTTTGGAGGTGCCCCCCAAAATGCTGGCTGTTTTGATGCAATTGTCTGAGGAACTGGGCATAACGCACTTCACTGGGGAAAAGAAAGAAGAATGGCTGTGCAGGGGGTGGGCCTCTACTGTGGGCGGGTCAGCTGGACACAGATGCCCAATGAGAAGCTGAAGCTTCAGTTAGAAAGAGGAAGAGCTTAGGATAGAGAAGGACATGCAGGTGTCCACCGCTCTGCTGGCTTCGGGGCTGGCAGACAGGGTGGGAGAGCAGGATAGTAAATTGGAGACCCTAGAGTGCCATTTTGAAAAGCTAGGAGGGAGCAAGCTGCAATGGATTAAGGTCCAAGCGCTTGTGACAAAGCCTGATTGGGACACTAATGGGTGGAATCCTTGGGATAGTGAGGAGAGCAAAGGGGAGGATGCTGTAGGGTTTGACCATGAAATGGTAGAAAAGACCTTGCCATCTGACCCCTCATACAGAGGAAAGCAAAAGCACAGCAAAAACACCAGCCAGTGATGCAGCCCCCAATTCAGGAGGCATTCATGATGAGAGAATATATACCCACTGAGCTTACTGATATAGCTGCCAAGTTCCAGCAAAAAGCCAGGGAAAGGACATAGGTATGGTTGGTACAGTTATGGGATATGGGGCGGGGGGGGGTGGGCAATGGCATTTCTCCGATTGGGCAGGAAATGGAAAAAAATGAGCAATGTCACCACATACTCTGCCCTCCAACATTGCCTATATGGTGCTCTGGGGGTTCAAGGTACTCAGTCTCTTGTAGATTGGATTGCTGTAGCCTTCGGGGAGGCTTGGTCCAATGAGAGCAGTCTCGCTGAGGATGCAGAACACTGGAAATATACAGAGGAAGTATAATAATGTTTAAGGGATTTGGGAGTAAAACATGCCATCTATGCCCCTGTCTTTGAAGGCCCTGATGGGACCACATTCATTGCAGGAATGAAAGCCAAGATACTCCAGTTTGTCCTAAGCACTGTTACTTATTTTGGGAATCATCTTAATCTGTGTTTCTCTTTCATGTGCCTATATTGTTGCTGTGGTGTCTGCCTCCCATGCAGAGAGATAGATGCCAAAAAGTCACTCCATGTTAATGAAACCCCTTGCTGACCACTCAGGGCACACTGCAGAAGATGGGAGATGTGTAAGATTGTAAGAGCCAGTCACGAGGGGTGGGGTGTTGGAGGAAGTTATCCAGAGGACGTGACCTCTGTTTGACCCTTGAGCTGGACCTGAGCAATCAAGGCTCCTCACACCACCCCATCCTTAGAATATACGTTCTGCCAGTGTTCCCACAGTAGAAGCCGTTTGCAAGGATGCAGCCATGAGAGAGCAAAGCATTGTTGAGACCATCTGGACAGTATATGTGACTGAACCCAGTTAAGGTCTCTATACAAACTTTTAAGATTCTGGAGAGCGGGTGAAGAGATCTATGCATCTTGTTAGTTGCCTTGTTATTAGCCCTGCCACCTACCAATCTGTAGTGGTCACCCTCTTTCTTCAATCTCTCCTTGCCTTTTGCATTGGGGCCAGTTTTCAAAACAAATGTGTATATTCAAAGAAATTTTGTTTTTACTAATTACCTCCAGGGCCACCTAGAAATTATGCATTTTTAAAAAACAGTTTTATCCCAATGTGTATAGAGTTGCTACTATTTTCCTTAGCTGGCCTCATTTTCATAAAGTTTTGCTACTCATCTGCCAGGCAAAGCTGAGCCTTTTGTATCATATTTTGTTTCTTGAGGCACAATTGTTTTCTGTGGAGGAAATAATACATCAAACATACAGAATGTGCATCTTTGTCAGGGAGGGGTGAGGAGGAATGTGAGATGTGAATTTTGTTCTGCCCACAGCATTTGTCAGCCAGCAGCGAGGGAAAAAAATGGATATAAAAATCTATTGCTCTTGAGGAAAAGGAGCAGGTAACAGGTACCGTTACTTTAAAAGACAGTGATAGCAATTTTTGTTACTGTTTGAAGCTGTGTTTTTCTGCCAAAATAAACATGGCTGTGTTGTATCTCACCATTTCTCCTTCTGTATCTCTTAGTGAGGAGAAAGGGAAATTCTCACTTTACTGAGGCGTTAAATTGTCATTTTCTGAGGTAGAATGGAGGGGAAATACTCTCGACTGTTTCCGTGGATGGTAGCATTTTATTTCACTGTTGGAAAGTTGATGGACAAGATTACTATTTTTCTTGACTAGTCATGTTATGTTCAATTTACCAGTTTCTGAATTACAAATCAGCAATTTAACTGGCCATAATTTACCACATTTACAACATTTTCCTCACCATATATGTATGTATCAACAACAAGAATGCCTAATATTTGGCAAAATTGTGTGTGTGCGCCTGTGTGTGTGTGTGTGTGTGCCTGTGTGTGTGTGTGTGTGTGTGTGTGTGTGTGTGTGTGAGAGAGAGAGAGAGAGAGAGAGAGAGAGAAAGAGAGCTGTTTTAAAATGTAAATAACAGTTTAACTCTGACCAGTAATTCAGAACAAAGCATCATCAATATAAGGCTGCTTATCCTTAAAAGTTTTTGTGTCAATTATTTAAAATTTATTGACTATTGATGTTATTTGGCAAAGAAAAAAGCAGAAAATAGATTCTACATTTGATAAGCACTTAACAGGACAACATATAAGTAAAAAAAAAAATCAACTGAATAATAGTGAGACTTCAAATGGGAGTTATATTTAATGACTATTGTTTTAAATACTGTATTAGTTTCTTATTGTTGCTGTAACAAATTACCCAAAACTCAGTGGTTTAAAGCAATGCAAATTTATTATCTCATAGTTCCAGACATCAGAAGCACAAAATGGTTTCCATGGGCTAAAATCAAGGTGCCTGCATACTGGATTCCTTTCTGGAAGTTCTAGGAAAGACTCTGTTTTATTGCTTTTTCCAGTTTCTAAAAGCTGTCTGAATTCAGTAATTCATAGTTCCCTTCCATCTTCAAAGGCAGCAATAGGGCAGTAGGTAGATGAGTCTTTTACACAACTGAAGGGTAGCAGAATATGCACTTTTGGCATAGAGATTATCTTCAGCTGATTATTATTGAGAAACTACAGACACAGGAGAAGCTCTGAAAACAGAGTAGAAGTTATGCTTTTGTAAGGGACATTTATATTTATGAAGGAAATGTTCATTTATAATAGTGTCTCCTTCTCTGTACCAGAGAGAGAAAGACAACTCTAAATCACAAGAAAATCTTATCAATAGAGAAGAACTTAAATCTATATAACAAACCTCATCCTTGTTTACCTTGCTTTTCCTGGTCTCATAACTGGCATTGCCCTGCCTTCAACATCTTCCTTTTTTCTTTAGCTGAAAATGGTGGGTTTTTTTACTCCAAAATGTTAAAAGCATTTCTTTCTTTTTTTTTTTTTTATCTTAAAGTTGATGTTTATTGTTCACTGACAAAAATGTCCAAAAATTATAAATAAAATGTAACCCTAGACAACAAGAGTTATTGCAGATAGAAATCTGAAGATTCTGGAACCTCTCAGTTTAGGGGTTACTGAATTCCTTTGTGAAATAAACATAGTATAACCGAATATCTTGTTTTCTTTCATCTTCCTACTGTGTTTTGTTTTTTCCTTGCAAAGCTTTTTTTTTTTTTCCATTGAAGTATAGTTGATTTACAAAGTTGTGTTAGTTCCTGGTATACAGAAAAGTGATTCAGTTATATATATATATATATATATATATATATATATATATATATATATATATGTATTCTTTTTCAGATTTTTTTTCATTATAGGTTATTACAAGATATTAAATATAGTCCCCTGTGCTATACAGCAGGACTTTGTTGTTTATCTATTTTTTATGTAGTAGTTTGTATCTGCTAATCTCAAACTCCTAATTTATTCCTCCTCCCCTTTCTCCTTTGGTAACCATAAGTTTGTTTTCTATGTCTGTGAGTCTGTTTCTGTTTTGTAAATAAGTTCATTTTTGTCATTATTTTCATTTTTTAATATTTTTTATTTATTTTTTTTTTGGTATGTGGGCCTCTCACTGTTGTGGCCTCTCCCGTTGCGGAGCACAGGCTCCGGACGCGCAGGCTCAGCGGCCATGGCTCACGGGCCCAGTCGCTCCGTGGCATGTGGGATCTTCCCGGACCGGGGCACGAACCCGTGTCCCCCGCATCAGCAGGTGGACTCTCAACCACTGCGCCACCAGGGAAGTTCATTTTTGTCATATTTTAGATTCCACATAGAAGTGATACCATGGTGTTTTTCTTTCTCTTTCTGATTTTGCTTAGTATGATAATCTCTAGGCCCATCCATGTTGCTGCAAATGTCATTATTTCATTCTTTTTTATGGCTGAGTAGTCCATTGTATCACATCTTCTTTATTCATCTGTTGATGAACTTTTATGTTGCTTCCATGTCTTGGCTATTGTCAATAGTGCTGCTATGAACATTGAGGTGCATGTATCTTTTCAAATTAGAGTTTTCCCCAGATGTATGCCAAGGAATGGGATTTCTGGATCATATGGTAACTCTATTTTTAGTTTTTTAAAGAATCTTCATACTGTTCTCCATAGTGGCTTACAAATTTACATTCCCATCAACAGTGTAAGAGGGCTCCCTTTTCTCCACACCATCTTCAGTGTTTATGATTTGTGAACTTTTTAATGATGGCCAGTCTGACCAGTGTGAGGTGATACTTCATTGCAGTTTTGATTTGCAGTTCTCTGATAATTAGTGATGTTGTGCATTTTTTCATGTGCCTATTGGCCATTTGTACATCTTTGGATAAATGTCTATTTAGGTCTCAAAATGGCTTAAAGACTTAAATATAAGACAGGACACCATAAAACTATTAGAAGAGAACATAAAAAAAGTATTTTCTGACATAAATCATAGCAATGTTTTCTTAGATCAGTCTCCCAAGGCTTTTATAGAAATAAAAGCAAAAATAAACAAGGGGAACCTAATCAAACTTATAAACTTTGTATAGCAAAGGAAACCATAAACAAAATGAACAGACAACCTATGGACTGGGAGAAAATATTTGCAAATTATGCAACCGATATAGGCTTAATTTCCAAAATATACAAACAACTCATACAACTCAATAACAATAAAACAAACAACCCAATCAAAAAATGGGCAAAAGACCTATAAAAGATATCTCTTCAATAAAATTGTTATTTAAGGTGGTGGCTTGGCCATCTTGGTGAGTTACTCAGTTTTTCTGGGTATCTCCCATGTATATATGATAAACTTCTGTTTGATTTTTCTTTTGCTAATCTGTCTTTTATTATAGGGAGTCTTAACCAAAACTCAGAAGAGCAGAGAAAAAATTATTTTTCCTTTCTACACATCACATCACTCTGACACTGACTCTTGTTCCTCCCTCTTCTATAATTAAGGACCTTTATGATTACTTTGGGTCCACTGAGTAACCCAGGATAATCTCTCTATTTTAAGGTCTGTCGATTAGCAACCTTAATTATATCTGCAGGCTTAATTCACTTGTACATGTAACTTAACATATTCATTGGTTCAAAAGAATAGGACGTTTACATGTTAGGGAGCCATTATTATTTCTCCTATAAGCACATAATATGTGCTTTATATTATGCCAAATCTTCTATGAAGTTGAGGGAAGTCAGACCAAGTCAGAAACGGACATCTATGTTTGTAGTAAAGTATATTCATTAACTTAATAAAATGGATTCATTAGAGTTATTACTAAAGTACTATGTGGCAAAATAGTGTATGACATCCAATAGCTCAGGGAAGTTTGGGGGACAGAAATGCTATTATTTTTAACTCTCACTTTATAGGTTTCTTAAGAGCAGAAATGCCCTAACTACCAGATACCACTGAGCGAGAGCAGTTAGCTTTAGCCATATATCAATCTAATTCTCATTAGGTCTGTGTTATGATTTTATCCCAATAACAATAGATAAGAATAGGAAAATAATTTTGATCTAAAAGGCATTTGTATCTTTGGGAAACTTGAAAAAAATGCTACTTTCATTATCCCTTGACATTTCATAATTTCTAAGAGGACATGGAATGCCAAATTGTTTTCACATGGTGTGAATCAGCCTAACTTCATTTTGAAGGAAGCACTTATTGAAAGCCTTGGACAATTATTGTGCATTAGATACTGGACAAAGAAAGATGAACAAAACACCGAGCATTTCTATGAAATGCAACATCATGCTAGAAATACACCAAGAATATTAGGGAGTAGGAGGAAAGGACATTTAGACAGTTTCAGAGTCAAACATCTTATAGGAGGTGATACTTCATTTGATTTTTTTCAGAAAAGGAGTAAGATTAATTTAAGACCAAAATTCTTAGAAAAGGAGTAAGATTAATTTAAGACCAAAATGTTGAGAATAATGGGTTAATGCCATGTGAGCAGAGGGAATAGCATGAGGAAATAAACATCACAAAGGTGTAAAAACATCAGGGTGTGGTAGAGGCAAGATTTCTGAAATCTGCAGTTTCCAGTGACATATCTATAAATGGGATGCAAATAGAATATAAACCATTATGAAATTATTGCTTAGTGATTGGACTAATCAGCAATAATATTTGAAGAAAATTCTCCATTTATTTACATAGATAATGATGCCCTGGAGTAGATGAGCAACCTCTACGTTCTCTTCCAGGTAATTTTAATTCCAGGTAGAGCAACATAGCATGGAATAGTACTGAAAAAGTCTCTGCCCTTGTTCCATGGCAGTGAAGGGAGACAATACACAAAAACATAATTACGATAAAATGATTTCAGATAAGAAGACTAGCAATGAAAAACAAATACAATAAGACACAATGTGACTGATGAAAGGAGGAGGTGACGTTTTGAGTAAAGTTTGTAATAATGAGACGGATCCAACAATAAAACTATCTATGGGAAGATATTAATCATTGCAAGGAGAATCATAAAGACCTATAGCTATATTAAGAAGATGAAAGTTAATGCTTATGTATACAGCAGATATATATTTTATTGTTCAAACCAGGACCTCTTATTGGTGAAGATTTTTATTAAGGTATTTATTCACTGACTGAATGATTTGATCTTACCATTTTATTTTGGTGGTCAACTACCATTCAAAATTTATTTTTGAAAATAAAATTATTCCTAAATGACTTAAAATAATATATATCTATGTTAATTACATATACATTGCTACAAAAGTATATCAATTAAAGCAAAAAATGTCATTTACATTAGAAGTGAAATAAGCAGATTCTCTTTTCTTGTTACATATTCACACATTTCAATTCCCTAGCCACCTAGTATGCCTTGCAACTGATATTTTTCTGCAAAATGCTTTTTAAAATATAATTCTTCTCTTTTTCTTTTTTTTAAAAATCACCCATAATCTCCCCCCAAATTGTTTTTTACTTAATAAAATTGAAAATGCTGATATATTTAATTGCCACTCTTCTTTATACCATACCATTTTTAATTGAGATAATTCCCTCTCTCTCTCTGTGTCTCTCAGTACCTGGTAAAAACTAACCAAACATTTAAAAAATGATGAATAGTTTCAATTCCATTTTTTTTTTTGTATTGACAGGTGAAGGTATTTCAGCACCAACAGATTTATAGGTATGGTCTTATTGCCTTCATTCATAACACTCATATTTTTAACGAATATCTTGCAAGATGAAACTGGTTAAATTAAGTTGACTCCATACATGACTCACTTAAATGTTTCTATGTATGCTTTTTTGCCAAACATAGGTGCTTCAAAATCATAAAATTCCTTTATTTGATTCCATGCCAGTATAGAATATAAATTAAATATGTAGAATTCCATCAAAAATTCTTTATACATGTAGAGATACTCCAAAGCACACATGTAGACTTTCAAAATTAAATCTGTACACCATGTAAACTTTTATTGTTTAATTCGTTCAGTACTTTCATAGTTCTTGTAAGAATATATATATATATATTATTATTTTATTTTATTTATTTATATTTTCACGGTACGCAGGCCTCTCTCTGTTGTGCCTCTCCCGCTGCGGAGCACAGGCTCCGGACGTGCAGGCCCAGCAGCCACGGTTCACGGGCCCAGCCTCTCTGCAGCATGTGGAATCCTTCCGGACCGGGGCACGAACCCGTGTCCGCTGCATCAGCAGGCGGACTCCCAACCACTGCGCCACCAGGGAAGCCCCGTAAGAATATATTTTAATGCCTCTCTCTTTGCAAGCTTTATTTTCAATAGATGAGAATTGGTACTATTTCCGAAACATAAGTTTTGTGCCACTCAATTTATTGGACAACTTGAATTAGACAAAATATATTTAAATTTCAGAGGATTTAATGACAAAAATCATCTTATTCTATATGCCTAGGATGTTAAAACAATATTTATTCAAAGGCTCAATATATCTAAAGTCTGATCACTGACAGGCAGTCAAGAGTCAAAGCATGCACAATCAACAGCAGCTTCATAACTCTTTATTTTTAGTTCAGACACTCTAATTTTGTATACATAATATGTTTATAAATATTGACACCTACATTTGGTTAGTAAAATGTCACAACTTTCTTGTATTTATAAATTACATTTTTACTCTAATCATTTCTTAGTCTGTGGTGTGTGTGTGTTTGTGTGTGTGTGTGGTAGAGGTGGGCTGGAAGTGAAGAAATGAGCTCATACAAGAAAACAGAGTAAAATGTATTTAGAATTCATTATTCTTTACATTAGCTCCAGAGAATCTGACAAATTTTTGGATTCAATGGAATTGTTATTTTTCAAGTGCTAAAAAGATGAAACATAAGAGTAACTGAAAAAAAATACAGTTAATTCAGGAGGAAGGGGAGGATGGAGTCTGTGGTGCTAGCTTAGAGTCAGAGTATCAAATATCATTAAGACTTTTAAATTTTACTTTATATACAGATAGATATGTACAGAAACACACACACATACACACATACATGCATGTATGTGTGTATTTTTATATGGATTACTATACATACATATAGTTCAAACTCTGTTGAGAAAGCCTAGAATTACTGACACCCCAATAACAATCAGCACATTCAGCACTACATCATAGTTTGCAAATACCTTTATTCAGTAGCATAAACCATGTTTTCCTGAAGTGATAGCTGATTCTAGGGCTGGGGCAGGGATTATACAAGATAAACCCGATACATTATGTAGTGTCAGAAAGTAAGGAAATGCTTATTAAAAAAGTGGAATATGTCAAAAAGATATTGGAGCCAACCTTTCAACGTCCCAATATCCCAAGCTGTGACAATTTGAGCAACAAAATAAATAATAAGAGTATTAGATTATCACTCAAATCATAAAAATCTATGAATCCATATTGTTATGAATAAATGACTGAATAAGTAAATAAAGGGATGAGAAAGAACACCTTTTTTTTTTTTTTTACAGAAGAATTTCACATAATGAATGTAGAAGGAATGAGAAAAACAGAAAATCACTGTTAGAATATGACAGTAATAATTGCTATGGGCAAGTCCCTGGATGAATGCTAAAATTACTGTGAAAAATTTTAAGTAGGAACAATATACTTGCAAAGTCTCAGAATAACTTCCCTCAACTATTAATTAATAGATCTGGCAGTTTTATCCAATGTCTACAAATTATTTGATACTTTTCTCTCCATGAGGTATAGTTTTACTCCTCTCCCCTTGAGAGTGGGCTAGATATAGTGACTTGCTTTTAAGGAATAGAGTGGGGGAAAGGAAAAAATGTAGTAACTTTATGGTGGAGAAATCTAGTGGACACCACCTTAACCAAGAAATTTAGGTTGACATCAACAGTCATAAGTCATGCTGGTATCATATACTATCTGATATTATGTGATGAGAATATCTTTTCACCACTGCTGTATCATACTCCCTCCCAAAAGCACAATCCCAGTCTAATTATAAGAAAATATTAGACCAACCCAAATCAAGGGACATTCAACAAAATACTTTGCAAGAACTCATCAAAATTGTCAAGGTCATGAAAAACAAGGGAATGCTGAGATTCTGTCACAGACAGGAGGAGACTAAGGAGATAAGATGACAAAACACATTATGGTACCCTAGACTGAATCCTTTAATAGTAAAAGTACGGTCGCAGAAAATATAATAAAATCTGAATAAAGTATTTAAATGCTAATAAAATGTGAATAAAGTCTAATAAATGTTAATTTATTAGTTTTAAGTATTTACCAGCATTACAGACCATGTTAGTATTAGGGGATGCTGGGTGAAGGTTTTATGGGAACTCATTAAACCATCTTAACAATTATTGAGTAAATCTAAAATGATTTCAAAATAGTTTTTGAAAGGTTGACAAGAGGTTGTCAATTTTTGCCAACTTAGAGGTTGACAAATTTTAGGATAGTTTAATGGAGAGAACCATCAGAACTTCATTCTTATTTTAGCTCTACTTTGAACAACTTGTTTCTTCTTTGGTTCTCAGTTTTCTAATTTGTAAAATGCAGAGATAAGACGAGGTAATTCACCTGTGATGCTTTCTTCAGTTTTCTCTAACATTATGTGTAATATTTAAATTATGCCAAGCTATAATCTTGGATTTTTGTTAGGTGGATTTGTAGAAGCAGACATAGGGATTAGTGTGGCAGACACCCTGTAAAATGACCCCCAGTGATCTATACCTCCTGGTATCTATGCCCTGGTGTAATTCCCTCTGCTTGCCTGTGGGCTGGATTTGGTGTCTCACTGCTAATAAATAAAACATAAAAGAAATGATAGGGTATTATTTATTGGACTAGCTTATAAAACATTGAAATTTTCATCTTGGACCATCCCTCTCTCTTATTCTTTTCCTCACCCTCTCTAACTGACCCAGAGAGAATCCAGATGTCACGCTATGAGGCAGCCATGTGGACAATTCCAGGTGATGAGAAAGTAAGGGACTGACCACCTGAAAAATTGATTTTCATTTCAATGAGAGTTAATCTATTATGTCTATTCTGTCTAATGATATAATTAGTGAAAAAAGATAAATATTATATGGTAAGACACCTTGTTGTAAATATGCATCTTTTAGGGACTACGACTTGCCTTTAGCTTCTGATTTCAATATTTACTGGAATAGAGTAAGGCCCTGGTTATTTACTTGGTGGTCATTAGTTTCATTTCTGCAAGCAGACTCACTCTCACTGTTTTCTATATGGGGCTACGGGGCTACCAAACAACCTTTTTGTGAGTTCCTCAAATAAGAAAATCTCATTTTACATAATTTCACTCTTTCCCTGATTTAGTCTTATAACAATTTATTCTTCCTCTTTTTCCTACCCACAAATGTTTTTGACCCAACCATTAAAGGTTAAAATATGGTGAAATGGAACATTGGTATTATTTAATGTGATATTCCTTACTTTTTTCTAATGTCATATGCATCTATTATAATTATACTGGATCAGTTTAAAAATTTCTCTTTAGATTCATGCTAATGATATAAAATATAATATGATTAATATTGAACAAGGAAAAGTGTAAGAATGTTTTATTTTGTATGATGATGAAATATCAAGGTTATTTGTGGTATTTCATTATGAAATGAATACATCTAAATCTTGTCAAAAGTACATTCTAAACCTTCTCAGAAAGAGTTAACATTTTCTAGGTCAAGTTTTAAACATTACCTTTTGCTATATTTTTTCTACTTCAAATATTGAGGTTGATAATTTGAAGATACTAATCTTAAACTTTCAAGAAAATTGCTAGTGGAACTAAAATAAAATATCATGTCATTTTTTGGAATTAGCTATTTAATTAAAATTTTCATTCATCTTCTTGAAAATAGAGATAATTGACAGGCAAATTTTAACCTTCAAGAAATTATTATCTATAATGATATTATTAAACTTAAATTACAAAAATTAAATTTTTGGTTTGTGTATTTTTCAGGTATTTTATTTGCACAGTTGAGATTTAATATTATGAGAGAAAGTTCATATAAACATGTGTTTAAGACAAGATTGACTCAATGTTTATTGACTGATTGATTGAGGGATTGATTTTAACTAGTAAACTCAGAACTAATAGTTGAATTTATTCTGGACATTAATCAAAATATGTCTCCATTAAAAATTTTCTTTTAAACTTTTTGGACAGGCATAAAATATATTTTTTAATTTATGCTTGCACAATAAATTGGTAATGGTTTAATGATATTTAATTTTAGTGAATTAAATATCTGATAACAATGCTATTTGTTCTTTAAAAATCTGTAGACTTCTACTTCATAAATTAACAGCTCCAAAACCAAGCTTCACATTTAACTAGCTCTCATAAACATGAACAAAAATAAAACATTAAGTGACTTTGCAAAGCCAAGGACTTATAATTTATTGGCAATTTTGCTCTTTTAATCATATCATAAGTTGGATTGAATGACCTGCTAAGAGATGAAATAATGACTCTAAACTGAAAATTCAAAATCAATTTAAACATATAAAATAGGGTCTGCATTTTTATTCACATATATGAAATGCTCTTTAATTTGAAGAAAGAAAACTAACTTGAGAAATGAGCATATACCTATCTGTAACTGATAATTCTGCCTCTTCCTGATGTTACAATGATTCTAACAGTGGAGAATATTAAATGAAGTCCCTAAGTAATGGAAAGTGTGATTGTGTTAAAAGGGCTGAGACATCAGTCAACTTAGACTCATGATGTTATTACGCTTCCTCTAGGCAGTGCCACTGAGATGCTATAAGAGACTGCAGAGTTCAGCAGGAAGGAAGAAAATGTAATGATGATTCTAATTTTCATATAGATTTTCTTTGTAGTTGGAGCATGTCTTGCATCACATTGCTTCCCAAACCAGAGATTGCCACTTTGTACTCTGCCACTTGCAAGTGTGAAAGAAACATTTTAAAGACAGGTATTCAAGTCTGATTTAAACAGTGTCTGGAAAACCAGAGTGGAGATAAAGATCGAAAATGTGTTAGTACTGGCTGATAGTGGATTAGCCAAGTAGACTAAAAGTGTTTTCATTTTTGAAGTTCCATTGCCGTATTTTAGCTGTGGTCTTAAACAAGTTATTTAACTTCTCGGTGCCTTAGTTTGTCAACTGTAAAATTATGATAATCATAAAAATGATGGTATCTACTTCATCAAATTATTCCAAGGTATAGAAAATTAACAGAAGAACAAAACATTTAAAGCGGCACCTAGAATATAGTAGGCATAAAGCTCTTATTTGTATGCCTTAAAAAATATCCCCATGGCAGTTTTTTATGAAATAATAAATGAAATTGTTTTCCTGTTTAGAAAAGATGTACAAGTCAATTATAGATAATTTAGAAAATAAAAAAATAGTAAAGACTCAAATCTTATTCATAATGTCAAAACTCATTATTATTTAATTTGTTTTATTTACCTATTAGAAATATTTTCATAAATTAAATATACCTGTATAATGCCATTTTTAGAGACTGCATGTTTATTCTATTAGGTTATTCCATAATTTATCTCCTATTTAATATCAGGCCTCAGTTTCTCACCTCTAAGGTGCACATAGTAGTAAATACCGACCTCTTAGTATAATAGGGAAAGTTAGGTTTGACAGTGTGTATAGGGAGTTAACAAAATTTGAGCTATTTTTATTATTTAATAATTGCAACTTAAAATAATTCCATTTTGTTTTAACTCACTTTAACATATTTAATGATGCATTGGAGAATGTGTATATGTTGAATTATTGGAGCACACATTACACATTAAGATTTTAAATCTAGGAATCACTTTTAAATTGCAGTTAAGCATAACTGTTTTAACTAAATTTTCCTTGTTTTTCCTCCAAGCAAATTGAATTCCCAGAATCCCTTCTCATTTTTCTCTCCTATTTTAAGGTCCCGATTCAACAGTCCTCCAAGCAAAGACCTAGTACACCCTTTCAATTACATGATTACAATATGCACACGGTCTCATTTATCACCCTTTATAGAGCTAATAGGGTCCTTTTGCCTTGAACCATCTTTTAAGATATTTAAAGGTGATTTTATAATGCAAATAATTTCAATTTTATATCTATGACTGTAGGGGAATTATTCTAATTTGCAATGATATTAAGTGCAAACTAAGTGAAAAGTAAGAGTGAACAACTCTGCAGAATTATTCAGTTTTAGATTTTTTCCATAAATATATCTTCTGAGTTCTTCACTGGATGAAAACTGCATAGAAAGTAAATATATATCTGCAATTTAAAATATTAATTTATTCTCTAAAGATGAGCTCATATTTTTAATCAATGTGTCAGTTTTTTCATGTAAGGACTAGGTTAAAAAAATTGGGGGACTTGGGTCATGAGCTGCCAGTTTAATATCCTAGTAATCAAAGCAAAAACTCTGAGATACAACTCTTAGACTATGGCCCTTTGACACAGAAGAACTAAGGACATGTTCCCTTGAATGATGGAAACTCTATTAGAATTTACTTGGAACTTATAAATTCCATCGACTGATTATTTTAATTTATAGCATATACATTGCTTCTATTTTATTGTTAGATATTTTAATAATTCTGTAATGTACTATTCAGTAACATGCACATCTATTGCCATAGAACTATGAGAAATTATTTTAACAAATGACAAAGTCTTACACATTACTATGACACTTTTAGACACCAATAAAATAATTCCTAATATTCTTCTGATATCTTTATATTTTACTGTCCAAAATGTCTATAAACTAATTAATACTAAGAAAATAGGGAGCAGACAAGTAATGGTAGCTAGTTTTCCTTTATTCATGAATATTATCATAACTATGTAAAGGATGGAATATGCTACAAATTTTATGCTAAATCTGGAGAGTTGTAATGAGGATCTAAAATTGCGCTAAGAACCAAAGGAAAGAGATCAATTAGCAGTGTTTGCTGAAAGAGTATTAAGGAAACTAGCGATATGTGTACCATATATTAATCATACCCAGTGAATTCACATTCTCAGACTAAATTTTTCTCATTTTCAATTTCTCCTTTGAATCATTATTTCTTTATTAGTCAAGCTTTTTGCAGCTGTACAAAATAGAACACAACTCAGAATAGTCTAAGAAAAACGAATTTGTTATTTGATTGGTTGTGTAACTGGCGTACTCAGTGTCACACTTATGTTCAGGAATGAGCAGACACAGGAGCTTTCTCAAATATATCTAATCTCTCCTTTGGCTCTGTGTTGCTTTCATTTCAATGTAAAATCTGCCTTTGTAGTGGCAAACATGATCACCTATATCATCAGGCTTTTATATTATTAGTTTATAAACCACAGCAGAAACAAGCAGCTTTCTTCACAGTTGCAGAATGAAATATATGTTACTCTTGTTTACTCAACCCAGAATGCAGCTTTGTAGTGAAGAAGGGTTAATTAGATCCAACAGAGTAACATGGACCTATGGTGGGGTAGAAGTGAAACACCAAAGAAAATTTACCAAGCCTTCACCTAAAGAAGGGTGAAAAAACAGATGGTCACCATAGCAAGAGATACCAACTAAAATGTTACTTTGATAATCTCCACAGTATTAGTTTGCTACAGTTGCATTAAAAATTACCACAAACTAAGTGACTGTCAACAACACCCCTTTATTATCCTATAGGGCCTATAGGTCAGAAGTCCAGTCATAGCTTACCTGGGTAACCTGTTCAGGTTCTCACAGACTGGAAACAATATGTCAGCCTGGGTAGTAATCCAGTGATTGTTGACATAATTCAGTTCCTTTCCATTATAGGACTGAACAATTCAGCTCTTAAAGGCCTCCCACTGTTACCTGCCATGTGACATAATACTTTGTTTTTTCAAGGCCAAACGAAAAGTGTTTTTTTTTCTTCCCTGCCTCTGATTTTTATATCTAGACCTGCTTCTCAATGGCTAATCTGCTTATGTCAGCTCAACCAGGATAATTTACCTCTTAAATAACTTAAAATCAATTGATTACATCTGTAAGATTATATCTGCAAGATTCATTCACCTTTGCTATGTAATATAGCAGTCATGAAGCATAAAACTTTGTGGTAACTATTTTAGAATTCTGCTTACCACATCTACTAATCAATACCATCAATATATAAGGTATAAATAAACTCAGAGTTAACTAAACTAAATAATATTTTCAAGATTGTATCTTTCTAATAAGTTCATTGGCATCTTTTACTACCATGCTTTCTTTAATACAAATGATTCACTTTTGTTGTTAGTTTCCTTTTTTTAATATTTATTATAGTACCTCATAATTTTCATTTAGCCACAATGCATCAAAAACTTCATTCAATATTGTTTCTCCTCATCATGTAAATCTTCAAGTGAAATCATTTTCAGTTTGACAGTTTAAACTCATATAGAAATGTACATATATGTATATCACAACCAAAGAATTCCTTTGTACAAAGAGTTAAAAACATTTTTAGGGGTTCATGTTAGCTATTGCTACAGCCAAGACATTTTAAAATCCTCTCCCTAAAAACAGCTATATAGCAGGATAAAATTGACAATAACAACCATTTCAGTGCTCTGGAAAACTACCACATATTTATATGAAAACTGTCTACACTTGAATAAATATTGAACCTTTAGTAAAAATAACAGGACTCTGTGATAATCCACCCAAAGGAGAAAGAGATAAAGCAGAAAAAACATTTTTTAAAAAATAATGATCAAGAATTTGATAAAATATGTTAATGTACACTTGAAGAGAGATCTAAATTAGGACAATTGCAAATAAATCCACATCTAAAGAAATCATAGTCAAACTGTTGAAAGAGAAAAATTTGTGTAAAGCAAAGGAAAATTAACTCACCATGTACAGGGACGACTCAATACAATTAATGAATGACTTCATGTGAAACCATGGAAACCTGTAGACAGAGGAATAACATATTCAAAGGACAGGAAGAAAAGTAAGTAAACAAAACTCCCGGTCAACACAGAAATGTATATACAGCAAAATAGCCTTCAAAAATGAAAGTAAAATTCAGATACTCCTAGACAAAGACTGAAAATTGTCACTAGTAGATCTGCCTTACAAAAAAATGTGCAGGGAATTCTTCAGGCTAAAAAAAAATTACATGAGACAATATTTAAATCACAAGAAGAAATTAAAAAAACCATAAAGGATAAATTATTCAGTTAATATAAATGAGTCTATAAGTATTTTTATATATTCTCTTAATATCTTTAAAATTATTAAATTTTGTAAGGCAATGATTATAACACAGAATTGTTGGGTTTATATCACATACAGATATACCTAAATAATTATGTATAGATGGGGAACTGTAGCTATATAGGAACAAAGTTTCTATATTATACTGGAATTGTTAGCATTAATATGAAGTGAATTTAATCAATTGAGATTCATGTCATAGCCCTGAGAGAAGCCATGAGAACATAACTCACAAAAATATAATTTTAAAAAAGGAACTAAAATTTAACATTAAAAATATTTATTTAGTATAAAAGCCAGTCGTTAAGAAAGCCTATAAATACACCAAAAATGTAGAAGACATACATAATGTAAATGCAACTGTATCAATAATTATGTTAAATGTGAAATTCTAAACAACCCAATTGAACTAGTAGATATTGTCAGACAGTATAAAAAAATCAAAATCCAAATATAGGTTGTTGGCAAGAGACAAAACTTAGATTGAAAGAAACCCACAGATTGAAAGTAAAAGGGCGGGGAAATATATCCCATGTAAACAGACATAATAAGAGAGCTGGACTGGTCACAACAATATCAGAAAAAAAAAGAAAGACTTTAATATTCTTAGAGATGGGTAAGTATATTTCATAATGATGAGTCAATAAGTCACAAAGATATAACAATCATAAATATATACCCATCCAATAACAGAGCTACAACATACAAAGTAACAATAATAGTTGGAGATTTCAAGAATTAATTCCATTCTCAAGAATTGATAGAACAGCTAGCTAGAAACTCTGTGAGAAGATAGGAATCTTGCACAACACTGTCAACCAATATTATTAAAATGACATATTTAGAACACTCCACCCAATGACTGCAGATTACACTGTTTTGAAGGAGACATGGAACATGATCAGAATAGATTACCTGTTAAACTTAAATTAACTTTTAAAAACTGAAGTCATGAAAAGTATATTCTTCAACTACAACAAAGTTAAATTGTTAAAGCAATAATAGAAATATTAAAAAGTACCAAATATTTGGAAATTAAAAGCCACCCTTCTAATAATAACATAGGTCAAAAAGAAATTTTAAGGGAATTAGAATATAAACTGACTGAAAAGAAATACAAAGTATCAAAAATTATGTAATGCAGTTAAAGTAGTGACTAAAAGGAATTTTATAGCTTTAATCATCTATAGAAGGGGAATGATTGTAAATGGGGAGAAGGATTTTGTTTTTTGGCCCTGATGGAAATGTTTTAAAATTGGGTTGTGATGATATTGAGCAATTGTATTAATGTACTAAAATTTTTGAATTTTACCATAAAACAGATACATTTTATGATATGTAAATAAAACTAATAAATATTTGTTGACTACTAAACCAGAATATTAATTATAAACTATATTTTGAGAAAAGGGGCAAAACTACTAAAGTGTTGTTTTGAAAAGATTAGCAGAGGGTTAGTCTGAAGGACTGAACTGAATGAAGAGAGTTTGAACCTAGATCATTTAGTGTGTAAATCAGAGTGGAGATAATGGTCCAGCTCTGAATGTATACAAAAAAAGTCATGGAATTGTACACTTAAAATAGATGAATTTTATGGTATGTAAACAAAGCTACTAAAAAAGTAATCTGGACATTATTTTTATCTGTGTATCATTTTCCATAAAATCTATATCTGAAATAAATTTACCCTAATTGAAATAATTAATTGCATTAATGACACTATAAGAATTTATCATTCATCTACAACTTTTATTAGTTAAAAATAGTTTATTTCAGATAAAATAGTATTAAAATACTAATATTCATTTCCTGGTAAATCCAAATAACTTCAGCAGCCCACAGAATGGAAGAAGATATTTTTAATATATATATCTGAAAACAAAGTCATCAATGATATAGAAGGAGCACCTAAAATCAGTAAGAAAAACATAAAAAAATTGAAAATGGTTGAAACATATAAACATATACTTCATATGAAAATATACACTAAGAGTCAACAATAAATGTAATTCTGTCAAGTCAGCTCAAAATTATTAGTCATCATAGAAATTCAAGTTCAAATTAAAATGCAATAGTATCACACAACTACCATTACAGATAAAATACAAAGCAGAGAATACTAAGTATTGAAAAGATCAAGGTACAACTAGAACTTTTATACATTTCTAGTATGAATGTAAATTGGTACAAATATTTTGGAAAACTGACAGTATATATTAAAAGATCTCTACTTCTAGGCACATACCGAACAGAAAGAGAACATCTTTAAGCATGAAAAAAGGCATCTGACAGCAAGTTTATGACAGCACAGCATACTAGTCAAACATCAGAAACTATCTAAGTGTGTATCAACAATAGAATAAATTAATTGTTGTAACTTCATATAATGGACTACTATACAACAACTAGAATGAGTAATCTACAACTAAGCATGATTATCGGGATACATCTTACAGTGTTTAGCAAAACATGGAATGGCACATGAATAAAAAATATTAAATGAATGAAGAACTAATACAATATGTATACAGTGCTCTTATTGTACAAAGGGAATTGATTCATTAAGGTGTTTTGTTTTTTAATTTATGTTGGTATTTGGTCAAAAATTTTATTTTTGCTTAGTGACACCATTTTTTATTGATGATCTTCATTTGCCAACATTTTAATTTTTCTTTTCTTGCCCTTCCTTTTTCCTATTCATCTCATTTGTTTTTTGGTTTTGTTTTTTTCCTTGTTATATATGCACAGATCCCATTTTAGTTTTAGGCTAATTATTGCACTTTTTTGAATGAGGAAAGTTCTGGCTAGACCAGCTATTAGTAAACGATTCATGTTGGGGAGAGGTCAATAAGTAAGAGGTAAGTATCTTTTTATAAGATACTTAAAATTCTCCTTATGAAACAAGGTTGTTTCAGTGACTGAAACAACTTAATCTTCCCTTCTCTCATCAACATATTAGACATCTTATGAATCTCACAACCATTTTGAGTGAGATTTTAAAAGGAGTTGAGTATTAAAACAACTCAGATGATTAAATTGAAAGAATGAGAATGGGGAAGGTTCCTGTTCTTGTTGCAGTGGCATGTAGAACCAGCTTAAAATAAGATAATTAATCTGTACAGAATTAAGGATCTTGGAGTTAGCTTTGATCTTCAAAGTAAAGCCCTCTTTGTTTTGACATTAATGGAATCCTGTGTCCTATCCCTGATCCCTTTCTTTCTATTCTATCAAAGCCTTCCTGTGGCTAACTTGCCTAGAGTCAGTGCTCACTTTCATGTCTGGAGAAACAGACATACTCACGACAAGAGTGTAGACAGAGAAGCTAGGTCCACCAGACTTTATTATTATACACATGCCCATTCTAGTAACAATAAGCATAAACCTAAAGACAAAAAACAAAACAAAACAAAAAACTATCAACAAATTAATGGAAGTGACTATGAACACCTGACAAATTAAAAGAAAGAGATGAATCAGAAAATCTGTGCAATATGTATGATATATTTGTAAGAAAATGATTTATCACACCAGCAGAAAGAAAGATAAAGTACATATGGAAACAGTTTACAAAAAATGAAAGATAAGTGTCCAGTTCAGATATATGGTTCTACATTGGTGCTGAACTGTATGAGCATTTAAACAATTTGTGTAAAAAATAGGAATAAATTGTTCTTTTTAAAAATTTCTGTCCAATATTCAAGGGTACTATGTATACATTCTTGATTGGAATAAACACAGGTAGTCAATACACATCAATATTTTAAAATATGTATACTATTTATACATTCAACATTTAGAATCGGTGTCAGCGAAAATATTTGGCCTCTTTCAGATAGGGTATTCAGGGACTGTCTCTCCAAAATTCATACCATGATCTTTCCTATTCAAAAATCCAGTTGCTCTCAGTAGCTTTCAAAAAGTGGGAAATCCTTAGCAAATATTCGTGGTCTTTCATAATGTACTATCAGTATCAGATACTATCATTCCACAGGCATTATACATTTTTGATGTAATAGCTCACTTAGGCTTTAAAACAAGCTGGACTTTTATCTTTCCTACCATGCTACCGTTTAGTCCATATTTACTCTAATTTTTCTCTTTGCCTAGAATCTTCTTTTCTATACTCATTCCTATCTTCCCCATCTGAAATCCTTTTTGGTCTATTAAGACAAAATTCCCACAGTCTTCACCATCTCAGCTATTGGCTACTCTATCCTTTTAATATCTCAGGTTGGAAAAACCCTTAAAAGTACTCTTGACTCTTCTTCTCTCAATAAGTAAATCCAATCTGTCAGCAAATCCTGTCATCCTGCCTTCAAAGTGGATTCTGAATCTGACCACAGCTCACAGCCACCACTTTTGATAAATGCTGGTCCAAGCTACCATGATCTCTTAACTATATTATGAAATATAGATCTTAATGAGTCTTCTTTTTATTCTCTTCAATTTAGGTCTTTGATGACATTAAGAATGAGTCTGTTAAAACACACATCAGAGCATACTATTCTTTTTTAGCTTTCAATTACGTTCCTATTTCACCCAGCAATAAAAGTACCAATGTTTGAATAAGACTTAACAGTCCCAATATAAGCTGATGAAATTTCCCTCTTTGACTTTCCCTCCTACTCCGCTTCTTCATTTCTCTCTTACCTCTAGCAACACTGGGTTTCTTGCTTATTTGTACTCAGACTGGCGCAATCTCACTTTAAGGCCTTTGGGGCCTATTTTGCTACTTCTTCCATGTTCTAGTGTTACTGTGTACTCGTTTTTCATGTCTACCTGAAACAAATGGCAGGGGCTGAATCCTGTTTACCAAACTATCCCTCACAGAAGCCATGACTACCATATGTAATTTCTAACTTTTCCATAAAATATTGATTAAATTGATTTTACGTGAACTTGGGTTCAAAGCAGTTAAATGTGTAACTGAAGGTCCCACACAGAGTTAATAGTAGAGAGAGAAATGTGTCCTGATCTTGATTGCAAGTCAAGCAGCTGGCCTGTTCTTTTACCCCTTGTAGGAATTCATATTGAAACACAGTCAGATTTGCAGAGTGGTTCTCATTATCTGACTATTCTTTTCTTCATAGAGCAAAGGTCTCATTAAAAGAAAACTGACACTCATGGGGTTTCCATATGGACAAGCAGAAAAATGCAGATCTCATTTTAGTGAAAACTTCTGTGCTTCCCCCTGAGTTGCTATCCCCAGGATTTGTTATTATATTTAATAACCCTCTATGTGTATGTATATTTGTATGTATGTGTTTCTGTAGGTATATGCACACAGCTGGGCATGCATTCCAATGTATTTAAGGGAGAGGCATCTTTAAAATATAAATTTTTTTCCTGAGAAAAACAATTGTAAGCTGAACTACCTATGTGGAATTTTTAAATCTATCCCCATCCTCCCTCCACCCCATCTCTCTCTCTCTCTCTCTCTCTCTCTCTCTCTCTGTCTGTCTCTGGTTATTTCACTTTATTGTTAACTCCTATTTCAAACCCTATTTAAAGTTTTTTCTTCCCTTAATTTATTAGAATCCTTTTGGCGAAATCATCAAGATGGCTAAATATTACAGAAAATCATCTCAGACTTTTTTAGACCTAGGGAAGTTTATGAAGGAATGTTAAATAACCAATGAATACAGAAAATTTATTCTGGAAATATTTCATATTGAGTGACAATACTGTGTTTGTCTTCAATTAAACATTAGATAAAAATGTCTCTTGACTAACCCTTTCAAACAAACAAAAAGTATGACAGCTTTAATATGATTTTTAACCTATCAATTGAAAATAAACCATTTTTTCTTCTGAATTTTTGTATCATGTTTAAACTACCCACCATTAACACTCTGAGAGCAATAATAGAATATGTTTAAAAATACATTAAATAATGTTATTTTGG